>NC_135536.1:163606474-163940849 GCF_045843805.1 Urocitellus parryii | reverse complement strand
TAAGGTCATTGATATTTTTAAGACTTCAGCTAAATTATTTTCCAGACTTGCCTGATGGATACTCACTTATGACCTCTAAAAGGAAGTAAAGTATGTATGGTACATAAATTCCTCTTGCTAGTGGCCCTATACCTAAGCCAGTGTCTATTTGTAACCTGAAAGTCTGGTCATTATTTCATAGGTGAGGAGATAGGACCACAGAATGACTCTCAAGAGGAGCTTCAAGTTATTTTGGCATCCCTGTAGATGCCTACCTGCAGGCATTATGGTAGAAGGACCCAAGCACCTGCTTACCTTGTCCTCCTTGCTGTGGGCTCTATTAGACATCATTTCTGTAGGGATGGGACATTTTGAAAATCAGCATGCAGAACTGGAGAAAACCATGCCTGATAGACTCTGTGGTTTTGCTGGAGAATTGGATTACAGCCATCTCAGGCAGTGAGCAGTTGCCCTCTCAACATGACAAGGGGCATTCTAGGGATGTGTTGAGGTTAATGGGGCAGGCTGTGGGACAGGATAACAAAATGCATGTATGTTACCGTCCTTTACAGGTCTTTTATTGTTCTTACAAAACAATATCTGTGTTCTTTTATTGATTCAATGTCAACCTTAGGGCCAACCTTCTTGGCTGTGAATATCTAATTCATGGATATGGAAAAAACAATTGTTATCATCACACCAATTTCTGGACTCCTGTGACAATTTGTAATTATCTGGTGGAGTGAAGTTGAGTTTCAAATTCATGTTATGAATAAAAGGAAGTATAGGCAAACTATTAGAAATGAAATAAATATGGAAATTAAATTTTCCTTTGATCTGCATATTTCAGGACAGATCTTAAAACTTCTTTGTGGGTTTTGTCACATGATACCCCAGACAGACTGGACTGCTTTGTTTTGAAAAAGTATGGTGAAGAATTTATTGGCTCTTGAGCAATCTAGTCATTGTCTTGGCTTCCAAAAATCTTTTTTTTTTTTCAATCATTGAGAAGGAATTAGCTTATACTTACATTTAGTAGAAAGTCAAAAAGACTCTCATTGGTAGGGTTGGTATCAAGACAACAGGGTGTCCCATTAAAGCATTTTTTTCTTTTGAGCTAATAAAAATATGATCTTATTTTTTTCACAAGGGATATTGAAGCAACTCCCATCATTCAGACCTCCAGAGAGTCCTACAATTTGGCTTATTAAACTGCGGATGGGAAGCCTAACTGGGAATTAATACAAGCAAATGTCTGTACTCAGAAAATAAACCCTGCACAGATTTAAGCAAAACCTGCTAATGAATGTTATTTTGGGGTAGTATACCCTCAAAAAAAAAAAAAAAGAATCAGATTTCCTAAGACTTGCTTTGCAGTATCATCATTTAGAGATCACACTTCATAATTTCTTTTTGAGAGAGGGGAATGTGTGATCCATCATTTTTTTTTCCCTAAACATTGCTTTTGAAGGAGGAACTGATCATTTCTCATATATTTAACAATGTATTTTCCGTTCCACTCAGATCAATGATTCCTTGGACCAATTTCCTCTTATTGATCACATTTGACATTAGGAGGAATCTCCAGATGAGGGAAATAGTTTGTGAACAGAGCTACTGAATGACAGCCAAATCATAACGTCAAGCGTGTGCACTCAGTCAATGCTTAATTGATCATGTTTTGAAACACATTGTCTGTGTGACATCATGGGAATTTTTCTTTTTCATTGCTTTTAGAGGTAAACAACTGGACTCCTTGGGATATCTTTTATATATTTTTTCCTATTAAGAAGTAATTTTTTTCCCTAAGAAGGACTGTTTTAGAGTTACTTGGATTGGTGACAAATAATCAGGGGTTATAACTGAAAAAATAAAATTCCTGATGGTTAGACTCTTCATTTATATACTCATGTATTCAACAATGTTTATTAATTGCCATTGTACAATATAGGATATCATATTAGATACCAGTAGTAGGAACAGAAATTATTTGGGAATGCTGTTCTTTTTGCTGGAAATGAAATAAGCAAAAATTGTGGTATAGTTTTTCCTTTTGTCTAAAAATGTTCCCCAAAATGCATATGTGGAAACTTAATTGCCAAAGTGATAGTATCAAGAGACAAGGCATTTAGGAGATGATTACGTCACAAGGAGGGCACCATGCTCATGAATGGAATTAGCATCCTTATAAAAGAGCCAGGAGGGGACTGTTCATCCCTTCCACATCTTTTGTCCTTCCTCCTACTGCTGTGTAAGGACATTGAGTTTGTTCCTTCTATACGACAAAATGAGATCTTGGAAGAAGAGAGTATCTTTATCAGGCACCAAACCTGACAGTGCTTTGACTTTGGACTTCTCATCTTTCAGAACTGTGAAAAATGAATTTCTATTATTCATGAGTCACCTAGTCTCAGAGTTTTGTTATAGCAGCACAATGGATTAAGATAGTTATAGTGGGAGTTTTAATTTATAATGAATTCATTTCCAGCCTCATGCTTGGCATCTCATGAAATGGAATGGCCCCAAACAGTGACTGCCTTATCCAAGGATGAGGAAAAGTATAGATTTCTTTTATTTTTAAGAGCCAAGATGACTATGATAACTGATACTTCTTCTTGCCCCAATTCTATGTAGTAAGAATGCAGGGGGAAATGATTGGTCACATGATGTATCCATCTCCACAAGCAAAGAAATACATATATGGATAAGGTCCTCCACTTTTTTGATATCTTGCAATGTTGGAGGGAGGAGAGAGAGATCTGAAAGGGGTAGGAAAAGGGGGTGGGTAGGAAAGAAACTAACATTAATGGGGAATAGACTTTCTCTTGCACTGGTCACAATACATATGTTTGTTAAAAAGCAAGAGGCGGGGAAGACATGCATGCCTGAAGTTGAAGAAAAGCCTGTTTGTGCCTCACACACTGGAGAAATTGTTCAAGAACAGTTCATCCATGTGAAAATATGACCCATGTCATTTTGCCAGGGTTGTTAAGACACTGAGCTGCTGAGTAAGGCCTGCTTGGGTAAATGCAAGATAGTGGGGTATACTTGCATCCTAGTGCCCAGTTTTTCTAAGATGCAAAAGAAAAAAAATGTCAGTGGAAATAAGGTTACAGAGTGCCACTTGCGTGGGCGAGACAGGGTCTCCATAGGGTGGGAACCAGCCGGATCTCAGACATGGCCCATTCTTTTAGATTATTCCTCATTTTTTTAGAGGGCAAAATGAGAATAAATGCCCGGCACTAATAGCAAGAAAAGAACAGTGATATTTACAGATGGGGAAGAGGGAAAGGTTAAAAATCATTTTTGAAATGAATTTCCCATTCTCTTTTGACTATTATCATATTCATGTTTCACGAACATCCAAAATGTCTGGGGATAAAACTCAGATCATCTGTTCTGAGAAGAAATGGCTTGTTAAAGGAGATTAGAGAATGTGAAAGCTACATTTGAATGAATAAATATTCAAATTCAGGCCAGAAATACTGAATAATGGACAAGATTTTTTCCTTGAATACTTTGGAAGAATTGCATGAAAGTTGAGGACACCTCTAAATAAATTGAAAATAATTGAAAAGCAAATGATATAACTCATCTGTTAGCTGTTTTGGTTTCACTGTTAGGCTAGATAACAAGTTCAATCTCAACATTAACCTTTTAAATCTTGACAATCACAATTCATTGGCTTATTTCCAAGGTCTTAAGTTCTCTCTTATTCAAGAGAGTGATACAGCAATCACATTACATAATTCATTCAGCAAATAATAACAAAATCTTAATAACGTACAATGAACCAAGCCTCTTTCTGGGTCTGTTTCCTTATGTGGAAATCAATGGAGTATGACTAGCTTATGTTCAAATTTTGCTCTTTGCATTATATGGTGTTTTCTAGTTTTAATGTTTTAAGTTAGAGTCTTATGATTTGGATACAGGTCTTGAAACTGTTCTTATTGTTTCAAATAGAACTTTTCTTGAAACTGTTCTATTTGATCTTTCTGCAATACCAAGTATATGAGAGAAATAAATTTCGCAGGTTTCACTTTAAGTGATAACTATATATTCTAGGAAATTTTTATTTCTAATTTTAGTTTAGTGGAAGCTTGCTTTTTTTTTTAATGAGTAAAGAGTTGGTGGGGCTTACTTTGAACCTATGTGGACTATTTAATTTTAATGTCACAGGTTAAAAAATTCCCCCTAAATTAAGGGCAGAGAATTTATTCTCATGGACCTCTTTGAAAGACATTTATCTTTCTTTCTTTCTTTAAGGTCTACAAGCACATATCAAGCTCCTTAGATTAAACAGCATAACAACTGCTAGTTATAAAAGCTTTTTCTTCCCTCAAGAACAAAGATGTATTTTTTAAATCAAATTGGCAGGTGCTGCAAAACCAGGGGCTCTGAATGGAGGAGTGGGATCTGGAGATTCTTGTAAATATCTCACCACTATTAAGAAGTTTCTTCAGAGACAGTGATATCAACTTACTGATAAAATGTCATAAATATAACTGCCATTCCCACCTTTTATAGGAACAACCCTTGGATTAGTGAGAACTCCTGGACTGTAATAAGGAAATGTATATTTTAAAAAATGAATTAAAGGAAAAGATGACCTTCAGGTTACTCTGGTCTGTTGATGGGGTCAGGGGAAGGAAGGTTCAAAACCTAGTAGGAGAGAGGTCAGTCTGACACTGGATGTGAAAGTTCACAAGTCTGCATTATAAATAATCTACGTAGGAAATGAGTGTTTACTCCTCTCTAATGTTAGCAAACTGGAAGGATAAGATGGCTTCCTTTTGACGCGAAAAAGATCTAAATGTGAGATTCTATTTTAAACAATGAACAGCTGTTTCATCTTGAACTAAAAAGAACAAAGAAAACACCCCTGGTCTACGTAGGATATATTGTGGTTTCCCTTTTTTTTTGTGTGTGTGTGTGTGTGTGTGTGTGTGTTCCCCTCTTCTCTTTTTACTTAGGATAATTGAAATGTCATTTTATGTTGGGATGTTTTCTTTTCCAACCAGGGATGTGAAAAGTTAAAATATTGTAGAGTTTCCTTTCCATCATTTTGAATGAAAGCAACTTTTCATTACTCTAACATGGAGTGTATGGAGTGTTTTCTTTGTTAATCCAACAGAGATTAATGCTTGGGATGCTAAATTGCATGCTTAAGGAGAAAATCATGATGGCCCATGGGTAATATATTTTAGGAAGGACTGAAGCAATAGGATGGCATTATATCATGGTTTAAGAGCTTTTCCCTGATCTGGAGGACAGCTGTAAACATAAAGGGTAGCCTGAGTCACCGACTTAAGAGATTGCGATTATCCAATTAGTGGCCTGGGAATGCTAGGATTGCATTCACAGAAAAACTTAGTCACTCTGTTTAAATGATTAGGAAAATGAATTTCTGATTTTCTGAGCAAACTTCTTGGAAATTTAATTCAACTCACCTCTGAGAGGGATACAGAAATCTTTAAAGATTTGTATTAATATAGAAAATAATTTGTCTTCCTTTTAAATGTATACTGGAAATGGCTGAGGCTGCATGCTGATGACAAAACTTGATGTATTTAATGAGTAGCAGGTTTATGTAATTCTTAATTCTCCATAGATATTAATGTTTGCCCTTTTAATCCCATTTTTTTAAAACGAGGCACTGCATTAAATTCTAGTCTTCCAGATGAAGAAAAAAAATATACACACACATACTTATTCACTGTACCTGGAAAAATGGTCATTAAGTGAGCAAGCAAGCAAACAAACTCACAGTCAAAAGTTTAATTATTTACTTCTCTCTTTCTGAAAGTCTGGCACATAAAAGTGTGGCTTTTTGTTTTGTTTTGTTTTAGTTTGAAGAAATTATTTTGTCTAGGTTTTTTTTTTTTTTGGTTTGTTTGTTTGTTTTCTGTTTTGGTTATTTAGTTGCAGAAAGCACGTCTGATGTTTTAGACTTTTTCTACAAGTCTTTTTAACTCTTAAGACACAACTTTAGCTAATGTTTCCTGAGGCTTAATTCTGTCTAATTTTGTTTATGAAGTAAAGGATGAATTTCTTTAAATTAAGAACAGGAAATTCTAGGATAGAAACTGCTATTTCTCTTCCCTCAGATAGAGATCTCAAGGATAATAACATCTTGTAAAACTTTTAAAAAAGGAAAGAAGAGGAAGAAAGAATAGTGCAAGATTTTCTTTTTTAATCTCAACTTGGTTATGGAGCATATTAATAAATTGTCCTGTCAGCCCTTAGGACATGGGTTCAACTCCAATTGGTTTAATGGCCACAAATGTTTCCTTAGAAGGATTCCGGATTTCTGGATGGAGGAAGGAATGTCAGGGATCCTCAGGGCAGGCTTGAGAACCCCCTCACCCCAGAAGGTGGTCTTGAGCAGTAATCACACCCTGCTGATAGGATTTGGCAGTTAAAATAGATGAAGGTCAGCCTGTCATTTTGTCTATTTAAATAAGTCACTTGTGATTAAGGGTTAGCAGCAAGTTTTCTTTCTCTCTTTTTGGGTCCTTAGCTTGCATCTATTTCTCTGGTATTTCTCGTCTTCTTGTGTGTTTCTCTTGCTCACTCTGCTTGACCTTTTAGATGGAAAATGTTTATGTTTCCTCCATTTATTCCTACCTGGAGACAGGCATGAAGAGACAATTTATTACCTTATCCCACTCAAACTATAAAAATATGGAGAGCAAACGTTGCCATTCACGCTGGAGTTTTTGGGTATGTACTAGGTATTTTGTGTCATCCAGAGGATCTAAACGAAAGAGTTCTGTCATTTTCCTCTTTGCTAAGGGAAGTCATTGGAATCTTTATTCCCTAATCAGGCCCATGGTAGTTTCTCGTATTAGATAATTTTATTTTTCCACCTTATTCTTAAATCATTGGTATGTAATTTTGTACAAAGATCCATGGAAGCTGCATTTGCTCTTAGGATTTCTCTTGGCTATGAGGTCTTAAATAACAGGTCTTTATGTGACTATGTACTTTTTCATAAGAATGAATCTACTGCTATACCAAGTGGAATCAGCAATATAGTTATAGTATTTGCATCTGCCAGCGGCTTTGCTGAAATTGTTTACCAAATATTATTGGGAAATTATGTTCTCTTTCTCAGAAATTTTGCCCCCATAGTCTTCCACCTCATCAGGCCTAAAAAAGACACTTCTCATGGCCCAAACTATTTTGGAGGAAGGGCTTAGCAAGGGCCAATACTTGTTCCGTGAAAGTGAATCTGAAGGAAATCCAACTATCTCTTGAAGCATCTCTTGCATTTTCTGCCACATTTTCTTTGGTCATTTTAAAAACTTCTGGGTCTTGTATAGATCTTTGATCAAATGGCAATAAATTCAATTGTATCTTGCATTTTTTGCTTTCTTCCCTGGGGAAAGAACCTTTGGGTTCTTCAAACATGCTTAGCTTGGAAGTACTGAGGGTTATACCTCACAGGGCAGCTCTTAACCAAAGAGGGGCAAGAGCTAGTGTATCCCTTGTGCAGATAATCCTAAAACTCATTTTATAAAGTTCTTCAATATTTCCCCATGGTGTAGAGCCCTGATCAGAGTGAAGATTCATATATATTATAGATTAGGATTCCTCAAACTTCTGCTTCTGTTTTTGGTATGGTTTCTCCCAAATAAACAATTTGCACGTAGGCTTGATTCAGTCTCTGCAAAGCATAATTCTAAGAGATCTTCCTCCTAACATGACTTGCTGTCTCCTATCACAGTTATTTAAGTCTAAGTTCTTTCTCTCCTAAGTACAAAGTTGGCCTTTTAAAGTTGGAGATAAATTTGTTCGGAATCTGTTTTTATGGCCATCTCTCTGCTGGGAGCCTGGGAATTTCACACTGGAAAAAAGGATGCTGCCCCCAAATAGGAACCTTCACGCTGATGGACATATTTATGCTGATTATTTAATTGTGAATATGATCAATAAATGGATCCATAGATTAATATTCCTCTAACTGGGAATTTCAAGCAGTAGAATGTTAAAAGAAAATGTAAATGACAGTGAAACTGATGAGCAGAAGAAATCATACTCTGCAGTTAAAATGAAAATCAGTAATTTTATTCTTGCTACATAGGTGGAGAAATTAAAATCTAAGAAAATTCACATTCATGTTTATGCATCTTATTCTGACAAGATTAGGCTTAGACCTTCTCATGTTCTTATTTCTTTATTTTTGAATGGACATATAGAATGGGAATCCACTACTAAACTTTGATATCTGTGTTACCTCCTAGGGATTTTGTTAAAGTGCAGATTTAACTTTTCATGTTTATAAAACGCTATAATGAGATATTTTATGCTAAACTATTTCTTACTAGAAATTTTAAATATACAAAATAAGATGTGTTTCCCACAATGAATTTCAATTCTCGATTCTTTCTCTCCACTCCCCCCTTTTATTTATTTGTTAATGCCTTTCCAGGTTTCAATACAGATCAGGCCTGAAAAAAGTTATTTTCCCAGATGAAATGTAAGTCACGAAACTATTATGAATTACATGCTTTTTCATATAATGACTTATATGGAGAAAGTTTTTACAAGAACCACAAGATTGTAGCCCACACAATCTGAATATGACAAATAAAAAATAAAAGACCCTGCGGCCACTCGGTACCTTTCTTAAAGCTCTATCCTCCTTTGGGATATATATTGTATAGAAAGGACCCAGGGATATATGATTATTTGGTTCTACAAAAACACATTTCTCCAAAAGGCCAAGGATTAATTAGCCAACTGCAGGAGCAAAAGTATTCTTGTTTCAAAATGTGTCTATGAGTGTGTTCTTCTGTTTAAATACCTTTTGTATTGTTATTTTGCATTCTTTTAGTCCTAAAGGGACAACAAATAATTTCTCTTATTTGTGAGTTGTTTTAGAACTTATGAAACACTTGTTATATCTTATTCTGGTTAAGGAATTTGAAGAATTTTTTTCACATTTCAGTGGATATGTTATTTAGCTGAAAGCATCAAATGCAACGACAAAACCATTCACCAGGTGTTTTATAAAGGACAGTGGTGCCAAATTACCCACTTTTAGAGTTGTTCCCAGAATGCCACTTCCCCCACACCATCCCCATTCTTGGGAATGGAACGAATGTTACTTTAGACAGACATTCCTGACCAGCTTTCACAAGGGAAACTCAAGGTTGCAGAGTGACATGGGAGGTGGTATAGGGCAGGACCCATTTCCTTGACACTTTCCTATTTGTGAATAAACTGACTTCTAACTACTTGATTATGACCCAGCATAGTTTTTAGAATAAAATTGTAACATCTTTTAATTTACTCTCTCTATATAGGAACATAAAAGAAGAAATTCTGGATTTCAACTTGAGCTATTTGCAAAAATTTTCAAGTGTTTCAGCCTACATTGTTTCTTAAACACACACATAGAAACACACACACATGCACACACACACACACACACACACACACAGCAAAAAGGGAAAGAAAACAACCTGACAATTCCTTATGATGAAGAACAGATTAAAACCTGCCAATTTACAATGTTATTATACGTGGGGATTTTCAAAGGCAAGAGCCAGTGTCTCTAAAGACTGCAGTGGGAGCATCTCATTGATCTTAAATGCATCGCTTATTGCAGTTTGTATCTGAAAATGAGAAATGTCTGTCTAGGGCAAGGCCTGGGGATCTTAAGTAGGTTGTTTTACGTGTGCAAAACTTGATTTTCAATCCACATGTCACAAAGTATTTTAACAGGCAGCTTTATTATTCTCTAACCTAATGATAGTCACATGGTTGAAGTCCTTTGGAAAATATGCAACTTGCTTGTTATTTATCTAAAACACTACAGGACTTGGAGCTCTTGGACAATTATATTGAATACTATTGTCCCAATTGATTTGTTAGAAGAAGAAAGGTGGAAGACATGAGTATTATGAGAGAAAATCTAGTATTCAGTGACAGAATAGGTCTCCAATCTGGCAGAAAAACATCATTAAAATACAAGAACATGCTATAGGTCTTTAGCAACCAAAAAAGAAAAAATCTAAAAATAGGGACAGATAATTATCAATCTAAAAATAGGCGTGGCCAGCCATATGGAAGTCATTATAGTCTAGAGGTTAAAGGAGTGGTGGAGGATAAAAATCAAATCAAATATTATTGCATATTAAACATAGCACCTATAAACATAGTCAGTAAATGCTTTACAGAGTTCAGCTTGATCTAATATGATTTTATGTGAAAAAAATTTAAATTTACAAATTATCATTTCCTAACCTATCAGAGAGATTTTTGTGGAAAGGTGCTTTTTTTTTGGCCTCATTCCAAAGTGCTCTTTTTGGTTGAAGACATGCCTCTCCTGTTACTAAAAGGATGATATGATCCTTTCACATTGGGGAAATTAGTGATTTTTGAGATCATTTATTCTACTGGAGATAAACAGAAGTACTTTCCATATAAATAACATTGCTCTGAGAATGAAGATGTACTCATCAACTAATGGGTCCAGAATTTCACAAAAGATTCTACAAATATTTGTTAGGACTGAAACTGTCAGTGTATGTGATTTCCTCTATTTTTATTATTTTGTGGAAAGATACAGAAACTATTATTACCATTACCATCAGGGCAAATTACTATCAGGGTTGTAGAATTTGTAGGCCTTTTATATCTTTGCAGCCTCTTGTGTTTTTTGCTAGTCACATTTTCTGGCAAACATAAGAGGAAACTTATATCTGCTTAGTTTAGTTTTAAATATCTGGGTTAAAAGAAAAAGGAGATAGTGAAGAAGTGGTTGGAAGTGGGCTAAATCCAAAAGAAGTACATTAATAAAGAAGAAAGATAGTTGTTCTGTCTGAAGCTGAGAACCAGGCTAGAAAACAGGTTGAACCAGAGATTTATTTACCTTCCACAGTCTCATGTGTCTCTTCTGCAAAAGGAGAATAAGGGTTTCTTGATATTTATGTTGACTATAGTTAAGTATGTGATAGGGAAACATAATAGAACCATTAGAAATGTAGGGTCTTGTTATGTAACTATTGCTTGCTGGATGGTGGTAGTTATTCAGAGTTCTCAAATATTTAGGATATTTATAGGACAGATTGGGTGGCAATGTTCCCTAAAATAAATAAGTAAATAAATAAATAAATAAATAGACAGACTTGAAACTTCATGAATAAGGAAATTTTTTTTTTCTAATTTACAGCTCTACCATTCAAATGTCTATAGAATCTTTCTTGGTTCATAATTGGTTTTAAATAATTTTTGTTTTCTCAAATAAGACCATTGGGGCTGGAGATATAGATCAGTTGATAGACTGCTTGTCTCAGCATGCACAGGCCCTGGGTTCAATCTCCAGGACCAAAAAAAAAAAAAAAAAAAAAGACCATTCCATCAAAATTTGCTTTTTTATTTCGGTAATATCAGAGTGGCCCTCTATGCCCAAATAATAATTCTCATCTCTGTATCTGTGTACCAATTTTATTCTTCCATCTTCATATGCAGATGGTTACTTCTGATTTAGAAATAAATAGAAAAGTCTAAAGAACTGCAAAAAGAATTTTAAAAATCAAGTCTTAAAACATGTCCTAAGACTCCCTTTCAATAGGTAGAAAACTTTCTCATTCCTTTGTGTAGTTGAATATTATCCTGACATATGGCACATTGTGATTTTTGCCATGCCTCTATAACTGGACATTCAGAATGCTTCCAATATTTCTCAGTTGCACACATTGTTGAAATGAATACTCTCTAAAAACAAAATTTGATTGATAAAGCTGATAAGCATTTTTTTCTTGTTCTTTTCTTTTCTTTTTTTCCTTTGTAAGAAGGATTGTAAATTGATACAGTCTCTATGGAGAGACATTTGCTTTCAAAACAATAAATGCATATTTTTAATTAGAGTAGTTCTGTTTCTAGAAAGAGACTCCATTTCCCTTTGGGTTTCAATGGTGCTTGTGTTACAAACAGGGAAGAGATTCTAGGTTTGGTCTTGCACTCTATTTATAAGGTAATATATTCCAAAGGCTTTCAAGAATATGAGAGTTGCTTATTAGGGGAATATGCAGTAATCTGCCAACCTTCTGTGACCCCTGAAAGCATTATGTTTTGAGTTTTTAAATTATATGTTGTCATTAGAAATATATTTTTTCATCTCAGATTAATAATCAGACTATTTCCATGAAACTTCTCCTTTCTATTACCTCACTTCTTGACCTCACTTTAATTTCTTTTCTCTTGTCAGAAAAAAAATCATTTTATTGACAGAAAATTTTCTGGCCTTTTTGTATATTTTTCCTCTACTTCTTTCCCCAAGGATCCCCTGTATTTGGAAAGTAGAGTAGGTATTTTTCTTCCTTTGGAATTACTTTTCTTCATCGTTCTTCATTCTACATTTTTACATATTTTTGGCATGAATTTCTAGTTATTTTGTTCATATTATATAGTAACAATCAAATACAATAGAAAAGTTCAAAACTAAGAAGAATTTGTTCATGCTCCCATAATCAACCCTATTTCTTATTTCATTCCCCCCAAATTCTCTCTTAACATTTCTGTTGAAATGTACCCTAGTGCTTACTCCATAATTTTAAATAATGTCACATCACTGTCACCTAAATTATTAAGTTTTGTTTATTTGCTTTTTTATGAAATATGAGGAATAGTTTATGTATATACCATTTTACTCTCTTCACCCTGTTTCTTCCCGATATCAATAACTACTTAATTTGTATTTAATACTATTGACTCATTACATGCATCTTTAATTTACATACTTGAATTTCCTTTTTTCCATCACTTTGAATATTTATTTTATTCTCTCTATGGAAGTTATGATATTTTTGCCATTTCTCTTTCTGTTACCTCTTTCCCTGTCTTCTATTTACTGCCTCCTGAAAAATAGTTGTTGTTTGATAACATTTATATTCTGTTCTGTAATTTAGTCAAATCTGCCCTGCTTCTGTTTTGAGTGGAAACTAATAACACATAATTATCATGTAATTCATGTTCATTGTGGAGCCAAATAGTGAGTTATAATTAGAGATGCTTCTCTACTTGTATAAGGTGTTAAACTCATATGGAATTGCTATATGGAGAATATTTCTAAGGCTATGAACAAATACAGTCCCTCTTTTTATGCTAAATTGGGTACTTTGAACTATGATACTTCATGAAAACTTTTTTCTTTCACAATTAGGCCAATACTTTCTTACTTTTTATCTTGTAGTTATTACTTGCTTTTGAATTTTGCATTAAGAAAATTACATTTCCTATTATTCAACTTTTTTGAAGACTAAAATTAAATTCTATATTTGCCATGGAGCATACCCACTGTGACACCACTAAACTATCTAATCCTGGTATTAGTGTCTTTACGGTTAGCACCATAAATTCATGTATTAATTAGGATTAACTCTACATACTTTTACCTGGGGATACACTAATTTTTCAGAATTGTATTTTACATTTCCCCATGTAGTCATTGTATAATTATGCTGTTTGGTAACTTTCTTTTGCTTTTTGTATGACCTATGCTTTATTCCACTCTAATGCTTACAACAAAGTTTCCTGTGGATGATGACAAAGCTGATAATACATACAGTCTACATCTGGGATTATTCTTTAGTCATCTTGATTCTATATGCAGGGGAATGGTCCACTAAGAGTGTATTAAAGGAAATCACTAGTTTGAGTTTTCCAGGTGTAATTTCTAGGTCAATCACAGAACCCTTTTTCACTAAGTAATCTTGTTCATGTTCCTTAGCACCTCTCGTGGTTTTTTTTAATGTTTTTTTTTTTTTTTGAGAGAATCTTTTTTATAGATGGACACAACACAACACCTTTATTTTTTATGTGGTGTATGTATCATTTTGGTACATTCCTTTCCATTTTCAGAACTGCTTGGTTAAAGCCTTTATCTGCTCTTCAAGATTAGGGTTAGGTAAATTTCTAACTCATCTCCCTGCTATAAGGAACCCCATTCAAACCTACTCGGGCACACCATTCTCTGGTTTTAAGATCTTCAATGACTCTAACTTCAGTCTCCTAACTTAAGTTTGTCCATGATGTCAATACATGTTCCCAAATATCCCTAGTGAATAGTAAGTCTAAATTGGATAATTTTAGATTCCTTAAATGCACATTTCATCTTCCCCTTTCTAACCTTATTTATGCTTCTCCCTCTTTTTGTAAATGCCCATTTTGAGTCTATCTGATGAAGTCTTTATTTTCAAAGCTTTCTTCAAATTTCATTACCTCTATTGCAGTTTTTCTGATGCCTCAAAGCTGAAGTTGTCTTCCTTCTCACATCTTTCTCTATAGCACTTCCTTAAGTTGGTCACTTTTAACAGAGCTCTTGAGTTGCACTCATCTCTCTGTGATATGCCCCAAAAGATGCTTCTTCCTTGAAAATAAGGGTTTTCAGTATGTATCTCTATGTCCCTCAATGAGCCCATCATTGTGAGAACTCCAGAATCATTGAATAAACGACTGTGTATTTTAAAAGAAGTCAGTAATTCTCACCTGTGCTTACCTCACAGGGGACTGTTTTGTCTTATTTGGAAGAATTATTATACAAATATATGGAGCTATTCTAAAATGCAATTGACTTTTATTTATTTAATTTTTGTGTGAGCAAATGAGTGACTATGCACACAGTGTTCAGGATAGATTTGGGAAAAAGAAACAAATAGAGTTGCAGCCTGCTTGAACTCCTCCAATTTTCTTTTTAATGAAACATGAGGTGGGATATTTCATTTTTGCCTGAGGAAATGAAGACAAATGAAAGGGCTGACTGAAAAAAAAGTCAAAATATGCTTTATAGCCAAGTATAAAATTCAAACATGAAAGCAGTTAGTCATTCATATTATAGGCTGAAAAGTCCTTCTGGCCTGGCATTAGAAGAATAAATTGTATGTCTTAATTATCTTGTAGGCCTTATTAAAATTGCAAGCTTGTTCCTCTCTGCTAGGTGTACTGAGAACCACTTCTCACTTCTCACAGCTCAATAAATAATAATGGGATAATGGTTGAGAGATGGGCACTTAGAAGTTTCACGAGAAAATATCCCATGGGAGGGGCTATCCCTATGTGGGAATAGAAATTTTCCCTCAGTTGCTAAAAATCTTAGCTACATGAACATACAGTATTTTACATCTTCCAGTGATCTGGATAGTTCAAATATAAGTAGTGATGAAAATAGTTCAGGAATATCCATTACTATCTTATAAACTGTGGAGTTTTAGTGGAATGTAAGAGAATCACTAAGGTGTTTAAATAAGCAAACTGGTTGGGTAGGGAAGGTAGGAAGGGGTAAATAATTTTCTAGTTGTCTTAGTTTCAGATTAGCCTAGATTTAAAATTAGTGTATCCAATGAGGATCATCTGGCATAATTTCCCCGTTTTGTAGAAGAGAAGGTAGTTGCGAAGAAACTAAGTCACTCTGCACTATTTTATTGCTCAACATACAATTTGTACTTGGGAAATATAATCTTTATATTCCAGATACCATTTTGCCTTGAACAACATAAGGATTGTATTCGTGGATCCTTAAATGACACATTTATTTCTTCATAATATGGACAAATATACAATTCTGCTCTTTCCTTTAATCCTAGGAATGGCAAGAATGAAACAACATCATGAGATTATGCCTTTAATATATTTTCCAAGTTAGCACAAAAATCAGGAGATTTTAATGTAGCCAAGATGGGACCCCACTCCCCAGAATATGTATGGACACAATTCAGGGAACCTGTGATTTGGAGTGGAAAAAATTATGTCTTTATTCTCATTTCTTTCAGTGATAGATATGAGCAATAAATCACATACCAGTATGTAGATATGTTCATATTGAATGATAATTTTGCAATATCTTAAAATAGTAGTTAATAGACACAAATATAAAAATATATATAAAAATATATGTTTTTACTATAAGTCCCAAATCTGCTTTTTAATGTTGTAGAGAATTGGATTTCTTTGTATTCCTAAAAATTTTTTAAAATATTGTGAGAAGTCTTTATAGGATTTCCAAGAGATTGCCAAGAAAGTTCACAGCACAAAAAGGGTGGCAAACCCCTCTATTAAACAATACCTCAATATGTTTAGGTTTTGTTTATGGTTATTTTTTATTTCAATCCACCCATGTTCTTTGAAACTAGTCTAACAATGTTATCTTCTTAATCCAAGCTATTATTTTCATAAACATAGGTTTCCTACAGCAGTTTCCATTAGGAAGACATTAAGCTGAAGTTTCTTGTAGGAATTTTTATTACCACTTCTAAAATAATTGGAGTGTTGTTTTCTCCAATGAAAAGATCATCATTTTTAAATAATAAAATTAACATCTTATCAAGATGGACTTTAAAGTGAGCTTCCAAAATTTCTAATTTACTACTGGAGATATTTACAAACTTTATCATTTACTAATCAAGATCTGAAGAAGCAAAGAGCTCAACAACTCTTCTCTTGAATCTGGAAAAACATCATGCAAAGTATATACCTTTTTCCACTTCATTACTGTGAAATAATTTGCAGGTATTGGTGAACTATGCATACATTATGCATAAAGAGAAAATACCTTAAAACTGTATCTTCTTGTTTAAAAATATAATTTGCTTTTTTCTCCTTCATTTAGAAAACAGTAAACGAGACTAAAACATTGTTGCTGAAGTGAATTAGGATTTAATTTTAGCAAATAATACCTAGTATGCTAAATATTAAAGAGTAAATGGTTTAAAATTAAGAAGAATCTCTCAGATTCTTCAGACCATTTCTGCATCAGGTTGAACTTTTAATATCTTGCATAATTTTATCTGTACCCTGTGAAGAGCAAGTGTCAAGGCCAAAAACAAAAATAGGGTCAGATGGCAAAAGTCAAATGGAAATGTAAAAATTAAGCAACACTTAATGCACTTACTATTCACTTTTTACTCCTGGTATGAATACAGACTGGGAGTCTCATATCATTTTTTCGGAGTCATTCCTGTAGAAAAGCAAGGTGTAGCTGCCAGGACTTTAGGTCTTTAAATTTCAGTTTCCAAAAAACCCACACACATGCTTTTTTCTTCTGTGGTCACTGCTTGTCTTCTAAACAAGCAGTAGCTGTGACATAATAGTGGCCAAATGATGGCACAACATTACATGGTGCATACATGATTATTTATGCCTTCTCAACCACAGTGTAAGTTACAAGCAATTATTTTTCTGCCTCCTCTATGTAATTGCACTGTAATCTACAAGGGCATGTAATTTCATAGATGATTCGCATGCATTACGCAGCTCTCGGGGGCTCCAAGAGACCCTTGGAGCCTATACCAGCTAACAGCTTGGTGGTCTCTCTGTATAGACCCAGCAGCCTGAGTATAAAAGTTATGCTGGAAGGAAATTCACAACCCAGATGTGATGTTGGGCCAACAAGTAAACTGACTAAAGCCTGTCTGTTTGATATTGGCCGAATTTTATTGTTATATTGTGTAGGTGTACAGATATGTAACAACAAATCCCACCATTATGTACAATTATAATTCACCAATAAAAAATGTGGGAAAAAAAGATATCCTAACCTCATCAAATGGCCCCTTTATTTCCCATCCTCAGATTTTGAAATATCTGTGGGAGAGAAGGAAACTCTCCTGGAAGCAAAAATTTTATTGGTGGAAATTTTATTAAGGATTTAAGAATCTTTCTTGCTATCGTCAGAATCCACACACCTACTAAGTGCATAATTCTTTAAAACTTGTACAGCTAAAGCTGCTAATATATGCTGAAAGAAAATAATGAATTTTTCTAGTATGATAAAACATAAATATTATATACTTTTTTAACAAGGTAATTAAAACATAAAAGCAGCATGTTAACTATATAACCTGATGCTGTGGTAATTTACTACTGTTTTTAGAAAAGAGAAATTTTTGCTTAGCAATTTACCAGATGCTTTTTAAAATAGTCTCTCAGCTGTTTAGATTGTTTAGGTGGGAGTCAGAAATAGTGAAGGAGTCTGTTTTTAAAACTTGGATGCTCTGATATGCTGGGAAGAAAGCAAGAATGATATACGCGAGAATCATTTATTCCTCATCTCACTGGCTGATTTCCTTGTAGGAGAGTTGAGGTTTTCATTGGCATTTTATACTTAACTTGATGATCTGTTTAGTTTCATAGACCATGTGTGCAAATTCATGTTTTGCCTGATTCTTGTGGGTCTATGTATTTTACTTTATGCCAGGATCCTTGGAAAATCAAATGAAATTACTTGGAATAAGATTTTCAACTAAGTAGAAAGTTTTGTAGGGGTGGGGTAGTCTTCGGAATTAGAGCTAAAACAATAATAGCAGATTGAATCCTATAAGCAAAAGGCAAAAATTCTTGCTTGATTAACTTTTAGCATATCTCGCAAGTAAGTGTGCAGTTGCATATAACATTATCAGATCTTGCACATAGATGTGATTTTTCTGAAACTATTTGTCTCAAAGTGATTTGAACTAAGATTATTTGATGAATTTTAAAAAATAGCCTGCCTGAAAAAAAGAAAACTATTTTGAATCAAATGAGACACCTTTTTTCCCCTGTTTTACACACACACACACACACACACACACACACGTACATATTTTTCCTATTTATTTGTTTTTTATTTTAATTATTTTTTAATTTATATATGACAGCAGAATGCATTACAATTTTTATTACACATATAGAGCACAATTTTTCGTATCTCTGGTTGTATACAAAGTATATTCACACCAATTCTTGTCTTCGTACATGTACTTTAGATAATAATGTCTATCACATTCCACCATCATTTCTAACCCCATGCCCCCTCCCTTCCCTTCCCACCCCTCTGCCCTGTCTAGAGTTTGTCTATTCCTCCAATGATCCCTCTTCCCACTCCACTATGAATCAGCCTCCTTATATTAGAGAAAATATTTGACATTTGGTTTTGGGGGTTTGGATAATAATTCTATCTTCTCTAACTCCATCCATTTAGCATATTTTAATGGGTCATTTTTTGGGGAATGAAAATACACACATAAGTAATTAGGTAGATGAATGAATGGACAGGTAGATACATAAATATAGTGAAACCCCTTTATTGTTTCATTATTAATATATAAAAATGAATATATAATATATATTCATAATATATAATATATAATAATGACATGCACAACTCTTCTAAAAATGGCTAGTGCCTTCATATATTAATCACATGTCTCCAGTTCAAATTTTTCCCTCAGAAGTGTCTATTGGAAAATTCTCTGAAATAACTGATGATTTGATGTGTTGGTATTTAGGTACTTTGATGGTTATTCATCCTCAATAGTTCTTAACCTGTAACTCATATTACATCATAAACTTTTAAGTTCTTGTGGTATGATATTTCCCTTAAGCCTAAAGTCACTTGCTGGTAAGTCATGTATTATTATTTATCGCAAACCTGATTTGCTTGACTAGGTCATCATTCCCCACAATGGCACAGCTTGTAGAATACAGGATATATTTCAATTGTTTTGCCTGTGGAGATGGTTCGTAGTCCACGTCTGACCTGGATGCTAAGCTTAATTTAGATTTCCATGGATTTGAGGTTTTGTGAAATACTTTGAGATTTCAAATGTTTTCTTTGGTGGCACCACAAATTCAGGGACCTCCAGTAAAATAAATGAGAGATTCAGATGAGTCTGCTTTTGGTTTTGGGCAGTATGAAAAGGTCAATGTTTCCTCTTCCAGGGAAGAATTTAAATACACTCTAATTTAAATACACTCCTCTAATTAGATAAGAGGCAAAGCTTTTTCTGTCTGTATGGATACCATTAAGAACAGAGTTAAACACGGGTTGTATTCTTCCCTTAAAAATCCTATAATTCTGTGTCTTTATTATAATTTGTGGAATTTATTGAATTGTCAACAAAGATATTTTAAATATTTAAATACTGGTGCCAAACATCATAGCTTCATAGATCATGTTCTACAATAAATTGTTTATTTGCTTACCCATTCCAGGCTCATTCCTAATTTTATTTCAACCCTTCCAACTGTAGGAACTTGAATTTCATGTCTTATAGTCTCTTTGTAAATGTGTGGAGGATTTTATTGTTGTTTTTTTTTTTTCTTTTTCTCCTAGGGTTGGCTTTTCCACAGGCCCTAATTCATGTCTATATTTTGAACTGGTTTCAGCAGCCCCAATCAAAGTAATATTGAAACAAAATTGAAATTATCCTAGGCAGGCAACAAAAGACAAGGGCACACACGTGTTTTCTAAGCTATCTAGTGGGAGGAAGTGTAGTTTTAGGAGAAGAGAACTCATGCTGAGGCTGACCTGTCCATTATGGGAGTCACCAGCCATGAGAGCTTACAGTGTGGCCATTCTAAATGAAGGTGTGTTTTAAGTGTCAAATATGCACCATATGAGAAAAGAATGTTAACTGCCTCATGAATAATTTAAAAAAATTGTTATCTGCTGGAATAACATTTATTAAAAGCAATTCACTTATTTGTTACCTTTTAAAAAAATCTGGCTGCAGGAAAATGTCACTTACATGGGACTCCTATTGGACAACACTGGCCTAGAGGTTAAATGGATGGGCTTTATTGGAAGTCCTTGATTCTCTTGCCAGCACAGTTTGGCTCCAGATGAGACATATGATCATAAAAGTCCTTAGTTTGTTCATCTGTGAAATGGGGATAATAACATTTCCCATTTATTGACGTCATAGGGATATACCTATAAGGATTAATGACCCAGAGCTTGTAAAATGCCAAGTTCTTTGGATCTTCTACAGTGAAATTAGCTTTTTTTTTCTTTTTAATTTCTCCAGGGAGTGGACTATGTGAATAAACAAATGGAGTACATGGGAAAACACCCACACACTCGGGTAACTTCAGCCCATTTTTCCCTTTGGTGAATTTATAATGGCTACAAACAGCAGGGGGAAAAGAAGAGAGGAATTATGAGCTAAAAATTGTTAAAAGTGCTGCTGTCAGGCTTGACTAAGCTTTGTATGTCCTAAGTATCTGTAACTCTAAAATTGTCCACTGTGGGCCAATACTGGACTGGTTGAAGTTATAGGGACATGGAGCACAGTCATTTATTGTGATTTGTTTGTGCTTTTGTATATTTGAAATGTTCACTATAAAATGTTTTAAATAAATAACTTGTGGTCATTCTACTCTATTTAATCCCATTTTAAATTTTCTTTATTCCCTTTGTGCTTTGTGGTTGTATACGGATGGTCTCCTTTACAATAAATTGCACACACAAAGCCATTAGGACAAATAAATAGTGTTGCTCCAAATTTAAGGCTAGAAGAATTTTTTTCATTTCCTTCATGATTTTAGACCATAAGGATACCAAAATGGGCATGAGTAAATGAGCCAGGTAGAGTAAATGAACCAGGATGGATAAATGAACCAGGATAGGTAAATGAAAAACTCATCCTAACTCCTGCTCCTTAATTTTTAATGTTGTTATTTAATTCTCTTGATAGCTCTTTCTTCTGTTGAAATCCAAGGATTTTTTCCCCTCCCATCTCAAAACTGATATTGGGGATATGAGACATACTTTTTTTTTTTTTTTTTTTAAGCACCATGGAGCTCTAGGTTGCCAAGATGGATCCACGTTCTTCCTGAAACACAGGAAGCACAGAGTATTTTCATCCTCTGAAGAAGCAGCCTCCTGACCTGCTGGAGCCAGTGCACTCATGCTGAGTGGTCTATGTTTTCCTGTTCCTTTGCTTTGTACAACGTGGAAGTCTTGTTTGATCTCTAAATATGAGGATGCTGTAACCCTGGCATGCCAAAGCCTGAATTTATATCCGTAATTGTCACATCCTTTATTAGGAGCTACATGCTCGCCCCATTGTAATAGGTTTTTTTTTTTTTGGGGGGGGGAACAAATCAATGTCCATAATTAGATTTATGCATCCATCTCAGGTATATAGCTAAAATATCTTTTAAAGATGACAGCATTAGTCTAGAACTAGAGGAATATATTAATATATTGAGAGAGAGAGAGAGAGAGAGAGAGAGAGAGTTTAAGGGAAGGTTTTTGATATGGAACTAAAATAATACCTTGAAATCATACAGTCAGGTGGTGCTAATCACATATCCTAGTCAAGAGCTCTAAGAAAATTCAAGACATAATCTGTGTTTACTGTCATCGAGTAGGCAGATAACCATAGATAACTATGTCTTGCAAATAAAAATCCCAAAGCTTGGAAAAGTTAAGTGACTTGCCTCAGCCATACAATTATTAAAAGTGGAGATGGGGGGAGTATTAATTATTTAGGGACATTAAGGAGAGTAGTTATTTTAAACAGGGAATGGTAGCTATTGACTGAACCTACCCTTTTCCTAACCCTTATAATTAGTGTCTTGAGGAAATTAAAACTGAAAAACTGCTTGACTGAACAGTGAAAAACTATGGAGCTTAAGCAATTGTCCACAAGCACTTGGTGCTGGAACAGCCTAGAGGCTAGGGCATGAGCAACCTGCTTCTAGAACCAAGTATAGCCTAAGTGCCACCAAGTACTTCCCTGCCTGGCAAACAACATGGAGTACTGAGCCTGGCAGGAGTAGCCAAGCCTGGGGGAGAAGGTTTGAGTCAATGCCAGTGTCAGAGGAAATAATAGTGTCCATGAAGCACAGTGACATAAAAGACCTCAGAATGTTATTCAGATGTGCAGCAGAGGAGTCAAAGGAATAGACACACAGGAAGCCATGTGACATTTTACCTGATTGGCTTTGAGGAGGCTAAAGGAGGGGTCTGAGGATACGTGTGATAACCAGCAGGTATCTGCTTATGGTGAGTGAATTAGTCAAAATTTATATAAAATTGAATGGTAAAAAAAAAAAGTACAGAAATACTGCATTCTCCGTGGAGGTGGGTGGTACGAAGAAGAAACTATGATCCCAGGAACAGTTTTACAGAAAAAAAAAAAAGTTATTTCAGTTTTTCATTTTGTTTTCTACTAACAGCAGAACCTGACACAAAGATTTGGGAGCAAGTTGATTTATTTGAGAGTAGATCCCAAATACTAGGGTGGGCAGGTAGGACAGGGAAGAGAAAAAGCCAATGTCAGGGTGTACTACCAAAGATTTTTCTGTGGGCAGTAGGGCTTAGTTCTACAAGGACTTCCTGAGAAATGGACACAATGTCTTCCAGAACTTTCTACTTGAAAGATAGGAAACTGGAGCACTTATCCCTTGGCTCCTGTCCTCATTGGTAGAGGGTTTCCTCTAGGGACTGTGTATATACCTGGAAGTGAGCATTGTGGAATTCCCTGGGGGCTAAAAGACCTATTCTGGCATGCTCATACTTGAGGTAAGACTGTGGGGGGTGGGGGGCTGAGCTGGTTCTGTACTTACTTGGAAATCTCCAGGGCATATTCACCTATCCCTGGACATGAGCCATGGATAGAGGCAGAAGCACTAAAGGCATCCACTTTATAAGGTGGTGGAACCTATGACTCTTTCAGTTGATAAATCCATGAAAAGCCAAAAGGACACAAAGAAGATCATTTACAAAGGTTCAAAGATACACAAAAACAAGGCTGATTTTAGAAATTCAAGGAAGTATGTGATGTGGGAGCACAGGAAGTGACGTCGTGAGCCAAGATAAAGTTGGATATGGTGAGTGAAGACAATTCATGAAGAGCTTAGAAGCCATTCTATGGAGTTTTAAATTTTACTTTTCTAGAATTCAGAGTTTAGGTCAATAGAGTCTAGAGTGGAATTTCTTGGTGATATATTTTCTAGTCTTAAAAAGAGAAGAAACTGAGCTTGACAACTGTCAGATACATAGCTGGACTACAGCACCCCGATTAATCCCAGATACTACAGAATCAGGTACAATTTATAATTGGGAGGAAGTTTGCAGAAAGGTCCAGAGCTTCACAGAGCAGCAAGGCTGCTGAGAACACCTTTCCCTCCTTACTCTCAGAACTTGTTTTGGTGTGTTGTCAGTGAAGTGTTTCTGATTAGGTAGAATCTTGGATTTCATTATTGGGTTTTCCATGAACTTCTTAGAGAACAGGGAAGTGCATTGGAAAGTGTTCCTGCAAAGAATCATCCCCTGAAGATAACACCAGTGAAGCTTTATGAGAAAGTAGTAGTGCTGGTAGCATTGACTTTTATTATACCCTTAGGATGATTGTCTCAGCAAACATGTAATGAGACTATAAGAAATGACATCATCAAGTACAGCCAGAAATCCCTCCAAAAACGTTAAAGAAGAAAATAGAAATGACCAAGGAAGCTATTTGAAATATGGCCTTAGTAATAGTGACTTTTACTAAAGAAGTCACTATTCATAAGAATGCAAGACTGCACTTTCAAAGGACATTTTTAAGAAGATACACAGGAAAGTGAGGAAAAGAGACAAGGAAGAGAGAAGCCCAGAAAGGGCATGGGCAGTGGACAACTAGTGCCCATCTTGTTGGGAACCATCTGAAGAACCCTGTAGAATGCACCACAGAATTGCTCACTGAGAAGCAGGACTAATTTTTCTGGATAATTGTATTACAATAAGTATTTTAAAGGAATAAGAGAAAGTAAACTGGGAGACATGCTAGGGAGAGGTCATTGCTGATCCAAGTGAACAGAGAGGATAGAGCCAAAGAGCTAAAATCTATAGGTTTGTATGTATTGAAGGTCTTGGTAGATGATTTGGTGATATAGGATAAAAGAAAAAAAAATGGTGATCCTCTGATTTTTGACTTGGGTGACTTGGTTGATAAAGACAAATGCAAACAGGAGGGAGAGGAAGTGGGACTGTAACACAGGCTCAGTTTGAACAGGTTCTGTGTAACCTGTCAGGTGGGTCTCTGGGAATAGATGGCTGCTAGAGAGTTGCATAAAAACCTTCTGGAATCCCAGGGAGGACTCCTACATTTTTATAATAAGGGATCTGTGCTTGTGTGACCTTTAAAAATCCTGTTCAAGTCAAGTAACCTAAAAATTCTGATTTCAAAACACTATCACTTTTCAGGAGGAGCTAGGCCTCATCAAAACAATCACTATAAATTTTTAGGTGAATTGTCTATCTACATTTCCACATGTTTAAAAAATGTTTTGACCTACTGATTAGGAAACAGCAGCTGCAGCTGCAGCATATCAAAGGTAAGTGAATCTTAAATGTTGGAGGCTGATATAAATGAAGAATATCTTGTCCTTGTTTATGTTTTGTTAATGTATCTACAAAGAGATGATTTAATTTTTATGGTGTATATATAGTAGAAATCCTTCTCAAACTTTAGTATATGCATATATCAGGTGAGGAATCTTAATGAAATACAGCTCAATGCAGTGGGTCTGGGGGCCTGTGAATCTGCGTTTGTAACAAACTCCCAGCTGATCCTGTTGCTTTCATTCAAGGCTCACAGAATATAAAAGTGATAAAAGTAGACATTTGTGCAGTTGTCTTTTCTTTGGGTAAAAGCCTGATTGCTGGGTTTTGGGAGATCCATTATCTTTCTCTTGCTGGGGAAGATGATGATCATTGCCAGCCACCATGGGCCTTATTGAGTGGAAACACTAGGCCATGTGAACCTGGAAGATCATAGAGAAATGCACAGGCAATGGTAATGAGAAAGTGAATATATATGAATGTACTTATTAATAAACGTTGGAGTGAGGAGAAAGGGACAGATGAATGAGGCTTGGAAGAAAATGAGCAATGCCTGCACCCTATTTATTTACCTGTGGAAGGTATTTGTGAGTTATTTCCCATGAGTCAAAGAATAAAAGGGAAAGGAGGGAACAATTAGAAAGCAAGTGAATATCAATTGTCCAAGGAAGGCAGTTATTGGTATACTATTTATTCCCTGAAAGTAGATTTTTGTGAACACCGACATGCATGAGATTCTTTATTAAGGGCAGACCATGGCTTTGTCCTTAGAGACTCCACCCAGCTCACGGAGATGAGCCAAGGGCTATGCAAATTAAATAAGCTCCTTGAATATGAATTGATCTGGAACATAGTTTGAGAAGCACTGTTAAGATACCAGGAGAAACAGAAGACAACTATACAATCTTTGAAAGCAAAGAAGATAAAGTAGAATCAGTAAAGACACTCTAGGAAGTATCACTTTTTAAAACGTGCTCCCAGAAAAGGATCCAGTCACTGTTATTGGATTTAACCCAAGAGACATTCTTAAAGAATTTGTGGTAGTGCTTCTCAAATTTAATGTGTACACAAATCACCTAGGGATCTTGCTTGCTCTGATGGGGACTCAGATTCAGCATTTTTCACAAGCATCCTGGTGACCATGATGCTGTTGGTCTTTGAAACACGTTGTGAGCAGCCAGCAGCAAGGATTGAAGATAGGCTGAAAGCTTACCAAACCCTCAGAGTCTACCCATTCAAAATTTAATTGAAAACATTAAGCTGACTAGAATTTGTATCATTTCATTAAATAGACAATGATTAGGGATATTTGATTACCAATTGACCGTGGAATGGTTGCTAAGACTGACAAGAGACTCAAGGATTCAAGTCAGTGCAAATGGTTTTGGAATATAGACAGCACACTGTGTGTGTAGCCAAGGCTGGATAAGGGGAAGTCAGTAATTCTTGACAAGTGATCAGGTTTACTTTGAAGATAAGGGACAGAGTCTCTATGCCTTCTCCTCTGGCAATCTGTGTTTTTGTTTTAACTGCCAAAGTTCAATTAAATATGGTCACAATAGGACAAGGGACATCTCTAGAATCTCCCACCCTACGGAATGTGTTACTGTTGGGATGTCCAGTTGAAGTCCAGGTCCTTGGTGTCCTAAACAAAGAATGGAGCAAGTTATACAGAAGTAACAGGTAAAGTACAGATTTACTGAAAGTGAAGATAGCACTCTAAGATAGAGCAAAGTGGGCCAAGCAAGAGAGAGATGCTCAAGCCCCAGTGTCTGGAAATAAGGGTCTTATATGCTGAGCTGTGGGGTGTTCTCTTCTCTATGTGGACCTGATTTAAGACCTCACCCCATTTGCTCCTATTGGTTACCTTATGATATCTGATTAGAATATTTTCTAATTTTCTCCCCATTGATTATTTTAGAAAACCTAATCAGAATACTTCCCATTGGTGATTTTAAAGTATCAAACCTATGGTGGGAGTTGTCATGGTGATAAGTCCTCAGTGGCAGGAGATGAAAGGGTAATGGGACTTATTGTAAATAGGGACATGACTTGTCTCCTTGTCTTGTCCTCCAGCAGCTTCTTTCTTATACCCTGTCTCTGCCATCTTGGTGTCACTGAACATCTACATAACAAATGGAAGGGACCCTGAGATCCCTGGAGTCAGAAGAGATCAAACAGTTAACTGGGAATGAAGTTGCTTGCAGAACCAATGGAAAGAGTCTGTTTTCTGTGTCTTAAGAGACACTCATTCAAGCAAGTGAAACAAAGAGAATACAGTTTTCTTTCTTGATTTTTTCAGTCCTTTTTGAAATGCTAACCAAATAAATACTCAGAAATTGGGCAAGTATGGAGTAGAGGGTGGGAAGTGTTAGTAAAAACAATTAGAGTCATTAAGAAAACACAATCAGTGAACAGAACTGAAGAGAATATAGGAAGAAATTGGAGGGAAAGAAAGTCAATACTAAATAAAACAACAAATACTAAGTTAGGTTCATGGCATCCAAGTAATTGATGGGTCCACAAAAAATGGCAAAACAATGAGGAAATGAACTTCACTTAGCTATACACTGGGATACAACTGAGAAAAGTAAATCAGCTATATAAATAAGTTCATTAAGAGTGTCAAAGTAGAAATGAAGAATTCAGAATAGGAGCAGAAGCATTCTGCATTTCAATCCAAGTAGCTGTTGCAAAAACATTTCATATTAAAATGAGAAGTCAGTGTAGAACTTTATATCCAACATATTAGAATTAAAAGTTGAAGATGCCACCATATTAAGGAATCTCAATAGCCATGAACATTATGTCCTTTGTCAGAGTGTAAGAGTCCTTGCTTGGTTATCTGATACATTTCTTCCAAATGCTTATTCTGCATTCAGGAATATATTTTCCTGAACATATAAATAGTTGAAGTTTGCCAAATAAATTTTTCCTTCCTAGCCAGACTTGGTGGTACATGCCTGTAAATCCTGCTACATGGTAGACTGAGTCAGAAGGATGGCAATTTGGAGGCCAGTATGAATAACTTAGTAAGATGATGTCTCAAAATAAAATAAAAAGGGCTGGGAATGGAGCTCAGTGGTAGAGTGATTATCTAGCATGTGCAAGTCCGTGGGTTCGATCCCTAGCAACACACACACACACACACACACAAATTTTTAAAAAAATTACTCCCCTCCCTTCCAAACATGGTGTGAGAGTATTTTCTCACTTATCTATGCTGAAATCTTTCAGAAAATTTTTCAGTAATGAATGCAAGATCAATTCACAATAGCTAAATTATGGAACCAACGTAGATGCCCTTCAACAGATGAATGGATAAAGAAAATGTGGTATATATACACAATATAATATTATTCAGCCTTAAAGAAGAATAAAATTATGGCATTTGCAAGTAAATGGATGGATCTGGAGAATTTCATGCTAAGTGAAATAAGCCAATCCCCCCAAAACCAAAGGTTAAATATTTTCTCTGATATGTGGATGCTAATTCACAATAAGCGGGGTGGGTAAGGAATAATAGAATTACTTTGGATTAGGCAGAGGGGTATAAGAGAGGGGAGAGGGTATGTGGGTAGGAAGAATAGGAGAATAAATTGAGCATTAATACCTATGTGTATATATGACTACATGAGTGGTGTGATCCTACATCATGCACAACCAGAAGAAAGAGAAGTTACATTTAATTTATGTATGATATATCAGAATGCATTCTACTGTCATGTATAACTGATTAGAACAAATAAAAAATAATGAATGAAAAAGAAAAGAAAAGAAAAGAAAAAAGCAAACAGTATGAATTGGAATCTAACAAATAACAGCTTTAAACTAGAGGGTTTTTTTTGTTTGTTTTCCCCAGTACTGGGAATTGAACCCAGGGACACACCCATGCTAGGCATATGCTCTATCACTGCTCACTTTTTAAATTTTGAGACTGGGTCTTGCTAAGTTGCCCAAGCTGGTTTGGAAACTTGAAATCCTTCTGCTTGAGCCTCCCAAAGTAGCTGGGATTATAGGTGTGTGCCACTAAACCTGGCTCTTCAAACTAGAGGTTTAAAATCAACATTGCAACCTAATATGTATAAAAATTTGTTTATAGAAATTGAGTAAACATAAACATATTGGGAAAATAGTGATTTTTTCTAATTACTGATTATTTTTAAAGACAACAATTATTTCTATATTTGCAGTATAAACTTAAGATATTTATTGGTTGTCTGTTTTGAAACATTTATTTTCAGTGTGACAGTTCTAATTAATTTCCTTTATTTTTAAAAAAATTTAGAACAGTGATGGAGAAATTTGATGTTTTTAATTATTCTCATTTTCTTTACTTTTACGGAACTATGAAGTATATTCAAGTTTCTCCAAGGTTGAATGTTTGAAAAACTTTTTGAACCATTTGTAAAACTAATTTGAATTGCCCTTTTACAGAATTCCATTAGATTAATATCATTTTTCAAAATAAGCACTATATCTGAGTTATATGTGTCTCCTAATTTAACTTTCCTAATGTCTCATGTGGGCCTGTTAAAAATCAATATTGATATGAACTTAATAGTGTACGTACTATAATAAGTTAAGAGGAAAAGACTTTTTTTATTATGGGCATTACTTTGCCAGGCACATTGCAAAATGAGTTAATTGGTCATAGTCTGATAAAAACTTATAATCATTTTATAGAAGTGTTCTGTAACACAGCAACAAGATAAGTCTGAAAACAGCTTTGCCTAAACGTTGGATCTAAGCACTGAGGTCTTACCACTAGTGCTTGTTGCTTTTGGCCCACTGATTAATTCTTTAAACACTGATACTGCTCTAGATGCTATGAAATTAAGTTTGGCCTAAACTTACCTCTGTATTGGGTGATAAAATTTGTCCCAAAATGGCCACTATACATAGTAAGCAGTAACCTAAATTTATGCATAAACAAACCACAACCTAACTGCAGAATATACCCTGTGTCCAAGCAACTGAATTTCAGTCAATCACAGCAACTGAGCCAATTCCAGGTTGAAATCAGCACAAATATGCCCAAATAAAGCAAACATAAAACTGCACCAATCACATAATCCCTATAAGTCATTTCCTGTTTTCTGATTGTAAATATAGCTTACTATGTTGAGGCAGGCATTCTGAACATCGGAATATTACTCTAGTGTAGAACTCTTTTCTTGTTCAATTGTTTAATCTAACTGGTCTCAGGTTTTGTTTTTTCTACAATTGGCGCTTTTAGATTTTAATTTATTTTTGTTCTTATGCACACCTCAATGTAGCTGGAGTAGAGAGGCCAGCATTAAGATCATGTCTGGATTAAGACCCAGACATACTCACGCAGAGACTTTCCTTCGGTTCTTGGATCACACACACACACACACACACACACACACACACACACACACACACCCCTCTTCCACTGAATTATCCAGAGGAAGCACAAATTCTTTATCCCCTCCTAGAAACAACTACCTTGAGTAATTCAAATGGCTTTTCCAATTTAAAGTAATTAGCAGTTAGATTTGATCAACACTTTATAGTAACTAACTTTCATTTGCTTCTGATACTTAGGTGTTGGAAGATGGATACAATTTGAACATGATTCTATATTTTAAAAATATGTGAAATTAAAGTCATCTTGAAGACAGGATTTGAGTTCTAGCTATATTGATGTTCTAATTTTAACGGATGTTGGTTAAACCCACCTCCACCATAAATGACTACCAGTATTTACTGTTCAATGTATAGATAATATATTTCATTTAAACTTACATTTTTTTTACTCTTTTCTTAATACTAGCAACTTTTTTCACAAATTATATGGTGTGGCAGAAAAATTAGCTGGTATGGAAATACATTGGGTTTTCAGATTGGCTAATGCCTTCCAATATTTCTCAGGTATAATTTTTTTAAACAAAACTTAAAACACATTTAACTAAATATATTATTTTTTTCTTAGAATGCTTTTAAACCTTATATATTTGAAGGGAAAATTAATCCATCTGCTTCTGATTTCTTTAGATTGAACTAATAAAAGTGCCATTTTAAAGAACTATTTAGTGGCTGTGAAATCCTTTGAGAATTTTTTAAAATGAGAAAAACTAAAAAGACTTTTGAACTAACGAGTGATATTTAAGACAGCTTAAATATCAGAGTCTGTAGTTTGGATCTTAGAAATCAGGTATTGTTAACATCTAAATATGGGGCAGGGACATGGGGGAGGAGCTGGGAAAACCCCTTTATCCAGTTTCCTGAGAACGCCTAAGCATTGTTTCATCTTTGTATAAGGTATAGACAGTAGATATTTTAAAACAGAGCTCAGTTCAGTCACAATCTTAGGTTTCTTTCCTTATCTTTACTTTTCAAAGGCAGCATTTCTTCCTCTTTTCTTCCATTTTTGGATGAATTCCACAACAGAATCTTCTGGAAAGTCACCCCCCCCCCCTCCTTCCCCCTATGCTCCAGAGCCTCCTATCCCCAAATCGAACTGGCCACCAAGACATAGACATGAGAGAATAGGATTAGGTAACAGAAAGTATGGAAAAGGCAAATATAAGATCTGCTCAGTTCACATTATCACTGAGGCACAGGATGAAGCAAGCAGATAAATGCCTTATGGTTCTTAAGTACCACAGATTTCCAAAGTGCTCGCCCATGGGTTTTGTCCATTGGAATGACTTTAGTAATGAATGATGACACGAGATTCAAGGGGTAGAATGCTTTACTGGGTAACTGAAGAATACTCTATTGCTTGGCCTAAATCACAGAGTTGCATTTGGAAAACTGCAAAAGCAGGGATACATCTATCTAGGATATCATATTGCTATATCAAATTGAAAATGCAGCATGCCTTCAACAACAGAGCACTGTTATATGTCTGTTACCTTTTTGTTAGGTATCAGACATTCATGTTTTTATTAAAGTTATGTCGTGTTGAAAAGCACTGAACTAATGGATCAGGGACTCATATAGTCCTCTCTACAAATGCCTTCTCATAATTTCTGAATCATGAAGTCAAAATTTTACCCATTTTTACCAAATACTTCGTAGATTACTGGTACCTTTTTAAATTGGCTAGTTGCTAGGATTTACACCCAAATTATACATGATATTTCAGACATTAGCACTTTCCATGTACTGATGGAATTCCTGCTATGTGCTCTGATGTGTTTTTGGCAAGTGAAAGTGTATTTTTACTTGTTAGACTGAATCCTTTCTTAGAGTCTCAAGGAATATCAGCCCTCTCTCATGCACTATCTGTGAAATGTGAACAGTTCAATATGCAACATAGTCATTTTCCTGTTCAAAAGGTCACCTTGTAAATAAAACTATTTAGCTGAAAGAGGCCATTGAAAGTACACATAACTCTCACATAATGCTAGGAAAGTGCTAAACAGCAAAAGGATATGACCTACATAATAGAGCCAATGTCATGAGTTCAGTATTAAAACACTTACCATTCCTGATGAATGCCACTTCCAGGAAGTCTTTGATGGCTGACATATATACTTCATGATTTTCTTCTGAACATAAAGAACAGTTATTCTTTCTTAATTAAAATTTCCCAATTATGTGAAGTCAGTCAAAGCAGGAAAACATTGTGGGTGATGTTACAGATTTTACTTTATAGAAGTTATGAGGTTTGCATGACATCAGAGTCAATCACCTATCTAGTGTCCCTGCAGAAGGATGAAATTACTAATCAAACCACCTTGAAATACTAATCAATACTGACGTGCTAATAGAGTCCTTTTAGTAACTATAGGTCTTTTAATAATGGAGATACAATAAACTATAAGATGGTGTTTTAAAATTAAAACAATGAAGTTCACCAAATGTGCTATGTGCGTGTATGGATATATCACAATTCATTTCAATTTTATATATAACTATAACACACAAATTAAAAATAAAAAAAAGAAGGAAGACTGATAAGATAAAGAAAAAGGGTCAAGAGAGATGGAGGGATGAAAGAAAGGAATGAGAAAGTACTCCCAAGGATTCTAATGAAGAAAACTATGTTGTAGGCATTTGAGTATGTCAAATTGAACCCCACTATTATGTATAACTATAATGCACTAATTAAAAACACAGTTTGGAGGTATTTATAAGCTATATATTTTATGATGATCGATATATATATTTGGTACTGGGGATTGAACCCAGTGGTACATAATCACTGAGTCATATCTCCAACGGTTTTTATTTTTACTTTTTTAAAAAAAATTTTTGAGACAAGATCTTATTAAGTTTCTTGGAGACTCACCAAGTTTTTGAAGCTGGCTTTGAACTCGTGATCCTCCTGCCTCAGTCTTCTGAGCTGCTGGGATTACAGGCATGCGCCACCATGTCTGGTTCAATTTATTTTTGTTAGCATTCCTTATAGTTTATTTTATAAGGCAAATGAAGGATTCCCCATAGTGAAGACTGTATTTCTCTTTTAAAGTCTTAAAATTTACTTCAAGCATTAATTAATGATGTCCACCTCAAATTAAGTTAGAAGATTTGGATATTTGCATAACTGTGATAGTAAAATAATAAGGATGGTTTTGCTATGTTACTTCTAAATATGTACTGTCATCTTAAATTGTCAGTTTATGGACTTTATATAAATTTAAAGGATGTTGCTGCTATTGCTTAAAACAATTTTGAGTTCCTTCTGTGAAATTTTATTGTGCCTCAGGTTTTATCACTTCATCAGATGAAAATGAGATGCAAATTGTCTTCTGGAGTTAGGATTTTACCTTTGGAAAATAGGTAACTGAGTAAAAATTCTGGCCCATGATGTAGATGACAAAATGATGTAAAATAATGATTTTCTTTTGAAAAGAGGCAAGTGCTAGTATATTTCATGGCTTACAATTGAGATGCTTGACAAGTTAATTCAGATTGAATAGGTGCTCAAAGAATATTTGGGCCTCAAATAGGTTGGTTTTTACTATGAATGAATAGGAAATGAATGAATGGGCAAATTAATTCAAATAATTTTGACTGAATAACTCATATGTGATAGGCACCTTTCTAGATAATAAGATTCCAAACAAAAACTTTCGTGTGTCAGTGTTTCGGCCTAGGAGAGAAATAGGAAGCAAGACAAATAGGATAGATAAATAAGATAAAGAGTAGATTAAGAGAAAGGTCAATAGCGAGAGAGATATGGTCATGTTGGAAGAAGATGCAATTTTAGACACTGCGATCAGGGGACATCACACAGGGAAGATCTGGGTGAGAGCCAGATATGGGGACAAGTGTTCTCGGTAGAGGCAACTGGCATGTGGTAGAACTGGTAGGAGACATCCTACTGGCTGATGAGAGTGGAAGAGAAAAGTAGAGGTAAGGAGGGGGTAGATCATGTCCAGCATTAAACTGGGGGGGCATTGGGAAGAGCTTTAATAGAGGAGTACCATAACCTTGTTGCTATTTTAAAAGGATTACTGTGGCTGCCATTTGAGAATAGATGAAAGGAAGACAAGGACCCAATAAGTGAAGCCCATTATGAAGTTGTTGCAATAATTCTGATAGCAATGATGGCAGAATAGACCCATGAGAAATATTGGTCAGGACCCCAACAGCAAACCAAGGGCTAGTCAAATTTTGATAACTAGAGACTTTTGTTTATTTCTTCTACAAATTTAATTTAAAAACATGGGTGGGGTATAGAGGAACCACAAGGGATGATGGAGTAAGACTGGATGAGTAACACTTACGATGCTTGGACTAAAAAGATAAAGGAAGAAAAGAGTTCCAGAACCTGATAGAAGGAGAAAGTTATGTAGAGAAGGTCCCTCAAGAGGAGTAGGGACATAGCCATCCTGGTTGACCTCACAGAGTGAGCCAGAGGCATAGACTCCATGATCTCACTCTCCTCCTTCCATCCTATCTTCTATCAAAGCCAAGGCTCTCCATTGGCTAAGCCCAAGCAGGAGCCAGAAGGCTAGAGAATCATTGCTGCTTATACAAAGGCAGTCTCCCGGGGCAAATGGCAAGCTGCATTGTAGTGAATAGCAAACCTGGAGAGACAAATAGAAGTTATCCACCAAGATTTACTTCTCTTGCCCTCATTTTTTCTCTCTTCTCTCATCTGAGTGAACAATTTGTGCCTTTAACCCAAAGAATTCATGAAATCCTTTTGGATACCATATCACTGTAGAGGTTTTCAATGCAATAGTTCTCCCACTACCATTTAAAATGATAACCACCACTCATATTCTTCACATAAGGAGGGGAAATAGAGGGGAGAAAAATAAAGAACACAGCTACTTCAGTCTTTGCTTCTGTACTGGGTCATGAAGCAAATTTTGTAACCACGATTACCTTCTACAAATCATTATATATTTCGTTTACCCTTGTCCAGTATCATGCAGTGTTTTTTTTTTTTAAGTGCAGGATGACCCAAAACTTTGTATAGACATGAATCCTTAAGGATTTTGTCCTTTTTGGGTTGCCACAATTTTCTATTAGTCAAGGACTTTGGATCAAAGAACTACTAATAGGTACCCCCTTGGATGCATGTATATGCTCCTAAAAAATCTTCTTGCCCCTATTGTGTAGTAGCAACTCACCCAATCCCCCATATGACAGGAACAATCACCTTGAATTGTACAGCGGCTCCTTTCTATGCCCTTTAAGCTCACTGATATAGTAACCAGATAACCAGGTGAAGTTTTAGTTTCCAAATCATTGAATCCTTAATCCTGTTTTTGAAGGATGTAGTTAGTACTTTATTTGATGCTAGGACCTCCAAACACAGTGAACCTTAAGTTGTAAGGATGAGAAGAAAACTACATCATATGTTAATTAGAGTACTCACATTGCCACCATCAGCCCTAGAAATATGTAGTTTCTAGAGATTGGTAGGGCTGTGATATGGGAACAAGGCGACAGTAGAGTCTTGCTTTGAGGGTCAGTTTCTTGAGGCTACTTTTAGTAGCAGTTACTGTCAATCAGGTTATTAACCAGAAAACAGGTGCCATATTCAAATTAGGATCATTAAAGGAAGGTTTATTTGAAAAATGACTATTTACAAACATGTAAGTGTGGTATAGGGTAACTATAAGGAATAGTCTGATAAGCAATAATTACAGAGGATCTAGTAACACCTATAGTCCAGAATGGACTAGGGGTTTAGATTTCCTAGAATCCATAAAAAGCTTCATCAAGAGGAAGTACTAGGGATATAAAAGGAAGAAAACATGAAGTTCATGGGCTTGATAGGAATAGGGACCCTCAATAAATGCACACCATTCTGAAGAGACTATATGATGGGAGCAAGGAATACAACTCCCCAATCTCTTCAAGCTACTGACAGAGATTCCTGTGGCTGAACATAACAAGGAAGGTGAGTTAGAGGACAGTTGAGCAAGGTGGAGAGGGACAAGTGGAAGATATCTGGACATGTGACAGTGATGAAAAGTGATGAGAACTGCTTTCATTCTCTTAATTTAAAGATAGAACAGATAGAACTTGCCACAGGTTAAAAATGCAGTTTGAGAGAAAAGGAAACGTCAAGGATGACTGCAGTTCATTTTTTGTTTTTAACAAGAGGACTGGTAAAGGTGGAATGGACATTTACTGGCATGGAGAAAAATGAGAAGGCGAAAATCATAGTGGTGGTAGTGGTAAAACACAGATATTCAATTTTGAATATGTTAAATGATAAGGCCTATTGGACACCCTGAAATTTAGTAGGATGTTGTATGTATGTAGTCATAGTTATAGGCAGAGGTTCAGGCTTTACTGCAATCTATGAAGCTTGATGAGAACATCAAGAAAGGCAATATGATAGAGAAAAGTCTTAAAAACTGTGTCCACATACTGCAATAATTAGAATTTAGGAAGAGTCGTAGGAACCAGTAAATCTGACGGGAGGGACCATTTGGTATGAGAAAACACAGGTAAGTTTGGTGTTCTGAGAACCAAGTATAGAAGCTATTTCAAAAAAGAGAATCGTCAAGTTCTGCTGAGTGAATTAGATGAGACTTAACCATTTTACTTAGCAAAATTGAGGACATTGTTAGTTTTCTGAAAGACAAATTTATTGTCCCTATCAGAATAACTTATGATATAAATTTTATTTGTTGCTCCTTTTTGGGGCACTATGGCAAGGCTGCCATATAGGTATTGGTTTCTCTAAGTCTAACAATGTCATTTGAGGTTATTGTTTTACAGTTGAGAAAACTGAATCCTAAAAGGCTTAAATAACTTATTAAAAATCATGAAGCTAGTGGATGATTTATACAGGAATTTAGAAAAAAATTCTACCTGACTCCTTTTAATAAAAACTTCTTGAGATCAGGCATGCTTCTTTCTCTTTGTATTCTTTAAAGTACCTTGTGCACAGTTTGCCATTGATAACTGATTTTCCAATTCAGTGAAGGGAACTTACCTAGTTGAGCTGTGACTTATCTTACAAATGCAAAGTACAGTGGAACATTCAGTGACTAAGGAATTCTACCAGTAATTAAGATCCAACCAAAATCCCATCTTTTTTCCCCCCCAAATCAGTCTGATAGTTGAGGTCAAAATGCTTTCTGACATGAAATAGTGCATATTGCCTTCCTATTACTCACAAGTTTCTCTCTCTCTCTCTCTCTCTCTCTCTCTCTCTCTCTCTAGATAAATGATTACAAATAAACATGCAGGTATATTTTTGTTGTAGAGATCATTTGAAACATTTTGCCTGGTTAATCCCCTAATCTTTGTGTTCTCCAAGGCATCCATGCGAAAACCAGGGCCATCCTAAGCAATATGAGATATCTGGCTATGTTCTGATAACTTCATTTTCCATTGTAACTAATTCCAATTTACTTGCCAGAGATTTCAGATATCAACTTGAAGGGAAAAGAGAATGTGAGGGTGGGAATGTGCTTTAAATGATATTTAATAAGATCCACTTTTGTGATTAGAAATAAGAAGCATCGATCTGGGAATATGCCTGAGTTGCAAGAGAACTGGTTCAGGACAAGTTTTGTAAATGTCTCTCTTTTCAAAGTCCATTCAATTTCAGGGTTTCTGGGTAAAAATCTCGGAAGGAAATTCATGCAGGAAAGAGGGTGGAGATGGAAAAAAAAAGTTCATGCTTAAGTCAGTCTATGGATAAGAAGGAATTTGAATATTAATGCACAACCTTGAGAATTAAATGCTCTGTCCAGCAACCTTAAGAGTTGGCAGCTGGCTAGGAGCTGATAAGGATTGCTGGGTGGGGGGCAGGTCCTGGGAGGAACGAGTTCCCAGGGAAGGCTCTCATCTCTGGCTGGCATTAGAAAGAATTACAAAGCATGATTCAGAATCTAATTTTGTCAGCTGGTGATTGGCTCCCACAAGGCCCTGGCCTCACAATGTGTTCTATTAAGTAATGGGAATTGGGTTGTGTTCTTTTTCTCTGCTTCATGACTGCCACCTTATTTTCCTTCCCAGCTCTTTCCATTTCTCCAGCATAAGCATAGGTGTACTTGCTTACACTCACATTCCCACAGGCATTTCTAAATGTCTTTGCCATATATAGATGCTAAACACATAAGAGGATGCCAGCACTACATGGATTTTTTTTTTTTTAAATTGCACTTTAATTTTTTTGACTCGGGTTGCACTGAATGTAACAATATCACCTTGTTGGGATAGGCAAACTCCAGATGGGAAAAGGGACAGTTTAAATTAAACCTATCCATTGACTAATCCTGATTTGGTGGCTTTGTGCAAGAAAGACTTTCATCATGGGTAAAGGATAAACCTCCATGCAGAGATGCCAAATAAACACATGGTGTGAGAAATCATTTGGTTTATGTTAACATCACAGAAACAGAACTGAATGAAAATTGATTTTTAAACTCACCTTTTTTTTTTTTTTTGGTAGCTGAATGCCTGATACCTGTCAAAACATCTGTTTATCTTTTACAAAATGATTAATATCATCAGTGATGAAATTCATTTTAAAGGTAGTATTTTGTACATTCCTCAAAAGGTGGCATTATGCACGTATAGGACTTATAATATGGGTCTTATTATCTTAGATAACTTGACAGGAGTTAGTTTCTCAAAGAGTTGAAACAGGACTATTTACTCTCCATTTTAAGACTTTTGAGGACTTTGTTATTCTTCTTTCTGGGTTCCAGAACATACAAAAATATATATAATTAACGAGCAAGGGCAATGTGTTCATTGGACAGAGAATTTTAAGCTCAAAAAAAATTTCTAAGAATACTTTTTCTCAAAATTAAGTCACAGAATCCATTATATTTCAAAGAAACATTTTCCCTAGAAGAATATTTAAAGAGTCCCTGATTAAAAAAAGTTGAATAATTTTAGTTGTAGATTGTCCTTTTCTTGTCTTCAAGCCATGCATCTTTCAGGTAGAAAAAAAACCATTCTCCTGTTGAAGAAAACTCCAATATAGCTTAGCAGAAGACCTGGTTCTATTTTTATTCTGGCATGACCTAGGCATAGCAATATAAGTAAGTCATTTTTTTTTTCTGGACCAATTTTCTCATTTGTAAGAATGAGGGAATTGGCTAGTTCAGAAGGCAAACACTTTTGCCTGACAGGCAGTTTCCAGATGTGTTTCATATAGCACAAAGAGTTTTGAGTTCCTCTAGATTGGCATGCTTTTCCCAGTTCACCACAGTCATTGCCATTCATTTCTATGTATGTATGTATGTATGTTTGTATGCATGCACTTGTGTATCAGTTAGCTTTTTACATTTAACAAATAATATCCAAACCTAATGACTTTAACTTAAGTGGTCTAAGGTTAGGTCTAATGGCTAAAGTACAGCGTTTTAGGATAAGTAATTCATGAGCTTTGTTCCACAAACCTATAGATCTTGCCTGGGCTCACTTACTTATCTGTGGTCAAGTGCCATTTACTAAGGTGGCTCTGTTTCTGGAGTTGACTGCTTGTCCTTTGAAATAATAGGTATTTATGAGCCAACTTATCCAGCAAGATACCTTGTTCTTCACATGGCATCATCTGTGTTCCAAGAATACAGCACAGAGCTTCATAGTCTCTTACGATCTAGGCTTGGCACTCTTGATCAGTATCACTGCTGTCATATTCTATTATCCAAGGCAACTGACAGAAACCAACTCAAATTCAAACAGTGGGGAAATAGACTCCAACTCTCAGAGGCAGGGAATATAAAGCATTTTGATCAACTTTACAGTCTACTACAACCTATCTACAAGCATTTATTTTTGTGACCTAGATGGTCCTAAATTTATTTCCAGACTAAAAACAAACAAAAAAATCATAAGCAACACAAACAAAATTGACACTCCTACTTCCAAACCCAGAGCATATTCTTAATGTTTAGTCATTTGCTTCAAATAAGATAATTTTAGAGCAACACTGACAAGTACATATTGAATTGAACCGCAAGTCTCCAGATGTTTGGGAGTTCTGCCCTTGGTGACTAGATATTTGTGCCACATATATTTGGCAGCTTCTGAACTTGACTCGTACCCATGTCACAATATGAAGCCATCACTCAATGATGGTCCATGCTGGGGGTGGGGATTTTGACTGAGGCAGTGTAAACCTCGAACTCTGTGACTATTTGTCCCTGAAGACAAAACATGATCTGGATAATCTTCAAGGTTTGAAACTCAGTTTCCAGACTCCCTGACTTGACTTTTTCTTCAAATACTCTTGATTTGAAAAGAAGATTTAGGGGGCTAGGATTGTGGCTCAGTGATAGAGCACTTGCCTCACACGTGTGAGGCACTGGGTTCAATCCTCAGCACCACATAAAAATAAATAAATCAATAAAATAAAGTTATTTGTCCATCTACAACTTAAAAAGAAGAAAAAGAAAGAAAAGAAGATTTAAGGAAATTCTCTTCAGATTGGAGAATTAAGCATCTTTCATGGAAAGATTGTCCAATTCTAAAATTCATTTCTAAAATGCATATACAGTAAACTACAATATATAAAGCACAGATTTGACATACTTCAGGTTTATTCATAACTTCTATGTATGTATGTAAAATTAAAGACAGATTGATAACACTACGTACATTCATTAGTTGAGCTTGTACTTTGTCCAAAATGATCTAGATGTAATAATAATTAGATACATACATCAGAAAACATCCCTCTGTCAAAGAGCTTATGGACTACCATAATTAATAGTAGTCACTCTGTGACCACAGCAGTTCCAATTTTGAGTCCCATGGAAGAATTTCCCTTACCACACCTGGGAAGCAATAACATGCTTTCTCCTATCACAAGCATTTTAATTGCCTCAAATAAGTGGAAAAATGTCCTATCACATTTTTATTTCAAACCTGAGATAGAAGAGCTAAAGATAGATGTTGGCTTATTGTTTTCCTTGAGTGGAGTGGTAGGCAAAACACATGAAGAAATATACAACAACCCTAAAACAGGCAAAACACATGAAGAAATATACAACAACCCTAAAACAGATGAGGTTATAACAAAATTGTTGAACAGATACATTTGCTATTAGGGAATAAGATTTAAAATAGGAATTATTTGTGCACTCAAGAAAGCTTCCAACAATTTATTTTTCCTCTGGTAAAAAAGCAAAATTTACATGAATGTCAATACTAATATCAAATATTACTTATTTATCTGTTTGTTTGTTTATTTATTTACTCATACAAGGGATTGAACCCAGGGACTCTTTACCACTGAGCCACATCCCCAGCCTTGTTTGCTTATTTTAATTTTGATACAGTGTCTTGCTAAGTTGTTTAGGGTCTCACTAAGTTTCTGAGGCTGCCCTGAAACTCGCAATCCTCCTGCCTCAGCTTCCCAAGCTGCTGGGATTACAGGCATGTGCCACCACACCCAGCAATATTTAATTAAGAGTGCTGGATTTTAAATTCAAAATAAAGGAGTCAATGTTTATGCTAATAGGAAAAGAGAGGGGTAATTAAACCCTTCCAATTATTTATAGACATGAGAAGTCTAAGGAATACCTGATACTCTAGGGAGGGCATGGACTTAATAAAAACATAGACAAAGGGTATGATGAAAACAACATAGAGAAGAGTGAATACAGATGTCTAACAAATGTTTGAAATGCCCCACTTAGTTGTTAATGCAAATTAAAATACAATAAGATATTGCTCTATATCTCTTACATTGTCAATCATTAAATATAACATTATTACAAATAATGGTAGATAGTTGCACAAATAATCTCTAGAGGTGAAATCTAGAAAACGGTCTTAACAAATTTTCCATTTGATTATGTTGCAAGTGAAACTTTGAGAACCATCACTCTCATAGAGGCCTATAAATCCTTCTGGGCTTTTGGAAAAGCAAATTGATAAAACTTGATGAAATTAAAGATTTCATTTAAAAAATTAGAATACCCAGTATTTCTCACTGATGATCTTTTTCATAGAAAATAGAATTAGGAAATAAAGATATATGGGCAAGGGTGTTTAAATACAACTTTGACGTAAAGGCAAAAATCTCTAAAACAGAGAAAGTTAAAACAAAATTGTTGAACACAAATATATTTGCTATTAGGAGAAAAGATTTTAAATAGGAATTATTTGTGCACTCAGACAGCTTCCAACATTTTTTTTTTCTGTAGAAAAAAGCAAGATGTACACGAATGTTGATTACATCCAATTACATTAAAGCAATAGTAAAAGTTGCAACTTTATTATAGGTAAGCAGAGGAGAGAGACAGGAGAAAGGCAAAGACAATAGAAAAAGAAACCCATTACAAAGACTTCATATCATAAAAAACAAAAAATAAGATAGCAACAGGGAAAAAAACACTTGGAACTAACAGATGATTTTAAATGATAAAGGTGAAATGCAAAGAGAATTTATTATTCCTAATTCATCCATATTGCCATGACTCCATGTTATGTCTTATTTAAATGTTAAGTGTTGAATTTTCCTCCTACTTTGTATTTGACCGTAGCACTTCATGCTTAAGAGAGACTCATTAAACATTTGTTTTAAGAAAGGAGGTGTAACCCAAGTGTATTTCAAAAGGGCAGGTGAGTTATGCTATGTTCAATTTCACTGACTTGTTAGGAAATTTTCCAAAGCTTCCTTTCTGTTGATAGTCAGCTTTCCATCACTATAACAAATACTTGGTATAATCAATTTATAAAGAGAAAAGGTTTATTTTGGCTCACAATTTTGGAGGTTCCAGTCTATGATTGATTCATCCTGTTGCTTTTGGTGTATATAGAGAGGCAGCACATCACAAGGGAGTGTATGTCACTTACTTCACCAGGGAGTAAAACTTTCCCTTGAAGGGCATGGTCCCAGTGATGTACCAAGCTTTTGACCTATGGGCCTTTGGAGGACATTCTAGATCCAAATTAAAATTATCTAAATCAAATGAACTTGAGTTAACTTCAAAAGTTAACTCAAGTTACCAGTCTGTATATATCCCTTCTCATTTTTTAGATATTCCTTCATTTCATCTATTCTTGGTCTCACTGAAGCCCCCTTCTGAGCAACCTCTCTGTGTTTTCCATGAGAAGCACCTCACTCTTCTCTCCTTTGAGCCACCTTACCTTTCTTTCAGGGCTGGTTTCTTCTATATCTCTCCCATCAGACAATTCTTAGTTATACTTCCATGCATTTATGCTGTACTTTACTTATATGGTGAACTCCTATAGTCAGAGACTCTGTGGAAAGCTGATTCTTCCATCCCATAGAACCTTTACCAATACTTTACACATAATAGGAGTTTAATAATGTCTGTCCAAGATTTAAGTTTTTGTTCTATGTAAATAAGAATATTTGCCACTTGTCAATGGCAGCCTTCACGTTGCTTGTTTTGATTGTATCTGAAGCCCAGATGTCCTGAATGGAATTAATTATACTCCCTCCATGATCCCATTCCTCTTTCTGTATTTTCTGTCCCAGTTACTGACACCAATATTAATTTGACTGTCCAAACCAAAAACCTTCTGTATTTGATCCCTTATTATTTTTACCTCCCACATTTAATTGGCTGCTAAGTTTGAGTTTTCCACGGCCAGGCACTGCCAATTACTGTATTCCTTCCCTTCCCTTCCCACTGCCAATGTCCTGGTTCATGTCCTTGCTTTCTGTTCTGAGTGAAGTAGCTTTCCAGTAGATACGGCCTGCTTCTCACTCTTTAACCCTTCCTTCAGTGGCTCACCAGAGCTACCCCTCAGGAAGAATTACTTCCTTTTTTTTTTCTAATACCATTAAGAATAAAAGAGTAAGTGTCCTTGCATGGCATGTGAAATCCTATTGACTTCCTTCTGACGTACCTGCCTCATCTTTTCCCACCCAGACACACAGCAAACTTATATTCGTGCATTGTTTCATGCTATTCAGCCCAATTTATAATACCTTCGCTTCACCTCTAGGAGACCCTTTCCCATAGAAAGCACCATAACACATTAGATGTTATTATGGTTATTATTGTTAAAGACTGAATTCAAATGATTACCGTCTCTGTAAAGTTTGTCTCGATTTTCCCCATGAATATTAATAGATTTTTTTCACTACATTTATACTTATTACCAAATCTCCATCATAAAACTTAAAGTTTTTGTTTTATGGCAAGCTGTGTACACATCTTTCTTATTCAGCTCAATTGTGATGTCTGTAAGAAGAGAGGCGGAGACAAACTCATTGCATAGTCTCATCATATCTAGTCCATACGTGGCCCATAGTAATTGCTTCTTGCTTAGTGTAATCATCAAAGAGGTGTTTCTCTCAGCTAATTAAGTTGGGGAATTGTTGTACTAAATGTCTTACTTGCCCCATTTCTTTTTCTCATCCAGCAATGGCAAGTGTGAATGTTTTCTTTGCATGATGTGTTTTTTATGTTATATTTTCTTGGGGTGAAATAGGTACACAGATGAAAGCATTTTAAAACAATTATTAAAAGACATGCCTGTCTCCTGACTCCTTAGTCACATGGTCATTTTCAACTCTTTTGACTGCTTTTAAAGTTCTGTACTCCTAAATGATATTTGTGTGCTGAAATTCATTGGTTTATTAATTATATACATTATCTATTGATTTGTGATTGTAATTGATAGAATAGTATTTATCTCTCTCCAGTAGACGGGACCATGATCTAAGGCTAAACAACAAAGCTTAATCTACACAGTACCAGTTGCCTCTCAAAGGATTTGAGCCTGTACCTTGCCCTGTGTTAGCCAAAATCTCTGAAATGCTCAGCTGATTTTATAGTTCAGCGGGCATGACTATTGGCTTAAGTCTTAATATTGTCTGTAGAGCTCACTCTACTGTTTTGCTTTTCCACCAAGCTTCCAGTTGGCACCTCTGGTTTAGGATTAATTATTTGTATTTGCATTTATTAAATGCAATAATCTTACACTAAATCCTTGGCAAACATTACTTATTATTATTCACTAGTGTGAAGTTTTGGAAAATGCCAGAGTCATTTGCAGTTTGGAAATACAAACAATGTAGACATAAAATCTGAAGAGCACAGTTCTTCCTTTGAAACTTCCCAGCAAAGCATCATAGCAATATAATTGTCAGGCAAGATAATACATAAACTTAGTACATCTCCAAAAGGAGGTTTGTGCAGGTTAGTGTTTACTTTTCTCTTACCATCCACATACATCTTTATGCCCCAAGGGGAAATAGCGTCTAACATGAACTGTGTTTGTCCTCAACATGTTCATTTAGTCAGAAGAGGTCAGTCAAAGGCTAGAAGATGTCCAAAAGGGTTTCTCGTCATACAAGCGTGTACAACAAAGACAGAGACAAGACAAAGAAAGCAAATGCACGTGTGGTCTAATTCTCAATGGTCTGTGCTTAGGAAGAAGCAGATAAACTTTAATTATCAAGATACAGAGCCAGGTAATGCTTCATATTATTAACAGTGGTGCTGTCATCAGCAGCATCATTATTGTGTCTGAGCCATGTGTGTACAGCCTCTGTGACTCAGAGTGATATCATCAGTGTGGGCCAGGGGGTACTGGCACAGACAAAGGCTGAATCCAGTAGGGGAAGTGCCAAGGAAAAGTTGGCTTTTGAGTCAACGCTAATCTCTACAGGATCTAAACTTGGGAAAGCCCAGAGTGTCTCTGCAGCCAAAGCCCAGCAATCAAATTTTGATGGGGGTAAAATCTTCATTAAAGGAATTTCTATACAAATTTTTTGTAGAGAAAGAAATAAGTGGTGAACTATAATGATATTCCACTTCCCAACTCTTTCAGAAGTCTAGTTTCGGATGAAGTGTTTCTTCACTAGGTTCATTTTTGAGCATGATGTTTTTCTTCTGACATGTCTTTGTCTATTACTTTCTTTGTGGGCTGTTGAACTGAATGGAGGCAGACATTACTCAGAATGTGGATGGAGACTGTCTGATTTCTAGCAACAAAGCTTTGTTTGAAATGCACACTTTGCCCCCCATTTTTTTTTTTGGTAATGATGCAATAAAAAATCTTAGAATGTTTATCAGTAGATTATAATGCCTTATAGACCCAGGGAGAGAGCCAGCGCCCTCAAACTCCTATAAAAAAGACCTGGGTTGGAAGGGACCTTACAAAAGGAAGAGAAACAAAAAATGGATAATTTTTTGATGCCTAAAACTGCACCATTCTTTTTAGTATTGAAACATTCAAACTGCTCCAAATCATTGTTTTTCATTTTTTTAAAAAGCACATTTCACAAAAAACATGATGTAATTTGTGTGTGTGTGTTTGTGTGTGTGCAAGCCAATTGTGTCTAGAACAGAGATCAAGACAACTATTTTATCATTGTTAGCATTTGAAAAATTTTTTTGTAATACACATTTGCATAAGCTGACATTTCTGCATTTAACTGGAAAAGACAATTCAGTTAATTTTGAATATTATTTCCCACATGTTTACATGGAAAAGAATGAGAGTGCTCTGGTGGGAAACAAGACACAATTTGTCTTACTTGCACCTGGAGTCACATATGAATCATAGAAAAAATATTAATTTGACTCATATATAAGCATTTCCTCTGTATTAAATGGAAAATGACTTATCTCTATACCTTTTCAGTCTTATGACCATTGAGTATGATAGTTTATTTTTCCCTAATGTCTTCTCTAAATGAAGTTTTTAAAATGTATACTGATGTCCAGCATGATGTAATATTGAGTGCTGAGTCATAAATCAAGAGACTATCACTAGGGTTCCAACTTGGCTATGGATTTACTGTGTGGTTTTGGATCTAATCACATAATCTTTTTAGGCGTCAGTATCTTCACCTACAGGAATCTACAGAGGATTTAATACAATGGTGTCTAAGGCTCCTATTGGCATGAACATCAGGTAAAAAAAAGTCTTTGGTCACAGTTGGTATGCATTTTGCCTTAGCCATTAGAAATTTGCCTGGGACCTACATCAGAACAGTAATATTCAAATAAAGACTCCACATTACATTCTCGTTCCCAAGTCAAACTGTTTCAAATTCACTTGTAGCTGGGAATGAGGAGCTTAGCCCGCAGAGGCATATGTTTTCTATTTGGAAAACAGATCTAGGAGGCCATTTTAATCAGGCTCATCCACCTTCCTTTGAACTTGACCAGCCAACTTGAACAGCTTCATAAACAAAACAATACCTCCAAACTATTCCAAACACCAGCATGAGCTGCCATCCTTGATAAGTTAGTGTGTGAATCTCTTTCTCCTTTTTTGCTTTTATTGGAAGTGACATATCGTATTTCTGCATTAAATTAAATCTGGCCCACATGGAGCTCTTTTACACAGAAAATGCGAGAACATGGGTTGTTGGCAGATGTAAGGTAAATATAGAAACTGATGGTGTTTGGGTGCTATGAAGCTTATTCAGTGCCACAGACCAGCAATGACTACATCGTTCACAAGTGGTGAGCTGTGATAAAGTAGAGTGAGTCCTCCAAAAGATGTGGTATTAAAAGTTATGCTAATCCATCTACTGCCAATTTTGTTCATGCCCACATATCCATCTAATTGTGCTAACTTTTATGGACTATTTTACTTCTTTCCATTCCACTTTTTGGTTACTATGGAAAGGATTGTCTCATTAGTCTGGGTGGAGCAAAAAAAAAAAATGATGACAGTCCTGAGTTTGAAATGTATTCTGGGGTCTGGAAAAAAAAATGGGGTTTGAAAGAATTCTGAGTTCACTTGAGCACATTCAGACATTTAAGTGAAACTGTACTGACATAAAATCTCATAAATTGGCAAACCATCAACTTTCAGACAAGTTAGTGCTTTGTGGGGCAACAGATGTATTACTCCTGGCAGAGAAAATATGATTAGTTTTATTTTGTTCAAAACTTAGTAAACTAATGTCAGGATATAACAAGTTGAAACATAAATTGATTTTAAATTTATAGTTTTGAGTCCATACTGTCTGTCTTCAAAACTCCTTAGCTTATACTTTATGCTCAGTGATATATGTTGTTCATCCAACAAGGAATGAATCAGGCCATATGTGCTATTCACTTTGCTAGTTGTTGGGATATAAAAATAGCTCAAAATTGACTGTAACACTAGGAGCTATAGTGTTTAGATGTTACTTATCATTTATTGGTTCCCAGATAAATTATAATTTGGCCTTTGAGGTTCTTTGTGGGGGACATTCTAATGACTTCACTATTACATTCACAGAGGAAGCTCTGAGTCCTTAGCCTACAAAGTTTCATCCCACACTTTGAGAATTGCATGAGGTTCCCTGGAATGTTCTGGGAACTTGGTATTGACATTTGCTAATGACGCTAGCATTCAATTCTTTTCTTAAGGGCCATGGTTTAAAAATCTGTTCACCCTTGAGGAAGGAAGAGGCAATTTGGAGAAAGAAAAACAAAACAAACAAAAAACCCCAAAAAACAACAACAAGAGCAAAATGTTTTCCTGCTCATAGTCTTGCAGTTGAGAAGATCCAGGTGGAATCCACTCAGGATTTGCAGTACCTAGAAGCTTCTTTGATTCTCTTTGTGTGTGATCAGAATACAGTGCTAGGATACTATAAGCCTAAATATTTCACTTATAAACATATTTTCCACTTCCCTATTTTAATGTAGTGGCACAAAGTTGATTATATCCTGTTATTATTTTATTGTCAATAGGATTATTGGTGACAAATTATTTGTTATTTTTTTCTGTTCTCTCTCTTCTCAGTCCTGCCAGGGATTTGTTCTATTATCCTTTTAAAAGAGCCATGTTATTGTTTGGATATGAGGTGTCCCCCCAAGTTCCTGTTAAAGCAGGAACATTCAGAGGTGAAATGATTAAATTGTGAGAGCTGTAACCTAATGTCTGTCTGAGTTTGAATGGGCTGACTGGATGGTAACTATAGGCGAGAGGGGTGTGGCTGGAGGAGATGGGTCACAAGGGGAGTGCTCTAAGGATGCATTTTCCCTGTGGCCCCTTCCTCTCTCTCTTTGCTTCCTGACCTCATCATGAACTGAGAAACTTTCCTCTCTGGGCCCTTCCTCTATGTGCTGTCTCACTTTGGACCCAGAGCAATGGAGTTTGCTGTCTGTGAACTAAGACCTCTGAAACCACAAATCCCAAACAAACTTTTACTCCTCTAAGTTGTTCTTGGTGTGTATTTTGGTCACAGCAACACAACGTTGACTAAAATAAGCCATCATTTGGCTTATTTCTTTTATTGATTTTTTTTGTTTTTATGTTTATTATTTTATTTTTCTACTTTATTTGGATTCACTATGCTTTTTTATGACTTCTTGGTATAAACAATTAGCTTATTTACTTTCAGCCATTTTTGCTCTTCTATCATATGCATTTTAAGTGAGATTTCAATTGAGTCCCTTAGGTTTAATATGTAGTATTTTCATTGTAATTATATTCAATTTTTTTTCTCAATTATCATTGTTTATTTAACTCATTGGTTGCTTAGAGATGTGTTGCTGAATTTAAAAACAGACAGATCATCTAATTATCTTTTGGTTTTGATTTTCTAGTTATTTTTACTGTGACTAGAGTATAACCTCTGTATTTTACCAATTCTTTCCAATTTGATGACATTTTCTATATAGCCAAACATGTTCATTATAAAAATAATGTGTAAATATTTGAAAAAGGTATAAGGTCTGCAGTTTAACACAGGTTAAACTTGCTAATTATGTTCCATCAGTCTACTCTCCACTCTAATTTTTGGTCTAATTTTTAGCCATGCTTTTTTTTATCACAATCTGTTGCTTATAGATTTGATTTGTATCAAATTCTATATCCACATCTATTGAATCCTATATTATTTTCTGTTTGTTCTGTTAAAATTTATATAATACACACTAATTTTTTAAATGTTGAATGAATTTTCTATTGTTAGTCTTAATGAATTATCTCCCCCCCTCTTTTTTTTGTATCTCCAGATTATTTGCTAGTATTGTATCTCTTGCATTTAGGACTTGATAACTTTTGTCACTTTAGAAAATACCCTAAAATACTTTAGAAAATACCCTAAATACAGGGTATTTATCTTACAAATATTTTATTTATCTTACAAATACAATTTCTGTCATATTTTCTCTTTCTTTTCCTTCTGAAATTCCATTTATTTATATATTAGAACCTTGTAGTGTCTCCTATATGATTTTCACATTGTCTTCTGTTCTTCACATAAATTTTTCTTTTGAAATTCTAATATGTGTATTTCCTTCCAATCTATGTTTCGTTTCATTGATTCTGTCTTCAGCTGTCTATAGTGTTATAGAAATCATTATAGTTCTTAATATCTATTACTGTATTTTCCAGCTCAAAATTTTTCATTTAATTTCTACACTTATATTCCATTCTAGATTTTTTCTTTAAAAAGATTCTTTAGCATATTTCTCACTTATTTTCATGTCTGATATCATATTTAAAATATCCTATAAGTTTGTATATTATCTGTATTTCCTCTTGTGTTTTGGTCCTCTTATTTTTGGTTTTATTTTTATCTTATGTATTTTTTGTTGAATGTTAGATAATTGTATCTATTAATTTCTAGAGGTATTTTGCCATCCTAGCTGATTTTGATCTTTCTCCAGAGAATTTCTTATTATTTCTGGTAAGCAGCTAAATTAAAGTTATTAACAATTTTATATCACCTTAAACCAATTGGAGATTGAGATGATTTGAATATTGGTCCAGTCTCTGTAGGTCTGAGCTACTTCCAGTTCAAACATTTCTTAGGTATGATCTTTGAAGTATCAATTCAAATGTGTGTGTGTGTGTGTGTGTGTGTGTGTGTGTGTGTGTGTGTGTTTATCTCAAAAGGCTTAAAAGGAAAAGTGGAAATCAAATGCCAGCATTATTTCTTTAGACTTTCCTCTTTTTCTGGGATTGTGATCCTCTAAATCCTAAGTGTCTTAATAGACCTTCAATACCTTTAAATGGATTTGAAAATATTCTCTCCAGCTCTTATTATTTTCAAAGGGGGTAAAAATGACCAGAACTAATTAATCCACCTTTTTCTGGAGCTAAAATCAGAACTAAAATCTTGATTCAAAGAATCCACTTTCTCATACCTACCGTCTTTTCTATTTTTAGGAAATGTACTAAATTCCTCAAGCCTGAATTATAGTAATTACCCTTGTTTGGTCACCTTCTCATTCATCTCCTGTACAGCTCACAAGTATGCCCCATCAGTTCTTCTTCCAGAATATTTTTGAAAATTTTTTTTTTTTTGGTCTTTATTGCTACAAATAGTTCTGAGCCGCCCTGTGTGTTTTCTGTTTCACTGAAATAACCTTCACACTGGTGTCCACACTGTCCCTGTCCTACTGCCCTTCATTCTTCACAGAGCAGCAAGAGTTATCTTCTAATAAATGCACTCTTCCTTTTCAATGTAAAAGATACAGGGAAGATCACTAGAATAGAAGAAGGAGATCAAAAGGGAGGGAGGAGGGAGGAGAAATGAGAGGAAATTGGGATGAATTTAATAAAATCATGTTATGTGCACATATAAGTCTTTCACAGGAAATTTCACTTTTGTATATAAGTAGAAAGAACTAATCAAAATAAATGAATAAATGATCAAAAGGAAGATCAGTAGAGGGCAGAGAATGGGGGAGGGAAGGGAGGAGAAAAGGGAAAAGGGAAGTAAAGGGGACTGAAATAGAGTAAATCACATTCCATGTCTATGATTTCATCAAAATGAACCCAACTACTATATATTACTGTAATGCTTAAATAAATAAATAAACAAATAAAATAATCTGATAGTAGCTTGAATTTTGACTAAAATCCACTCCTTAGCAGCCTTCCATAATTTAGGTCCTGCCTACTGTGCAAACATGTGGCCTATTCATTGGTTCCTTCTATGCTGCCTGTCAATTATAATGGTCATTTACACTTTCTTAGACACAATTAATTTCTTTAGACTTTTTTGTTGTTGTTCCAGAACTGGGGATTGAACCCAGGGACACTCTACCACTGAGTTATATCCTCAGCCTTTTTTTTTTTTCTCAGTTTTTATTTTGAGACAGGGTCTCACTAAATTGTCCAAACTGGCTTTGAACTTGAGATGCTCCTGTTTCAGCCTCCAGAGTCACTGGGATTGCAGTTATGCACCACCATGCCTGACTTCTTTACAATTTCTGAAATATACAAAGTGATTCCTCCTGATCCATAGGTTCCCAATAGAAACAGGCTATCCCAGTTTCTACGCTTTCCTAGGAGCTGAGTTCTTTTCATTGCTCAGATATTCACTTAAACATCACGTTGTTAAGGGTTCCCACAGTCTATGATATAGATATGATGGCACAGAAACATAGAAGAAAAGTAACACCAGTATCCCAGAAACCAAAAGATGTCTCCTGGAGGGTCCCACTTTCCCTCAGAGTCAGCAGCCAGACAGACTGAAACTGTAACATCTGGCCTTAGAATGTGGATGGTAAGGCCCAGCAATCTCACGGTGCTCATCTGTTTCTCGACTTCCTCTTTCTGTGAGAAGATAGCAAAGACTTTGCTGACCATGAGAAGAGATAAGGGAAGGTCATATTGTGGAATCCTCTTGCTACAGTTTTCTAACATATTGGGCTTATAAAACCCTGAGTGTGTTTTTGCCCCAAGTACTTTTCTTATTTTTTAAACCCATATGTATTTTGAAGTCAATTTAACCCATATGTTTCTGATTAATTTATGCTTAGCTCATCAAAATGTTGTTTTAAGAAGAAAAGCTTATAAAAAACAGAGTCATGCTTCACCAGCCGCTGATGAAATCAACTCCAGAAGACTGTAGCTTAGTCAGAAAATCAGATGGACTGAAGGCACAATGAGTTCCAAAAGTTGCAAATGTTTGAAACTTACTGTTGTGACTATAGTAAAACTGAATATGTCCATTTTTTGTGTGCGTGTGTGCAGGGTGGTGGTGGTATAGGGGGAATCATGTGTGCGTGTGTGTGTGTGTGTGTGTGTGTGTGTATGTTGATTTCCAGTTGTATTCATCTGTTATTTGGGCTAACTCTGATCCTTTTGCTTGGTTAATAGCTGTTCAGATAGCTTCTAGATTGCTGTTCAAAAAACCAAGAAGTTAGGAGACAAGGACATGGCATAAAATAGTGAGTCTGTCATCATGGTGATTCAACGGGATTGTCTTTTTGTCACAAGAGAGGCTATGAGAAGCTTAACTGACAATTTATATATTTCACCTACTTGAGCCATAAGGATGAAACTATGGCGTATGTCTCTGTCACTGTATTCAAGGATCAGAAACAAAATAGTTGTTGAAAATTCCTTGTTTGAGATTAACTTTATCTCAGAAAAATCCTGAAACATGACAAATATTGGCTCCATTCCAGAACTAGAATTTAGATAATGATTTTTTTTTAAATGCCAGAACAGTTGCATGGATGTTGTAAAGAATTTTCAATAGCATTATTTTATCTACTTTGTTTGAACATCTTTTATCATTGCTAATAGCTTAAAATGATAAAAGATGGCTCTCTGACCATTCCCTCTTGGTCCTCTTTATCATTCTTCTCACTCCTTCAATGTTGGTTTTACCCTCATCTTCTTTCTCATTTTACTCCTCACATAGTCTCTGGGTGCTCTCAGCCACACCAGGTTGGATGGTTGTCCATGAATGAATGGCATCCAAATCTATACTCAGACTTCAGTCCCTCATTTCATGTTCTAGACTTGTCTATCCAAATGCTTCTATGTAAATGGCCAGTGGAATGAAAAAGATATTTATACCTCAAAGGAACTTGAGCTTCATTTCTCAGTTTCCTCTTTCACCTCCTTGTTCTAATCCCTATTGTGATTATGGTAACATCATCCCTCTCGTGACCCAAACTGAATACATGGGTGTCAGCCAAGATTCCTCCTTCTTGTCCACTGCCAACATCTAATCAGGCACAAACCTTTCATCTCTACCTTTTGAATGGTTTTCACATTCTTCCTCTTTTCTTCATTTCTTCTGCCATGGCCAGAAGGCAAGAGTTTCCCCAACTACTATGATTTTTTCCCTAATCTTGATCCTCTCCAGTAAAAATCTCACTGCTGCCTCTGTCTCCATGCCAAAACACAAAAACGGTTACTCTGCTCAGCTGCTACCTTTAGTATTTTCTACTTTTTCCATGATGAAATCTAAACCAATATGAATTGTTCTTAAAATAAGTTATGATTTTCTTCCACCTGACAAGAATATAAACTCTTCAAAGGAAAGTTTTTTCTTCATTCCTGCTTACCGCTGAATTCCTTACACAGTCAGTACCTTGGCGCATAGTAGGTTGTCAATAGATATTTGTAGAACAAATGAGTGAAAAGGTTTCTCACATGTGTATTTTCCCACACATTATTTTTTTCCTGTCTTGAATGCCTTTCCTCTCCCTGTTTGGTCAGTGAATTCCTATCTTTGCCTTGACAATTTATTAACATCTCACGGGTTTCTACAATATGCAATTTCTAAAATGCAGATGTGGTTGCTACTCTCTTCTTGGACACAGCAGGAAATCAAAGGGCAGAGCAAGTTACTTACTGAGAGACAGACAGCTGGCTATTGCAGCAAACCAGATGCAGTATATTTCCTAATATGTCATGATGTTCTAAACAATTGTGATGGGAACACTCTAACTGATTGGCCCTTGATTTCATTTGTAAAATAAGCGATTGTTATTTTCTGTGACATCAAATCACTTCTTCATTTATTATTTGCTAGGGAATACATTTCATCGGTCCATTTCTGTTTCATCAAAAGAAAATTCAGATAGTGAGGGGTGAGCACATACATGCCATTTACATTGGAAGAATGAGCACATTAACAAAAGAATGAAGTGGGCTGTACTTTCTGAGCACATTTTTCCACAGTAATAAAATGACCAGAACTGTACATCATCAGAGTTTGGTCTTTCTTGGGGAATTTGGTGTTTATTTAACCAACACTTTAAAAAAAAAATATGTTGCTCCTCCCTAAAGATGTAAAATTTCACCATTTATTAAGTCTTCTTGGCCAACTTGAGGATTGTAGCATTCACATTCTCACATGTAAAATATTTCCTAATCTCAGCAAGCATTTCACATCTGCTCTGGGTAACTGGCCTCAATCCAAGAAATAGAGGCATTCTTAGAGGATCTTTGTTGATTCCTAGCCAGCCTCCTTGACATTGGAGAAGAACTACAGTGAAAGTCCCTCCTTTTCCCACCCGCCTTTCTTCTCCCCAAGTATTTCTTCTTTTGGTTACTTGATGACACCCCTCAACATAACAAGCACACCCCTCTATGCTAATATTTAGGAACTGAGCCAGAGTTCCAGTTGTGTTTTTCGTTCTGTCTACTCTTTCCACACCCATTGGAAAGCCAAGAACAGATCTGTGTGACTTCCAATTGCTTCTTGGCTACCCTAGTCTCACTTTTACCACATGGAAATTCTTCACCCATTATAATCAAATGTAACTCCAACACTTAATAAACACTCAAGTGGTGATTTACAAAGATCCAGTTAATATTCATTTTCTTGATCTGCTCTTATTTATAGGAATTATTTTCTGTAGTAGTCCCAACTTCATAGTCTTGTTCTGTTGTGTTTTGGCTAACCTATCAGAGCAAATGTGAAGAGACTCTTGTCTGTCCCTGGAGTGAAGTGGAATGGAGTTGTCCCAAAGATTATTCACATTGGAAATGATTTTCATTGTGCTTTCATTGTGATCCAACTTTCTCCATTTGTTGGAAGCTAAAGTTCAGTTAGCAATGAATTTCTCAGTGTACAGGCCATTTTCATTACTATCACCTGGTTTTCAGGAAAAACTTTTAAGTGACAAAGTGCGAACATTGCTTATGAAGTCCTAGATGCGGTGATGCCTTGGCACAAGAAGGAAGATTTTTAAAACAGAATATATTTAGTGATAAGTGACAGAGAATCTGTCAGAGGTTGGCTGAAAGTCTAACTCAGAATTTAGTCAAAAAATAATCGTACTGACTTAGAAATTAAAAGACCAGAGAGAACTTGACTTCAGGCAGAGATGGATTTGAAGACCAAAACAATGCCATCAATACCCTCTGTGTTCTTTTGTGTTGGTTCTTTTGTGTTGGTTCCATTGTTACACAGACTCTTTCTCCATGGTGGCAAAATGGTTTCCAGTACCTCTGTAGGTGCATCTTACCGGTTCAGTACTCTCAGTAAGCAATAGACTTAGAAAAACTTCTTCGAAGTTTTCCTAACAAAAGTGATGAGATTAACTTTAGACTGACCTGAGTCACATGATTTCCATGAACCAGAAATAGTAGCCCTGTGTGGAAAATGCTGATTGGCCAGACAAGTCACATGACTTATCCAAGACTCATGGAATAAGAATAGGGTTGAAATTGTTTAATACCAGACTATCAGAATCCTGTTACCTTAAGAAAGGGAAAGATATACTTGGCAGAACAGTATAATCCATCACACTGAGATCTTATAAAAGATTCTACTGAGATATATACCTAAATTTTAAAATCTACAAACCTTGTAGGAAAAGAACAGGAATAAAAATTTTCTGGGTGAATGACAAAAAGTCTGTTTTGATGACTATTGTCACTGACCGCAAATCTGATAGTTTAATATTAAGACCATGATAGTCCTACAGACTCTTGGTAGAGATACCAGAAATAATGGAAATGAGATAAATATCCACAGGTGGGTTTGGGGAGAGTTGAGTCATGTCTGTGGACAGACATGTAGTTTGGCATCACCCGTAAGGACAAAGTGAACTAATTACCTATTATCTATCTTGAAATGAAACCACCTTTATTTCCTCTATTTATTTTTAGTTGTGCAAAAGGCACACCTGGGGATTTCCAAAGGGATGTGATGAGATCCAAGTGTCTGTTAATGTGTTTCCTGAGACTACATGGAAGTAAGATCCATTGCCTGCCTCCACCCAGGGCATCAGGAAATAGCCTTCTCCCTCCCCTTGATAAAAGAGAGAGTTGGGGGTGGTATTGGAGCAGAGGTTACAGTAATTAGCTATCTTAGGGGAGATAGAAGCTCATCACTGAGTGTGTTTAACCTCCTCTCTATCCTATAGACTTAGTGTAAGTGGATAACATGTATAAAATGGATTGAAAATGAAACAGCAATAGAGTCCAGAAGGGCAATATTAGCCCTAGGGAGAATGTGTTTGGAAGTCCTGTTGGTTGAGTCTACAATGGCTGCCCAGTGCTGTGCTCAGGTGAGGGACTGACAGTGTGCCTGAGTCTAGGCAATTTTAGCTACAATTGGAAAAGCAGCCCTTTCTTTGCTTCCCTGTTCCTTTTCAGACTTCCTGCTTCTGCTGACCTTTGGATAATTTTTTTGCCATTTCTGTTCCCAAAGGCAAGCTCACTCCCAGGCAGCTGGAAGACACTTCTCTCCTTGAAAAATAACTATCTAGGACATTAGGAAATTTGGTTTTAGTCAATATGTTAAAGTCTACCATGGGAGAATGTTCCTCAAATGGACTTAGAGAGGCACAAGGCCACGTGTGCTCAAATGGAATCTGTCATTATCGTGGGAAACTGTCATTGCAGGAAGGAAGCCTGTCTACAGGCAGCACTTATCACCAGAAACTTTATGAACAATGATGATGATGCTCCTTCATTCACCATGTCCTTAGATGGAATGAGGGGCCACTGGACCTCACCAGTATGTCTTCCCTTTCTCTGGCTCTTTCCTTTGGGTGGGAAAAGACTTGTCCCTAACTACTTCCTTTGTTCCATTTTTTTTCCTCCCTTTTGACTACCATTTTGCCTCAGGCCTCTGAGTCTGCAACAAGCTCTCCTTTGCAGTCTGCCAAACTGACAGGCTCCTTTGCTGACCTGTTCTCAGTACATTACATTTGAAGACATTCAATTCTGTTTTCATTGAGGTCAGAAGTTTTCAGAGAGGAGGAAGACTTAGAGCAAGGTTTGGATGAGGGCAAAATAAAAATAGTATTATTTCTTAAGCATTGGAAATCCTTACCTTCATGCTATTATCCTTTGTTCTGTAAGTGAATTATTTTTTTATAAACAAATAACAAAATTGTACCCTCTACTTATCAAATGACAATACATTTAACAGTAGTAAGAATTTTTAAAAGTTACCAAGTGATTTCACATACTTATCTTCTTTAATGAATCCTCAAATAATTCATCCCATTTTACAGATGGGGTTCAGAACAATTATATGTTTTTCCAAAGATACACAGCTGGTAAATAGTCTTTCGTCATGAAATAATCTCTATCTGTAACAAGTAATATGTAGTAGAATGGCCCAAATGAGGGTAATTTCTTTGATTAAAGAAAATAGATGGGTTTGTATGAGTTGAAATCTAGAGAAAGTTTGGATGAAAAGTTATTTTTATTTTTTAAAGTTGTACCACAGTGTGAGACCCCAAAATCTTGATCAACCACTTATATTCTTTATTCTCTGCTTGGATGCTAAGTAGAGATGCCAACTCTCATGTGTCCCCAGAGCAGAATTTGCTTGTTATACTCCTTACTTTTGGAAGCTTCTGGTTTTGCTTAATGTCCTTTCACTTATATGCCAACACACAACTTGTCCTAGCTCATTTAAAGTGAAAATAACTGGTCTAAATGGAGTCAGCAGACACATAAAATTACTTACATATCTACTTCCTATGTGTGCATCAATGCTGTCTTTTAGTGCTAACTCTGTCATTCAATTTTAGGACAGATAACTAAAAATTATAAATAAAAATAACCCTTCTCTATTGGGCTCTGTTGCAGGAACTAGTATTCACTTACTATGAGGACTTTCTTAATGTCCAATCAGAATTTTGTTCCCTTTTTTTGTACAGCAAACAGATAATTTCTTCTTGACTTTAAGTCAACATTTTATTTCATTTTTCACCTTTATCCCATTTTCTCTATTTAGAGAGTCATACAATGTATAAGGAACACTTTAAAATTTAAAAGCTAGGAGAAAATTGCCTAAACCCTCCAAAATCTACCATGTTCTGCCTCAAGTGTACATCTTTAGAGTTTGCTCAGTTGTTGGAAACAAGTAAGTCACTATCAAGTAAGATTAAGGGCTTAGTTCAACATTTGAATGCATGGAAATGAATCTCATGCATTTGGCAATGTTTATGTATCTGCAGCAAGTCCATGGGGTAGTCACACCAGAACTGAAATAATTAGGCCTTTTGCTTGTGTTGTTCAAGACTTTGCCAAGAATAAAAACTGAGACCACTATGGGACCAAAATCAAGATCAAAATGATAATTTGAGGGGACCTGCAGATAGAATAGTTTTAGGGATAAAGCATCAATTTATGTAATGTGGTTTGATTGGATATATACTTCAAAGTCAAACAGGGAATGATCAGCAGTAGCTATTCTTTGCTTCTTCTGGTGTTGGACAACAATGAAAAGTCAAAATGGAGCAATTGAAAAAATAAGTTGAATACATATGGTAAGTAGAATATTCTATGGTATGGAGATTATTCCTAGGAAAATATGTAGTAGCAAATACCATGGTTTGACTCATTTAAAACTTGTCTGGACAGTGAAGGATGAAGAATAATCTAAGGAATGTGATTTGATTAAGTGACAGATTTCTGAATTACATAAAGAGCTATATTGTTCCTTGTCTAAAATAAAGTGTTTGGAAAATAAGACAAAAAATAAATAATTCAGACACTTACAAAATGGGTTGACATTTGGGAGGTTGTTATTTGGAGAAAAGAGACACCCTCTAGGTCTTGTGAAAATGTAGCATGATGCTAAAAGTGAGAATCATGGAGTTGTCCCCATTCCACTGAACATGATTTTCTTAATGCGTAAGTCAGATGGACCTGGACAGAATGAGGTGGGCATTGTTTTTTTGTGTCAGGAGAGCCTGATGACTCAAAAAGAGTGGAAAAAAAGGAAGGAAAGAAGGAAGGAAAAAAGTATTGAAAGGAAGAAAAAGCAATAGTATACTATTATTTTACCTGTTGATGTTTGTGCTCTCACCTTCAGAACTCTTATTTTTATTTTTATTTCATTCATTCTTTCTTTTTCAAAACTTCAATTCTATATATGGAAACAGGTATAGGAAACAAGGATATTAGAAAAATAGCTCTACTATTTTCCCTGAGGATTCCACTGTTATGCCACTGTTTATAAAATGGCTGAGTGAATGAATGTTGAATGAATACAGAAAGACACTCTGCATTTATCCCAGCATTTCATGATTAGGCTTCAGAGAAAAATAGAAATTCTATTTTCCTAGAGAAAAATAGAAATTCTCATTATAAAAACCCAATGCCCAGGCTCGGTCTCTTAATATCTCAAGAGTTTAGTTTCCTTCCTTGGCACTAGTGCAGTCCTCTATCTGTCCCTTTGACATCATGAAAATCACATATGGTTGACTTCAGCAGTACTGTTCACAGTACCAATGAGGATCCAGTGTGAAAATTACCTAACCTCTCTTTCCTCAGCTGACACAAGTGAGATTTGAACTAAGGGCTGGGCAAAACATTCTTAAGACATTTTGGTTATTATGATTTTTTCCAAAGACACAGGCTGATTTTTTTTCAAAGATACAAGAAGGGAACTGTAAACAACAACAACAAATACACACACACACACAAACACACACACACAAACACACACACACACACACACACACACACACACACACACACACACACACCTCTGCAGGATGCCAGGGTTCTTACAAACAGCTTTAAAGAGATACAAAGTGTCTACAGAAGCATTTATCTCCTTCCAAAAAACGTAGTTCCCACAAATGCTTATGAACATGCTAGAAAGAACATAGCTTTATATTCCTCTTTAAATATTCCTCATCTGGTTCAATTTGACCTGGATGTTTTTGGAATCCTATAGGTATCCCTTATTATAGATAATGGTGCATCTGTTTCCTCTCATGAGCAAATGCTGTATTTCAATGAGAAATGCAATCTGTCCTCTGAAATTCCATGTAAGTTGTGTCAAATACCTTGGAAATTTCCAAGTCTATTTGTTTCAAACAGTGGTAGGAAGTGGGAAAGAATGTAGACCATGACATCAGACTGGTTGGTTGAATCCTAGTTCTTTGCCTCCAAGGATAAATTCTTTAACCTTTCTGTGCTTTAACTTTGTATCTGTGAAAGGAAGAAACTTAGTACCTTTCTGGATACTGAATCCCAGGGATATGCCCGGAGTGTCTAGAATAATCCTAGGGCAAAGCCAAGGAGATCCTCTTTAGATCTTTCACTTTTTTGTTGTTTGTTTTTAAACTGGGGATTGAACCCAGGGATGCATTTTCACTGAGCTATATCCCCAGCCCTTTTTTTTTGTTTTGTTTTTATTTTAAGTTGTTTAGAGCCTCACTAAGTTGCTGGTGCTGGCTTTGAACTTGAGATCCTCCTGCCTCAGCCTCCTGAGTCACTGGGGTTACAGGTGAGTAATCCACCATGCCTGGCTAGACATTTCTCTTGAACATGTTTTTTATTGTCCTAATGCTTTCTATATTCCACAGTGGCCTCCCAGATAAAGCCAGGTGGTATTACTATCAATGGATATCAGTCATCAGTTAGAGCTAGAGAGCTCCCAAGTAGTTGGTAAGGGTTTTACGTTGGCATACATGTCATCCTGATTGATGGACAGAAGGTTTCAGCCATTTATAATGTCCAGATTATTTTCCAATAGTGACATAAAATTAGATCCAGAGTCATGAAGCCGAGAAGCAACAGTTGTTGCAATTGTATGTAATTATTGTTGTTTAAAAACATTGATATTTTGACATTCTAATGATAGATGATTCAACTGTTTCTAGAATATGTCAGGAGTGGCTCCTCTACCTGTACTTGTAATGATAAACAGTAGAAGCTTTTAACAAGTATATGCCAAAATGATCATCTATCTCATCTGCAACAACAGTGTCAACTTTATATATCTTTTAAAGTTTGTTCACTACTCTTTATTTCCATAACATATTAACTAGAGTCCTTTAGCCTATGAATCATATCACTTATTTTTGGAACTAGAAGAGGGAAAGTCATGTAAAACAATTTCTGTTAAAAAAAAACAACAACAACAACATAAAAAGCACTTCCCGATATTTTTGGTAGAGAAGGCTATCGAGTTTCTCTGGGAATGTTTGTAACCCCACATAATCTGTTGCCATCTATTGGGTGTATTTTCTACTTGGTATATCCTAAAATTCTTAAGTCTTGAATATTATTGGAAGTAAACATGGAAATCTTTTATTATTTATTCCTATTCCTATTTGATGATTAAATTAGGAACCAGATACTTTTAAATTGACTCATTGACATAGTTTCTGTTCTTTTAAGTTTTTTTTTTTCCCATCAAGATCCTTTAAAATATTCCTCTTCCCATATTTACTAAAAGGAATGATGAATTCAAAGATCTCTGTCCTGGGCAGATGCTTATAGATATAAGATTCCTAACAAGACCAAGTTACAACTTTGGAGGGTCTAAATTCCTTGGGGGAAATCACATTCATTTCCAGTTTCTTTAGCTCCATGAGCTTGAACAAAAATTTTCTTCTGAGGCATTTCTCTTTTGCATACAGTTATGTTTTCCCTTGTTATAGCAAGTAATTTTTTGTGCTTTTTTTTCCTGCTAGTTTACACACTCACACACACACACACAAACACGCACACACACGTATATTCCTTCTCACCTTATTACATTTCAAACTTTGCTTGAAATGTAAAATCTCAGCCCTCCCCTAGTCTTGTGATTTGGAGTATTTTCTGTCACCTAGTGAGTCTTTTTGAGTTTTTGGAAGTCTGATGGGTCTCTTCAGAATTGGGTGAATTGGGCAGAGAAGATCTTTCAAAGGCCAGTATCCACTGTGAGAATACTCCTTTCCAAGTGACAAACTATTCTCTTATTCAGATGGTGCTGGGAGTCACTGATTATGGTAAAGCAGACTAAGAGCTCAGATGTCCTTTAGACATGACTTTGAAGCTCAGCTTCTCCATTTCCTATGCCTGATTTTGGACAAATTGTTTTACCTCCTTGACTCAGTTTGCCCATCTATACAATAGGGACCAGGATGACCCATCTGAGAATCGATTAAAGTAAACAAAATGTTCAGCGTTGTCTGTTGCTCACAGTAGGCATCCTGCAGCCTCAGTGCCTTTGGTGTGGGCCTCCTTTTGAGCTCTTAAACATCAATTCCGTGCTGTTTGCCTTGCTTGGACACAAAATGAAAAACAGAAAAGCTTCCTTCTCACCCTATGGGTGGGGTATTGCTCGACTCTATTCTAATTCTTTTTAATAAGGAAAGGGCGTCTTGAATGTGGTGGGAAAGGCCAGCCCACATGGCAGAAAGTCATGGAACACAAGATACACTTTATTACATGGCGTCTTTCTGTACCACAGATGTGCACACAGATGTGGTCATCAAGAGAGATAACTAGTTTACAAGCCCTCCCTTGGAAACTGCTCATAGTTCTTAGTAGAAAAGTGATTTCCAGCCAAGTCTTACACTGAAGCTCAGCCCATAATTAAAACATTTCCAACTGTTCCACATTGAAAAGAATTAGAAAGGAAAAATGACCAGCAATGCATTTGCAGCCAAGGTGCAAGACCAGAGGTCACCTAAGAGGCTAAAGTCTATTAAAAATCCATCATGGCCTTTCCATTCTCTGACTTTCCGTCCCTCTTGATCTCTTTCTCTTTCTTTCTCCCTCTTCTTTTCCTTTCTTCTTTCTTTTCTCTCTTTATCTTTCTCTTACATTTCTTTTCCTTCTCCTTTATTCCTTATAGAAAAAAAAATCTCACTTTGTGTCAAGGTGACGCTATGCAACATCTGTTCATTACTGAATATGTACATGTGCAGAGGGCAAATTCATTCACTTTATGAATTTTATGATTATTATCTTGATTGGTGATATGTAATAAAAGTGTTATGCAAATATCTAGGGAATTAGTTTAGCATAGTAAATACAGACTATGTTTAGGAGTCAGAAAAAAAAAAAAAAGGATTCATCCCTAAACTTTATTATTGTGAACTCTAATGGCTTTCCCAAATTGGGTAGTTATGAGCATTAAATGGTATCAGCTTATGAAAACAGTTTATCTCCATAAAACATATAGAACTATAACTTGAACTATAGTCCTAGTCTGGAAGTAAGGCCTCAGAAAGGGATTTAAGTGCATGCAATTTATTGGGACAGGAATCTTGGGAGAAATGAGAATGAAGGAAGCAGAAAAGGTAGGGGAAGGAGCTGAGCTAAGGTGTTTTCTTTTCTGCAGTATGGATTTAGCTTCATTCCACAGGGAGCTCTGGCATGTGAATGATACCCCAGAATTGATCCAGCCTTGATATGGGTGGTTGGTCTTTTGTATTCCTCATGTTAGTCAGTCATTGGCAGTGGTCTGCCCCTGGATTGGGGTGGAGATGACCTCCGGGCAAATGCTTCCTGCTAGGCCAAGGGAAATTCTCTGAAGAAGACAGCAATTGTGGACTAACCTCTCCTGTTCCTCCAAAATAATGGAATAATCTTTTCTCATTTTCTAAGGAAATTATAAGATTATACTTACTTTCCTCTTATTAAACAAATACCTATGCTGTAATTCTCCTATTTATCACTCTGACCTTTAAATATCATGAGACAAGAAAAAGATAAACTAATTCTCTTATGAACAAAAATTTTACCATGCAAACATTGTTTATTTTTCCGTATCTTATTATCTACACAATTCTAAGGGAATTGGATATTCATCAGCCTTGTAAAAAAATTAAAATATCCTCTGGTTAATCAATACCTAATATTAGAATATGTTCATCCTTCCAATAACTTCAGATACACTTTTTTTCTTATATGAAATAATAGCCAACATACTTTCCCTGTACTGTGACTCTAGTCTTTTTTCTCTCCCCTACAACCCTTGTCTACTGTTATAGGTAGAACTGTGTCCCCTCAAGATTCATGGCCTTTTGGAAGTTGGAGAAAAATTCTTGACATTTATGATAATTGAAACCCTATGCAAAAGAGTGGCCTGATTTGGCTTGCTGCAAGAAACAATTCATACATAGAACAAATCAATGACATTGTCCTGTGATTCAGAATTCTCTCTTGTCTAGAGTCATTTTGAACTGGACGGTGGGCAATAGCAATGTTATCTTTTTTATTGTTGTTGTTCCTGAACAACAAGGGGCACTCCTTAATTTCCCTAGCTTGTTCTCCTGACATAAGTGAAGTGAGTTAATGACAAAGGGATGTTGAAGAAATCAAAATGATGACAAAGTCAGGAGCATGAAATGACTAAGGCTCTGCTGCTTGTGGCTTGAGGGGGTGGGAGGCACCACCCTCTGAGGTGTCCCAGCGGGTCACCCAACAGAACTGCCAAGGGCTGGGAGGGAGGGAAAAACTATGCTGGACCACTCTCCTCTCGGGATGAGGCCCAAAGTTATTACATCGTTTGTAGTGATGAAAATTTGGGTGGAGATTAGGATAAGTCACTGAAAGGGAAAGGAAGGAAAGGAATGGATTGGAATGGAACAGAGATAGAAAAGAGGGTACATAAAAGGCAATGACTTCTAAGACATACTTACATTCACAAAGTTCTGGAATCTACTATTCTATTAGATCACCCTCCATGACAGTGAAACATAGCAATCATGAATAATAACTACATTACTCTTTGGGGGGAAAATATATTTGTATGAACAAAATCAAGTCATGAATTATATGAACAGCTGATGTTGCCTTCCATACTTGAGTTTAAAATTTTTTATTATTATTGGATTGTAGTTATTCATGATATTGGGGTTCGTTTTGACATCATTGTACACACATGGAGTATAATTTTCTCCAATTCAGTCCCCTTTCCCTTCCCTCCTGCTTCCCTCTGTTTCCTTTCCTTTATTCTACAGATCTTTCTTCTACTTATTCTTTCTGCTTTTCTTTTTTTTAAAAAAAAATAGGGCATTATAGATTTACATAAAGGTGGAATTTACTCTGGTATATTTAAATATGTACATAGGAAAGTTGGGATATTTTTTCTTGTCTGTTTTACTTTGAGTGTTATGTTGAGATATTGGAGGATTCTAAGTCAGATCACAGGTAAATTTAGTTATGATGCTTTCCTCCAGCTTTATAAAATATTCGATGTTAAAAAGATAGCCATTTTACAGGTAAGAAAACTTAAGAAGATTGACCCTGGTGGAGGGAAGTCCCTGCTGCTGGCATTCAGTGAAGCAGAGCTTCGACTCTAGGATATGATCATTGAGAACTTGTACTCACAGGCATTGCCAGGAGCACTGTATTAGTCCTCTAGCTTTCACTGGGCCTCTATTTACTCTGGCTTCCTCTAATCTTTCCTTTAACCTATAACCAAGATAACCTGGACTATGAATCTAGTTCTTTATCTCTACCCTACTTAAAACCCTTCTCACCTGCTATGGATTGAATTGTGTCCCCTTAAATTCATATGTCAAAGTCCTAACCCCCAATAGCTCAGAATATGACCCTATTTGGAAATTTTGACATTGAAGATGTAACAAAGTAGAAGAGGTTATTAGGATGATCTCTAATCCAATATGGCTCTGTTCTTATAAAAAGGAAAATTTGAACACAGAGGTGCATAAATACCACGTGAACATGAAGATGGTCATCTAAAAGCTAAGGAGAGAGGCCTGGAATATATCCTTCTCTCACCAGCCTTAGAGAGAGCAGACACCTTGATTTCAGACTTCTAGCTTCCAAAATTATGAGATAATTTTTGTTGTTTAAGTAACCCATTTATAATACTTTATTATAGCAAATAAAGTAATACAAATATTTTAATATGTTAAGCAATCTAGTTTATATTCCTTGTTTGTAGCAAACAAACTAATACACATACCTTTTCATTATTCTTTGGCTGATATCCCATGTCCTATACCTGGAAACAGAGGATCTCTTTAAAACTAAAGAGCGAATGTAACACGAGTTAAGCACAGTTAGATTTTTTTTTTAACTGTGAGTGAGCTTAGTAAAAGTTCATTGAGTAATTTTCATAATCTTACATGCCAGGAATTATTGTATTTACACAATACAGGAATCTTACCTGCCAGGAATTGCTGAACATTCAGATAGGAATTAGATTGACACAGTACCTGTTCTCAAGGTGCTTGTACGGAGGCAGACAGCTAATTATACAAATAATTGATTATAATAAGAGTTCAGAGTGTCAGGAGAATGTCTTAAAGAACAGAAACCTAGAAGGAAGAATCATTTTCTTGGAAGTATCGGGGAAAATCAGGTAGTTGTGTTTTAGTTTATCTTTGAAGTTAGTGGGAGAAGTGGCTTCAAGTTCTAAGGTATTGAAAGTATGAAGATTTCAAGACCAGAAGCATGATGACACTTTCCAGGACCAAAAAGAGGTCATCATAAGCAGAGCTGGACGATGATCAGAGCTAATATTGTTACAAGTTCCTAAACTGTACGGTACAGACTGTAGACACCACTCAGGAAGCTAAGGCAAGAAATAATAGTGGAACAGGAGGTGGACAGGAGAGGATGAATTGAAGAAATAATACAATTAATGAGGTCCAATAATTAAATTGATCTTGTGGAGGCAGGAGATAGGTATGCATTTGTCAATGCTGACTCTAGTTTTCCAGCTTGGCTAATTGAGTGGAAGGTGGTTCTACTTATTTAGATAGGAAATACTAGGACTTTTTCTTTCTTATAGAAAGAGGAAGAAACAGCAGATAAAGTTTAGTGTGTAATCATTGCATTCAAAGCAACTGTGAGATGTCTGATGTTATATAAGCCAACAGACTCATTGGCCAGGGGATCTGAGTCACTGCAGATCTAAATTTGCACGTCATTGGCAGATGCATGGTTACAGAAACCTAGAAGCAGATGAGCTCACCCAGCCAGGCCTTAGTACAATTGAGGAATTCCCAAACTCCAAGTCTGACTAAAGGAAAGTGAGCCAGCAAGAAGGATAAGGAATGGTAGGAGAAAAAGGAGAACACCCAGAAGGTTGTGTTGTCATAGAAGCCAAGGGAAGAGGGAACTTCAGGAAGGAAGCACTGACTGATAGTTTTTAAACTACTGAAGCAGTACAAATTCTGAAAAGAACCTAAGGGCTACAGCCCCATTGGCACTTCACAAGAGCTCTTTCAGGGGTTAGAGTGGAGACATTTAAAGATGGAGTCGATGTTGTTGGTGTCCTGCCCATAACCCTCTGGCAGTCAATTCTGTATTCCAAAGGCTGTTTATGGTTGAACACCTGCAACTTTTTACTGGAGGCTTTTATTTGTTTTTATGTTTTTGGCTGAAGAGCACCCTTAGTCTGTGCATCATCCAAGCCGAAGTGACTGAGAGTTAATTCCCCCATAAATAACCCTCATGCAGTGACTGACAGGGATTTGATAACTAATAGTCTCAGACCCTTGGTCCTCAGCTGACATAACACTGATGGTTTCACACTGTCTCTCAGAGTTCTCCAGAGGAACTAACTGGTTTGATAATATAATCTTCATAAACTATCTGCCCTACTATAATATACTCCTGTACTTCCTTATCAGTATTTCTGGGCATCAACAAGCAGACAAATTACTCTCCCTTGAATTTTTGCTTCAGAGGCTGCTTCTGGGGAGCCAGAATCATATAGAAGGTGGGGGGCAAAGCAATCAATACATACTTAATAAGGACAGTTGAAGAGGGGTAAGAGGAGAAACAGAGTCAGTAGTGGTTTATAATCATTGTGAAAGAATACTGTATTTGTTTGGAAGCTGGCGGAAGAGATTTAGGAGAGTGAGTAGAGAAAGAGAGAGAGATCTTAGGAATCCATGTGTACAAAGTTTTTTTTCCCCCCCTGATATTGTTGGTTAAAATACAAAAGGAGAAGAAAAGAGAGAACAACAACAACAACAAAACATGTTAAGGTTTGCATTAAAAATCTTTAGAGACCTCTTTCTAGATGTGATAGAGGCACACAAGTTCCCTCTAGAAAAGAATAAACCAAGCTCTGATATTCTTGGCCCTTTTTGTGTTAAGGAATTCCCAGCATCTCTAGAATCCACTTAAACACTCCATGACATATTTTCCCTCCAGATGTGAAAACTGAAGAGTCAGTTGTCAGTCGAATACTCTTGTATTATTTTTTCTCAGCAATTATTTTAAGGAATGCATTTGAATAAAATGCACTTTTGGCATCATTTTTAAGAATGGATGATGATTTATGCTTTTCTTGCAGGGACAAGATGGCTCTGGGCATGAGTCATGGCTGTACGCTGGGAAGATTCCGATGGGAACGTTGTTCTTGCTGGTTGATCCATACCTTACATGGACTTGAGGCTGTGCATGGCTTTTATTAACATGAGGATTTTGCTTGTTAAGGCTCGAGATTCATCTTTTCCTTCCCTGCTTGTGTTTCACACGCACCTGATTCAGATCTGTGCTTGGGACTCAGAGTAACTTGGGAATAGTAATTTGGGAATCTTTGATTATTTGTCAGCTAAGATGGGATGATGTATTCTCAGCTGCAGCTGGGAAATAGGCTATTTCTCTGCAGGGGAGTAGTTTCAAATGGTAGACAAGGTTCTAATTCTTCCAACATCCCCAACTCCATTGGGCAGGTTTGATGCAATATACTCCTGTATATAAAAATCATGCATAGGCCAAGAAAGCTCCAGACAATAGCACAGATCCATATTCTTCTCAATTACAGAAAGTGCTGTTTTATATACTGTCTTCACATGTAATTTTCCTTGTGAAAAATCCTGCCCCAGAGCAGATGTTCTTGGAAACAACACTGACGTCTTTCAGGGGCCAAGGTGAATTAACTGTGAGACTGATGCTTGAAGTTTTCCAGGTTAAAACCATCTCTGTCATTGTCCTTGGCACTGGTCTCAAAATGTGTTCTACAGCATTGCTTCTCAGATTTTAATGTACACACAGATCACCTGGGGATTTTGTTAAGCTGCAGGCTGAATTTCAGTAGTTCTAGGGTGGGGCTTGAAATTCTGCATTTTTGACAGGCTCCTAGGGGGATGCTGATGCTGATCTATGTCGATCCCCAAATCATCCTTTGAGTAGCAGGGGGATACAGAAAGTAAGTCTTGCAGGATGTTGTCCAATACAAAGACTTTCTCATCCAATGAGTTCAAGGAAAACAAAAACAAATTAAAACAATGACACTTGCATTGTATCTTTGTCTTCAAAACTCTGCAAAGGAACAGGTTTAAGATTCTGAGAGGATCTACACTGATGAAGTTTGATTCAAAATTAATTCACCATGGAACCATTTTTCAACATGCTATCTCTTAACAAGCTTGGGGATTTGATTTTTATGGAAGGAAAGAATATTCTGATGGTTGGTGTCTATTCAAATAGTTGTCCAGGCATTTAGGCAGATGGAAAAGAGATTTCAGAAAGTGCCTGGCCTTCATCATGATGACTCTTGTAACCCATCTCTGGTAAGTGTTACCAGTTTTCCAAATAAGCCACATTCTATGTTAAGCAGTCAAAATAAATTTTCCACCTACGTTTTATTATTCAATCAGCTCTAAAAATTGTTAGGTGTTTAGTTGCCACCATGTTCCTGTCCAAAGGTCAGATAATACAAGCGGCACGCAGGATTGCTATACTACTAATGAAATTTAAATTCCTCAACCATCGGAAATTACTTGCCACCTTCATGCATCACTCTATGTGTGTATCAGTTCTCTAATGAGTTCCCAGGAAGATTCTGGATGCCTATTTCAAAAAATGGTTATTCATTCCTTGGTTCTTAGATATATCCTAAAAATCTTCAGTTTAATAAACATTTGCAGGGTTTTCTGATGCAGTTATTCTGTGGACCACATTTTGAGGTTAAGTTCCATTTCCTTAGAGTTATAGACCAAGCGACCTGGACTTCCTTGTTTGGGCTTTCTGACTATGCACCTTTGTGAGTCATGTTTTAATATTCTACTCTGGACTTTTATGAAGGGTATGTATATATCTGCATGGGAAAGCATTAGCATTTTCTCTAAAACTGTTATTGAAGATATTGTCATTATGTCAGACTTCAGAAAAATCTGTAAAAGAATCCTGTTGGCAGAGGAGTTGTTCCTGTGGTTTGGGGTGTAGGTTGACAAGAATAGAACATTTTTTGACATGCTTTATTGAAAAGTAAATTCAAATTTTGCTATTTCATAGACATGTATTGGCATTACTATAAACATGCAAACTTAGGTAAATTTTATCCCAAATTGTTAAGTGGATTCTCTAAGTCATTTGTGGCTTAGGTAAACCCTGGCATATCACCGTACTCTTAGGGCCATTTGCTCTACAACTTGAAATGTAGCTTTATATCTTAATTAGGATCACAGAAATAAAGAATAAACTCTCTGTATAACTTTTTCAGAGAAACAAATTTGTTCTTACAATAATATTTTAAAATAAGAATTACATCATTTTCTTTTTTAAAAAATTTCCATTTATTGATAGGAAGTTTAGAGCAAAATGAAATGTGTAAGTATAGTGATTTCTATTAGAATAATTTTTTAGTATATTTGCTAAATTTTCCAACTTTTTCATATGCATTTAATTTCAACTTTTCCAGTTAATCCACTTATATATGATGAAAAATCAAGCATCTTACATTTTTAGAGCTGGAGGTGAATAAATTATTATGGCTTTTTTATTATTGACTTAAATTCCCTTACCTATCCATATCTTCTTATGACTGTTTTTCGAATTGGAATTGTTCTTCAATACTGTTGTGGTTGATTCAGTCTCTCCTGGATAGTTCAGCAATAAAATCTTGGAATGGTTCTGTCATCAGGGTGACTACAAGTCAAAGTAATGAGGATCCGAGGTCAAGGGAGAACAAGGATTATTTCTCCTTCAGGGTTATCGTCACAAAACTGATGAGTTGATGCTGCCTACTGTCACGAAATCTCAGATACCATGTTGTAACATATCTCTATCTTCTCATAGTGACTATCCTGTAAAGCACTTTTTAATACTGTCTCTTACTCAACCAGCCTCATAACACTAGAACCTTTGCCTCATCTTTATCTAAATGACTGAGAATGAGGCTCAGAAGACGTTGAACAACCAGTCTAATGTCAATCAAAGAAACGGGACTAAAATTAATCCACAATTGTTCCTCCTCAACTCCAGCTCCTGTCTTTTGCTTACTTGACGTCATATTATAGGTCTGAATGGCTTTATTTGTCACAGCCTCTTGGATTTACTAACTGTTCAAATGGAAGATTACTTGGCTGATAATAGCTAAATAAAAGGTAGGTGTAAGAAAGCAAGGGGAAAACATATTTGTTTTAAGAAATCAGCATGCTAAAATTTGACAAAGTGCTGATTGTTTCTCTTTGGTTCTGAGATATTTGGGTTGGTCTTGAAATGAGATATAGGGATGATTTTAGCATAAAAGAATTTTTTAAAAATTCCACTTCACTGGCTAAATAAAGCATTTTATTTTAATAGGAATGAAGCTTTCATGATAAGTTTCTCATCAACAAACCACATTCTACCCATGCCTAAATGACGTTCAGCACTGGGAATTGAGTGACATCTGCAGAGTATCGTGGCAACCAGTTAACACCAGAAAACAAAACTGAGCCAAACAAGCAACAACAACAAACAGTCCATTAACCTGTTGTTTGTTCCCCATTATATCAAACATCCACTCTGATTTTTAATCTCTTAATTGCCTCCTTCCTTTGTGGAATAGATGCCCAGTGGTGGACCATTTGGAAGGCTACATTGAGATTTTCCAGTCGAAGCTATTTAAATTGAACTAATAAATACAGTTTCATTCTCCCTCTCCCCTCCCTTTCCCTCTCTCGCACCCCTCCACCATTTTCCTTTCCTTGTCTCTCCTACATGCACACAGACATACATTCAAGAACAAATATTTATATAAGAAATGGGACATGGTAAATACTTGATAATTCCTGAAGAAGTAAGATGGATGAGATTTCTCTTTGTCTCAGTCATTTTTACCATATCCACTATGGGATCCACATTGGCTATTGACTACTGTATAGGTCATACTAAAAGGCTTTTGTTGCAAATAACAAAATTCAGGGGAAAGCCATTGTGGGGAACTTAAATGGACTGTAATGTGCTGGAGATCTTGCTTTTGTTGTTGATCACCCACTCTATCTATAACAGTTCGAGCACCTGGAAGATTCCCAATAAAGACTTCCTGACTTGTAGTGTGAGAGAACCAATGCTAACTTCCTTCATTGCTTGGCTACTTGTGGGTTGGAAAATGGAATAAGAGTGTGGGGTAGATATTTATAAAGTGAATGGAGACCAGGAAAACAGAACGAATAATTTCTCTCTCACCTTTCCCTTTTGTTTTATTCTTGTAGCTTATATTGATAAATGTGATCATTAGTATTTGTATAGGGATACAATTTATCAAGTAAATAAGACCACCATCTTATGTACCCCTATTTTTGCATTTATTTTGTAAAAAATTATAGCTTGTATTAAAAGTAATCCCCAATATATCCATAAGACACTATGTGTATCAGTTCTACATTTTCAATATTTATCTTAGGAAAAAAACATCCAATTTTTTAAATAGCTTTTAATGCAATGTCCTAGTCCAGTGACAATAAAACTTATCACATGAAGTTGATTCCCCTTTAGAAGCAACTTCCTCTCCTCTTCCTAGCGGAAGTAAAAACTTTGACCTTATGAAAATGTTCAAACAAACCTCTGCCACTCACATTCAATTGCCAACAAGAAAGCCCACAGCCTGAACACAGGAACTGAACACAGGAAGTTCAATATTTGCTTTGCATTATAAGAATACTAGAGCCATAAAGATTTTTTAAAAATTTCTGATTATTAGAGATTCAAACAATGTTTACATACAAGATACCAGTCTGTATGACACTATATACTGGCAGAATGCCAGTCTGTACACATACTGCCCCTATTGTGTGCAGCAGACAGCAGCCACTGGGCTGGGGCTCTTATAAATTGAATTAACAAACATTTAATGGGAACCAGCTTTAACAGATAAGTTGTCCAGATTTAGAAGGAAAATTTTTTTGTTAGTAGTGTTTTTTTTCTAAAATTCCTCCCCACTGTCAGCTGTTGATAGAACCACACACATATTAACTCTTCACCTTGTCTACTAGTCCGGATCACCACAAATCTTTGATGTCTATTTTATTCTTCATTTTAACTTTTACCTTATTTATGAACTGTACTTATAATTTTGAATTCTTCCAATTAACTGTTTATCTCTTGCCTTCCTATGTCAAGCTCTGATATGGGTGTCCTAGACATTGCGGGTGGGTTTTCTAAAAAGAGGGTGTATAAAATTGAGTCCACTGGTTATCATCTCCTCACCAGTTGGAACTCTCAGAAAGACATTTAGAAGAAATGATCCACTGAATCTATACCTGTTTACTAGATGTTTTAGTTAGCTTTTGTGTCACTAGGACCAAAATACTTGACAAGAACAACTTAGAGGAGGAAAATTCTATTTAAGCTCATAGTTTCAGAGATTCAGTTCACAGTTAGCTGACTATAGCTCTGGCCCTGATTTGAGGCATAACATCATGGTGGAAAGGTGTGGGGAAGGACAGCAGCTCAGGACATGGCAACCAGGAAGCAGAGAGCAAACCACTCACCAGGGACAAAACTTATACCCCAAAGGCACACCGCTCTGTGACCTAGTTCCAGTTATATCCAACCTGCCTATGGTTAGCACTCAAAGGATCTATATCAGTGGTTTAATCCACTGATTAGGTTACAACTCTCAATCTAATCATTTCACCTCTGAACATTCTTTCATTGTTTCACGCATGAGTTTTTGAAGAATGTCTCATATTTAGACCATAGCATCAGATCTTCGTGGGACAGCCTTTTTTCACAGTGGTGTGTGGAATCCAGAGTTCCTACTCTTTGTTTTCACTTTTTAGTCCATCAAAGTCATATGACAACCCTGAGAGTTTAATGACTGCCTTGACATGGTAAAGTTCAACTCCTATTCACTCAAACTCTGTCATGGAATTAATTGCCCTATACACATGTGAAACAAATATCTTGTTATACTTTCTTTTTGATACAATTTTGGTAAGAAGTTTTTTCTTTTTAGGGAGGGAGATGTTAACTGATATATAAAATTCACTTTATTCTTCATTATAAAATTATACTTTTATTCTGAATACTTACAGCAATCTCTGGAAAAAAAATCTTTAGGAATGAACAACACTGATATTTTTACTAGATTTTTAATTTATACGTGTTTGTATATATTATTTTTTTTTCAAGGATCAAAGTTTTATTTTCTCTGGGCATCTGCAAAACACTTAGGACCAATGTAAAAAAGAAGAAAAGAAAAAGCTCCTTTAAAAAAAAAAATTGCATTGGCTACAGTAACTCTGATTAGTCCAAGGAATCTAAAAGATATTGGAAAGATAGAACAGGAGGAAGAAGAATGGGAATTTACTGAGCGAGAGGGCCCGAAGTGGGCCACGAGGGGAAACTGGAGGCTGGGGCATGGGTCTGGTGCAGGGAGGGGGTCGTGGAGGACCAGTGTATCCATGAGGTGGCATCAGTGGAGGAGGCCCACACATACCATGTGGAGGCATAGGACCTGGGTGACCCATTGGAGATCCAAACAAAGGTCCTCAGGGGGCATGCCCAGTGGAGGAGGTCCAGGATGAGGTATTCCAGGTGGTGGTCAGGGTGGTGGTTGCCCCCCTGAGCCTGGAGGTCCACAGCATGTGGGTGTCCTAAGCCATGAGGGCCATGGTGGGCCAGCTGCATCTGAGACATTCCTGGATGGGGCATCCCACCTTGTGGGAACGGGTGAGGATTAGAATGCCCATGACCAGGATGTCCAACCTCTGGAGTTCCTGCTGATGGAGGGCCATGTCCTCCAGCCCCAGGCAGCATAGGTGGTGGGGACATGGCTGAAGGTATCCCAAATGGGAGGGCTACAGGAGGCAGTACTAGAGTTGGAAGGAGCCAGGAGGAGGCTTGCCTGGTGGAGGAAGCCCAGATCCCAATGATGACACCACAGGATTGGGGGCAGAAGGTGGAGAGGGTGCATCTGCAAACAGCTGATGAGGACAGTCAGCCTGGGAGAGTGGGTTCTTGGCTGCCAGAAGTTGTTCAGCTGCTGAGCCATGACGCTGGCCCTTAGAGTCCTTCTTGAACGCATAAGATACAGTGATAGGGCGGCTACAGAGGTACAGCCCATTCATGGCCTCAATTGCTGCATATGAAGCATCCAATGAAGCAAAATTAATAAAGGCATTACCTTTGGAGTTGCTTGTATCAGGGTCCCGTGTAATTTTAGGTGTTTGTAAGATGACTCCAAAGACGCTAAAAGTATCATCAAGCAGCTTCTCATCAATTTCTGAGTCCAGGTTCCCAGTGAAAATGTTGGCCTCTACATCCAGGTTTTTGCTGTGTGCAGATGCCTTGTTTATACATATTGGCTGTCCATAGAGTTTGATCATGTTCATAATCTTAATGGCATAGTCAGCATCTTCCTCACACAGGAATTCATAAAAAGCCATAACCTTGGTGCTGGCCAGTGACTCTATCCTTTGGCATGTGGGTGTTGACCATGGGCCCTGCCTGGAGAAAGAGTTCTCAGAACAGTGGTTCACTAACCTCATCACTAACCCCACGTACACAGTGGCATCCTAGTTCCATTCGGATATCGGCCCAGCAGTCATGGCAAAAGAGCTCCCACCGTCTCTCCATATTATTCTTTGTTAGCCAAAATTTGTATGTATCTTAAATCTCTTGGTAGGCTAGGATTGCCAGACAAAATAGAGGATACCCAGTTAAATTTGAATTCAGACAAAAAACAAATTAATATATATATATATATATATATATATATATATATATATATATGTATCACCAAAAGACAAAGGGTTTACTTACACTAAAAAATGTTTTTGTTTATGAAATTCAGATTTAACTGTGTATCATATGTTTTTATTTGCCAAATATGGTCACTTTAAGTAGATTTTAAACTTCTCCAGCTATCATTGTTTGTGTGTCTGTATCCCCCCACCCCTGCTTGCCTGGCCTGCATTATGCTTTCTAATAGCATAAAATCTTAACTCCTAAAACATCAGATAGGTAATACAGTTTTTCATGTTTATTTGAAAGTTGTTCAAACATATTTTATACATATAGGATCCTTAGACGCTATTTTAGATGATATGATTATATTTGAAAATGCAGAAATACATGAAATACTTTGCCAATCATTTCTTTACTCTTCAGTCAAATAGAGGCAGTGGGTGTCATCAATAAATTGTACAAACCCTAAGGTTAGAGCTCTGAGTTCTGGTTTCCTTTAGGACACAAACTATCTCTGGTTCTCTTTCTTATCACCTAACTGTGACAATTCCTATAATTGTTGCAGATTCATTGCACTAACCCCACCTTTTCCTCCTTCCTATGACCAAACAACCTTTCGACACGCGAGGTAGTGTAGTCTACTTCCCTGCCCCTTGACTGACTGCACCAAGGAGTCTAGTATTAGCCAATAAGTTGTGAGCAGATGAAACACATGTAGAGGCTTGAAGTCCCACTTCACTTGCATGTTTCCACTTCCAATGGCACACCTCTGCCTCTGCTATGAGAGCATGCTTGGGCTAGCCTCTTGGAGGGACGAGAGAGTGAGGTGGAGAAGCGCATTAGCCTCTGTGTATTCCCATCTCTCACCCAAGAGAAAAAAAAATAATCAGATTGAAGAATGATTACTCATTTTTTTTTTATGTATCGATATCGGCAAGAATCCAAGACAGCATATTTATGCACATATGTGGCGGTCTTAACACAAATCTGATCTGGCCCTAGAATTGAGAGCATACCAAGGACCTAAGGGTACATTTTATTTTAATTTTTATGCTGAATCATCCATTTGAAATTTAAAGAAAATAAAGACAAGTAAGAATGTAGAATAAAGAGCAGATAAATATGAGGGATATGAACTGAAGACTGGTTGGTCTGTATGATAAGAGGGTTGTGAGCAAATTAATTTGAATGTGAGTGCTGGTGTTCATTAATGCAGTCATGGCCTTGACTGAGGCCGGCAATGAGGCTGTTATGGTTTGGATAAGCTGTCAATGCAGGAATATTCAGAGGTGTGATGATTAGATTATGAGAGTTCTAACCTAATCACTCCATCCTAGTTTGAGTGGACTGACTGGGTGGTAACCCTACACAGGTAGGGTGTTGCTGGACGAGGTGTCACTGGGGGCATTCCCTGGAAGGATTTATATTCTCTGTAGCCCCTTCCTTTTTCTTTTTGCTTCCCAGCCACATGTCCCTTTGGCCTCATCTCCAGCCCAGAGTGATGGAACTGGCCAACCATAGACTAAACCTCTGAACATGTGAGCCAAAATAAGCTTTGCCTCCTCTGCGTAGGTCTTGTTGGGTATTTTGGTCACAGAGTTGAAAACCTGACTAATACAGATGCTGCGTGGAACTGACTTCACCCAACTACAAGTTTCTCGGCCTGATTTGCTCTTTGTGGCCGCTGAGGAACAGAATAGGAAGCTCTAAGTGCCTTGTTGTTTGTGTTATGCTTGGCTGAATGTGGAGTCATCATCTCAGCCCATGTGTTATCCACAAGACATTTTTTTCCTCTGATTTATAGTTGAAGTACCTGATTTATTTTTGTTTTTGCCAAGTTAAGAAAAAAAAAAATGAGGACCATCCAGATCAGACATAGCTGGAGGTCTGATAACTCCTTTTATTTGCCAGTAGACTCCTGAGTTCTGAAGTGCTAAGATGGAGAAGGGAAGTGAAAGATTAAGGGTGTCTTATTTCATGCCTAAACCTTTATGATGTCTTCATATAATTCTGTATAAGAAGTAAAATGAACCCTTACAGAGGGCTACGACCTGAGCTTACATACAACATGCAAAATATGATGGATCAAAATTCTCCCCAGACTTGGACAAGGGTTCAACAATATATATGCAGAAACTTATGCAAGTAGAAATGAAGATGATAATTTTACACTGCTGAGCAACCCTCCTGGAAATGTCCCTAGAACTCTGGATAATGAAAACCGATAAACTCAGCATGCATTTTCTTCAAAGTTTCTAACTTTGGAAGGAATTCCTAGATATAATAGGTATGTGGGAAAAAAAATCATGTTGACAGCACAACAATTCATTCACTTCCTAACATGGCTAGTCATGTACTGTACTTTCGTGCAAACAATAAGGTTATTGTTCAGATGGGAAAACAAGCGATTTGTTGGAAGGCGAAAAGGTGAAAATGTTCTATAACCTGATTTTATTTTGGCAGGCTGCACGACATTTTTCTAGGTAGTTTTAAAAGATACATTTAATAGACACATGTTTAAAGATTTGGACATTTGTGAAAGTAGGTATTCCTTATAGTTTTCTCATTGGTTTCATCTGGGATATATGTGTTTTTATTTCTATTTGCTTAGATCTAGTGGCTCAACTTTCTTATTAAGTAAGGACAAAAGGGACCCAGGTAACAATGTGTACTCTGTTTCTCTCTAGGATGCAAGAGTTGGAGGGATTCTGGCTGGAAATCCTTCAAAGGTGACAATAAGCTAATGAGTTAATATGATCCAGGACTGTGATGAATAAAGCTTGCTGGTAAGTTTGATTCATGCTCAAATTAGAGAACCTTTGCAGAGTGGCCTCATGCTGTCATGCTTCCTTCCCTTACTATGAATCCCCAAATTCTGGCTGACTTTGGTCCAAAGGGGGATGGGTGGGAAGGAGAAAAGAAAGAACCCAGTGCTCTGGATAAAGAATAGAAGTTTGGATGCTCCTGTACCATGTACTTCCCACATTTTTGAGATCTACAGAAGTATAGAGTTCTGCTTCCATTCAGGGTGTTTGGATATTTGCAAACTGGGGTTAGGAGTACTTATTAATCCCCTTAATAGATACTATTCATATAGTGCTTAGAGTCTTTTTTAAAAAGAATTCTTTCTCCTGAATTGAAAGACACCTTAACTTATGCTGATATATATGATATATAATATATATCATGTAGTATATATTATATATAATTTTATATATATTTATACACACACACATATGCACACACACACACACACACACACACACACACAAACACACACACATATACGCACACACAAGGGATTTAATCCAGGGATGCTTCACCTCTGAGCCACATCCCCAGCCCTTTTTATTTTTTATTTTTGAGACAAAACCTTGATTAATTGCTTAGGACCTCACTAAATTGCTGAAGCTGGCCTTGAATTTGTGATTCTTCCTCCTCAGACTCCCAAGTCACTGGTATTACAGGCATGTGCCAGCATGCCTGGCTTATCTATAAATTTCTAAACACAAGGATATTTGTAGGTTTTTTGTTTGTTTTTGCCTGACTTCTAATTAAAAAAAGTAAATAAGGCCAAATTTGTATTTTATCTCTAAGCACAAAATAGCAGGCACATAGTGTTTATTGCCCCCCTCCCCCAAGAAAAATCTTTGGTTACACACTCATACATGCACGCACACGTGAGAACACATTCACACAACAAAATTAATAAGCTCTTTCCAATCTACTGCTTTCAGTATTCACCCTTCCATCCCAGTAGGATATAGCGAAATATCTAAGAAAGATTTAGGCACATTCTCAAGTAGCAGGGAATGGATTCACAGCCCCTCATATTCTGTCTACAGAGTCTTTTGTGGGCGCCATGGTCAGACTGGATGCTTCTTCCTACATTTGTTTCTAGGTTCCTCCCAAGTATTTGGATCTCTCTGGTTTCCATCTGAATGTCTGCGGCTGAGAACAACCATGTGAGCAAAAATAGTCCAGGGGCAAAACAAACTCAGACGGGCTGCAGTGAGCTGGGAACTGCAGCCTGAAATATCTGCATTGTCATCAGCCGGTGCTAAAAGGAGGTCAGTGGATGTTTCTGGATTGGAGGCATAAGCAGGATATGGAATCTTGGAGGGTTTTTATTCTATTGATATCCATGTGATTTGGGGGTATTTGCTAATAGTTCTTGCTGCTAAGTTTGAGTGCCAGAGTAAATAGTAGTGGCAAAGGAAAAAAAGCCCTCTGGAGCTCATTTAAAGAAAACTGGAAGGAGACTTTTTCCTGCCAACCTGGGCTTCATCTTTCAACCCACAATTGAGGGAGATGGAGACAGAGACAGATATGCAGCAGTCTGGTAGACAATTTGCAGAAGAGGAGTTGCCATTTTCAATTTAGTTTTTATGGGTTGGTCATGATTACTGATTGGATTATTGTCATGTCCTTTGGTGTTTACTCCTAGCTCTTCATGAATTATGTCATTCTGCTTCCTCCAGCATGACTTACAAGCAAATACTACAGCTGACCCCAATTTGCATGGGGAAAATGACATAGAAGATTGAGTGATTTGCCAAGGATTCAGACCTGGAAAGTAGGGAGAAAGAAGGTCGATCTGAATGTGAAAAGGCTGGATCCAATGTCTATTCATCATCAAGCATTATGATTATCTTCGCCTTTCTTTCATTATATTCTTCACTTTTTTTCCTTTCTGATACAGACTATCCTTTAAAAATACCTGGGATTTAGGTTAGAAGATTTCTCACTGACATGGCTCTTCAGAGTAGTTTGTGAGATATTAGAGGATGTGAATTGTCTCTGCTAACACTACCACCAATGAGCACCAATATTGACGGAATCAATATTGATTCCATCCCAGTATATGCAGCCATCTTAATAGTTCCAAGAAATATTTCCTTTTAATAATTTTTCATTCATAACTGTGGTTTGAGTGAGGTGCAGTGGTGCATGCCCATAATCCCAGCAGCTCGAGAGGCTGAGGCAGGAGGATTGCAAACAAGTTCAAGTGACTTAGCAAGGCCCTAAGCAACTTAGTGAGACCATGTGTCAAAATAAAACATAAAAAAGGCTGGTGATATAGCTTAGTGGTAAAGATCCTCTAGATTCAGTCCCTAGTACCGCCCCCCCCCCCAGAAAAAAAAATTAAAGATGCAGTGACTGAACTATCTTGTACACCAAAATTTTTCATATATAAAAAATAGGTATCTAGGGCTGGGGTTGTGGCTCAGCAGTAGACAGCTCGCCTCGCACTTGCGAGACCCTGGGTTCGATCCTCAGCACCACATACAAAAATAAACAAGAGGTGTTGTGTCCAACTACAACTAAAAAATAAATATTTTTAAAAATAGGTATCTATTTGAATTTGGTAATATTCTGTGGCAGGGCTAAGTTTTGTGTGGGAGAGGGGAACCCAGCATGGTGCTGAGATTACTGACTATGACATCACCAATCAGGTTTAATCTTGACCTAGACACTGATTTTTGCCTTGGGCAGGTTAAATAACCTTTACATGCCTCAGTTTCCTCATCTGTAAAAGAGGAATAATAATAAATATCCTACTCCCTAGGTTTGTGACGTTCAGAGTTGGCATTTTAAGCATATAAAAATCCTAATTTTTTTCAATCAGAAATTGCTTGGTAAACACTTATTTGTTTATTTTTAAATGTATGGCACTCAGGGGACACCAAAGCCACCAAGGACATCTTGTGTGCACTTTCTGAATAGAATATTCTAGAGTTTCATTCCTCAGCAAGGTAATATTTTCCAGGTACCATACCTTCAACTTGATATGCAGTTGGTATCACCTTTCTGCAATTTAACAGGCTGAGCACTTTAATGTCATTTGGAGCATCTTCTTTCCTACTTTATACATAAAACTGGTCACTCAGAGTTATAGATCACTTTTCTGTGACACTAAAATTGCCTTCTTTCTATCCCCCAAATTGGAACTTCCTGCCATCCAATGCAAACAATCCCCTCAAGCCCCTTTTTTGTAACTCTGCATTGAGTCACCCCTCACTCACTGCCTCCCTGACTGCTGTTCCTCTTCTCTGTCAGTTGCCCTTCAGAGTATCTGCAGATGTCCCAGCACCAGCCATAACCTCATCTTGTATGTACACTTCCGTGGCCCTTTCATTTCTGAGCAAGTTCTTATTTTCCACTTGCATTTGGGGATTCAGGTCTTCGGATCTTTCTCCAGGGTTTATCCCTGTCTAGAGTATGAATTTTATATTTCTTTTGCTCCTTGCTCAATGTTTTGGGTCAATCCCAGCTCTTCAATATCCAGCCTCCAACAAAGCTGTGGTCCCTAACCTTATCAAGATGAGCATACTCAACATTTTCAATTCAAATATGCCTTTCACACTCAAATCCTTTGGGGATCTCAGAAAAAAAAAAGAGATTCCAGGTTAGCAGGTTTGGAAGAGGTCATGAATTCTGCGCTTCTAACAAACTTCTTGGTGATGCCTATGCTGCTGTGAATACCAAGGCTACAGAGCTCTCTTTTTTGGAGGGGGAGGTTACCAGAAATTGAACTCAGGGGCACTCAACCAATGAGCCACATCCCCAGGCCTATTTTGAATTTTATTTGGAGGCGGGTTCTCACTGAGTTGCTTAACACCTTGCCATTGCTGAGGCTGGCTTTGAACTTGCAATCCTCCTGTTGCAGGCTCCTGAGCTGCAGGGATTACAGGCATGTACTGCCGGGCCTGGGCAAGGCTACAGATCTCTTAAAGAACATATCGACTCTTCTCTTGCCCTCTTATTTTCATTTCCTCAATTGCCCCTACTGCTTCAGCTGTTCCCAGAAATAATCCTGCTAATTTATCAGTAATGTCTCCCCATGTGTTAAGGAAAAAAACTCCAAACATCTGTACACAGTATTCAAGGCCTGGTCCTTAAAAATCATACCAAATATGCAAGGAACAACTGGATGAACACTGCCCTTCCAAAAATCTCCTCCTCTTGTCAGCCTTAATCACCCCACTGCATGTGGGCTCCTAGTTTGTACTTCTGTTTACTTCTTTTATCCTTTTACATTCATGAATTACAGGTGTTTGCTCATTCTCGTACTCTGAAGAATTCATTGAGAATCTACCTTTTGCTGTCACAGTCTTGCCAGGACTCACTAAATGCTGATTCACATGAATTGTTTAGACTCTTAGTAACCAGGCCTTGGCCTCAGTGGTTAGTCTAATGGTGAAGCCCGGCAAATGACTGTGTGTGATGGATGGTTTTAGTAAAAAACACTTTGGAAATTTTGGGGGTGGGGGAAATTTGTTGTAAATAATAGAGCAGTGCATACTAAATTCAACATTGAAAGAAAAAGAAACTGAGCAGCAACACTGAAAATTTTAAGCAACAATTGAAATTATTGGCAGTTTTTCTCTTTTTATAGAAAGTATTTGTTGAAAAGTATTTTCTGTAACACCATGGATCTGAGAGAAATATTCGATTCATGTCTGAGTGTTACTGTTTGAGGGTGGATAGGACATCGTTGATTCTGTCTTCATAGCTCTATGATGATATTTACACAAGATTTCTAATTCTTTTCTTTTTCTGTCTTTGGTAGGTCCTTGGAATCCAATGTGTAATAATTCACCACTCTAAAGGTGTGTCGAGATCCATTTTTTTCCCATTACAGTCTCAGTAAATTGCCTATTTACTCAGGCATAAAAAGATGTCCATAAAAATTTAAAGTTGTAATTTTATTAATGCATCACTTATTTACCTACTAATGTACGTGTCCAACTTTTAAAGATTGGTTCAGTTATTTTTATAATGGCTCTGAATCACTGAGTCATCGGTTCAAAGTCATTCTCTATGGTGAATTCATAATGCCAGCAGCCACAACCTACTTTAGGAAATCAGGATTCAAATCAATTTTCCATTCCCAACATTCTTTGGATATATTCAAAGGAAGCTGGAAAGATTCCCACAATTCAGGACCCTGTATGTGGTCTGTCTTGACAAAGCAGACAAACAGTAGCTCCCCAAATCTTGTTTCAATATCTAATTCCACCACTAAATAGTATGTGATCTTAGATTTTCCATTTTGTCTCTCTGGATTTCAGTTCCTCAATTTAATATGATAAAACTAGAAGAAATTTATTTAATCAGATGTATATCTGAGAACCTTCCCTAGACCATGGGATAGATATACAAGTGTTCCTTGACTCACAATGGATTTATGTCTTGATGAACCCCATCATACACTGAGAATATAAAATGCATTGAATGCATTGAATATGCTCACTCTTGAATGTATAACTCATCAATATAGTGCACTGTGGAGTATCAGTTGCTTACTCTCATGATAATGTGACTGACTGGAAGCTGCAGTGTGCTGTTGCAGTCCAGTATTGTAACAGTATTGCATTGCATATTGCTAGAGCTGGAAAAAAATCAAAATTCAAATCTGAAGTCAGGTTTGTATGGGATGCCTATATATAGCTTTTGCACCATAGTAAAGTAAAATAAAATAATCATAGGGCATGGGGTGCAGTGTGCACACCTATAATTTATCTTTCCTGAAATGGAGGCACATGCTTGTAATCTCAGCTTCTCAAGAGGCTGAGGCAGGAGGATTCAAGTTTGAAGCCCACCCTGGCAACTTAGTGAGACTGTCTCAACACAAAATATTTTTTAAAAAGACTTAGTGATGTAGCTCTTTGGTAGAGTGTTTCCAGTTTCAGTCCCCAGTATTGTTAAAACAAACAAAAGCTGATGATAAAGCAAAACATCCTAAATTGGGGACCATTGTCTGTCTGTATGAGTGTATAAATATATAGGAGCTCATAACACATATATATATGCGTCCAGGGTGGATGAGAGATGAATGAAATAGGAACTTGTGAGCCAAGGAGACAGGATTTTCCTACATTCATGTGCTCTATGTTTATATCATATTGAACTTGTGAAGTTCTATAAACACAGTAGCACCTTTCTCATTGTATGCATTGGTACCTTGGTCTATGCATAAAGTGAATTCTCTTTCTTTTTCCTGCTTATCCCTTAGGATTTAACCTCAGGAGTTGCTTCATATGATTAGAACTGTCTAAGGCAGGATATCCACAGTCATTGTCCTTGAATTTTATCTCAGCACCATATTAGTTATATTTACTCATCTACAATCCCATTAGATGTAAATTATTTAGGTTGGGGTCATTTTTGTAAATCTCAACTATGTTTAACTACAGCCGATTAGATATAATATATCTGGATTTTTAAAGTTGATACTTTATATTTCCTTGTTAACAGTGTTCAAATTATTCTATAGCAAGGTGGGTCAGTAACACTCATTCAGTTATATAAGACAGACTCTTACAGCAGAATTTTCTCTACTTTTTAAAAGAAATTTAAATGCTATGAGTTTTTCTTTGACAATCCACTCTTATTCCATCTAAACAACTTTTCCTGAGCCTTCCAGCCTCCTCTGGCGTTGTTTCCAAAGACTCTTCTCCTGTCTTGTTTGGATTTTCTTTCCTTCTAATGTATGTATGATCTTCATCAATGCTACTGTTACCCCCTTTGTTATTCAGTCTTTCATTGCTGTGACAAAAGTATTTGACAAGAACAACTTAGAGGAGAAAAAAAGGTTATTTGAGATCAAAAGGTTATTTTGAGTTCAATTTATGCTCGTGGGCTCCATTGCTCTGGGTCTGAGGTAGTGAGGCAGAACATCCTGGCAGAGGGGTGTGACAGAGGAAAGCAGCTCAGTTCATGGTGAACAGCAAGCAGAGAGAGGAGACAGCGAGAGAGACAGAGAGACAGAGAAGTCCAGGGACAAAGTATAAGCCACAAAAGCATGTCTCACCAGTGATCTACTTCTTCCAGCCATGCCCTACCTGACTACAGTTACCACCTAGTACTGTAGTCCTTTCAGAGTATTAATCCATCAAATAGATTAATCCACTAATTAGGTTATTGCTTTCATAATCTAATAATTTCACCTCTGAACATTCCTGCATTGTCTGTCACATAACTAATTGGGGGATACCTCATATGCAAACCATAGCATCCCCGAGTTTCCTGGTTGCCTTATAAATACAAAGCATGCATGAACACAAAAGTAATTGTTTATTAGCTGGATGTAGTAGACATTCAAGTGGGCAATATACCAACCTACGTATGCAATCAATGAAATTTTTGGAGAAGAATAAACACTGAGATTTGGAGTATTTGAGAGATAAACATTTTCCAGATACTGTTTTATTTGTTAAATATTTATATATCTGAGTGATTGCAGAGAGAATGGAGAAAGTCATGCCACAGAGGTACAGTGGACCAGCCTTTCCCAACCAAGTCTATCTCTGAATCACCCATGAGATTTTAAAGCATCCAGATTCCCAGAATCTAGGCCTAGGGAATCTGACTTGGGAAGTCTGGAGTGGAGGTACAACATCATTTCTCTTAAAACCCTCCACAATAGCATTGAAAAGAAGTCAGGGCTGGGAATCTCCATAGCAAACAAGACAATTAGGAGAGGACTTTGATTCCCTGAAGAGGTTATTGCCTTTGAAAAAGTGACCCTGAGGGCCTCAATTGTCTTAGTTCCTGAGAATATTTCTTGGTTTTTAAGTCTGTTCGTGTGAGCTACAGGATTTTAGTGAGCACAGAAACAATAAGTTAATTAAAAATCAACCATTAAGTTGAAGCAGAAATGCCAGCAATCTACTTGTTGATTGTTGACAGATTGAAGTGGGAGGATTTGAGCCAGTTCACATCCTATATGTTGGACCAACAGGGAGTAAATGAGTTGATCTTTAAAAAATTCTCTAACAGACCAATGTATTCATGGACTTTCTCAGAAGGTCTGGAAAACAAGAAGGCTGTGTGGTCTAGAGAAGAAGGGATCAAGACCTTGGACCTCCTCCCAGAGCTGCTACTAACCACACTTGTGACCTTGGGCCAATTATTTAAAATTTTGAGGTCAGTTTTCTTATCTGTGAAATGCATAGGCTGTATAAATTATTCTACAAGTTCACTTCCAATTTGAAATTTTATGATTTAAAAATATAATCTATAGAATTTCTTTATAATTCTAAAATAACTAATGAGGTTAATATTCTCCCTGAGAGTGGGGTAGGGATCAATACAAAAATGGTGCTGTTGTATTCTCCCTGAATTTCATGAATCAAGGTAATCTGTATTGGTTCACCATCATGTTCCAATGTAGTCTGAAAGAGTCTTCCTGTTAATACCCTGTGTTTAGTTTAACCACTTGGCATTTAATGATCAACATTCGTGGAAGGAAATTAAATTCAAATGACCCTAAATAATGGATCATTCCATTCAGGTGAGTAAGTTATTCTTTTTATTTAGTTCTTAAGAATAACATGTAGAGGGGCACAAATTATTTACCTACAGTTTGATGATTGTTTTTTTCCCCAAAGTGAACACATCCATGTAACCAGAACTCAAATCAATAAACAAAATATTACAATGCTCTGAATATGGCCCAGACAGACTTACTTCAATCACCATTTCTCATCACATCAAGGGTAAGCCACTATCCACACTTGTAATGCTATAGACTAGAATGTGTGCCTGCTTGTGTCTGTTTTCTTTCTATCAATATTATGTTTTGAAATTCATTCATATGGTAATATGTAGTGGACATTGTTCATTCTTAGCTCTGTACAGTAATCCATTGTATGTGTATAGAACAACTTAATGTTGATGAGTATTTGAATAGTTTCCAGTTTGGGGTTCTACAAAGTAATGCTGCTATGAACATTCTGGTACATGTCTTTTGTTGATCTATATCTGCATTTCTGTTAGGTGTATTCCTCAGAGAAGAATTGCTGGGTCATGAGGTATAGCACGCTGATCTTGAGCATCTCAATAAAATAGATTTATTGCTGGTTGTCTGAGGTCCTGAGTACACTCCAGCCCTCCATGGGCCAAATCATTGCTTCTTAGATTAGAAATGTATTAAGAAATTATTCATACATACCTGAGCTACAGACACACTTCTGGCTTAAGTGAGTCTATACTAATGTTGAAGCACATTATTTTTTTTTTAATTGAAGACCAAACACACAATGACAGAAGGAGAGATACTACATAGTGGCAATAGGCACTCCAATGTCACAATGAGTTTGAAAAAGAATGCCCTTATAAAAGAAAAAAAAAAAAGCAGGGAAGAAAGAAAAACACCATGTTCTGCTAATAGTCGCATGTGAAGTCATCTGGGGAATATTAGGCATGGTGGGACTGTGTTTAATTCTGATTTGTTTTGAGTTTAAATGAGGATGCAGACAACCTGAAGCAAGGGCCTCCCAGACATTAGTCCCTGTAACTGATCGTGAGATTTGGTACATAAACAGTTTTATGGTTCTTTTCTTCCCAAGCCTTCCTGAAGGATCCATTTTTAGGCCTCTTAGAAAGTCACCTGCTCATTATTTCCATTGCATGTGGGTGGGGTAGTTTGGCCTAAAGGGCAATTCCCATGTCTTTGTGCTGCTATTATTGTAGTTTCGTTTCTGCCAGAGGTCACGTCCACGTTATTAATTAGTGGCCTTCTGGCCCTTACATGGATAAAGCTGCTTTAGGCAGTGCATTAGGCTCAAATTAATAGAAGATCCTCACAAAATCTGCAGATGGGTGGGGGAAGCGGGGAAGAGTGGGAAGCCCCTTTCCCATTTTCCAGAGAATCTATCCGGTCTGAGAAGTCCTGAGCAAGTTGTAATAGGCATATGAAGATAGTCCACGTTAAACATGGTGGGTCTTGGAAGCAGAGCCTGAGACAAAGATTTGGGTGCACATGGTTTATCAAGGATATGTTTTCCTGAGAAAGGGCATCAGAATGAGATAATTTTAAAAGGCAATGGAATATGCTAAACAAGTATATCATTTTACCTGATCCTATGGAAGCTCTTGAAATATAAATTGTACCACCCAGAGGTGTGGGGGCCCAGCACTTTGTAACCCTTTGTCATTTATGTCAGTCAGTGGTCAGTTGCAGAATGCCCATAAGTAATCTCCTAGGAAGGAAACTCCCATTTAACCATCAGCACTTCTACAGAGAAACAGGGAACTGAGAGCAATTAGTGGCCAGCAGGAGCTGGGAAAGAGGGTGAGAGGGGTGGATACACTGGCTAGTGAAGGGGACTCAGGTGGGGACAATAACAGCTATTACACACAAGTTGTGATTCCCAGAAATTTTACCACAGGGGATGGGAGTGATCATTTAAAAAAAAACTCTAAACATTTGGTTGACCATTCAAAAAATAACAGGCAGCTGGGCATGGTAAAATGTGTCAGTAATCCCAGCAGCTGGGGAGACTGAGGCAGGAAGATCATGAGTTCAAAGCCAGCCTTAGTAACTTAGCCAGTTGCTAAGCAACTCAGTGAGACCCTGTCTCTAAATAAAATATAAAAAAGGGCTGGGGTACCAAATAAACACATAAATGAATAAATGAATGAATGAATAAATAAATAACAGGCAACACTTTATGGTTGCATATTTTGCTTGCTAATAGGTATTTGGTCAATTTTTTTTTCAAACTTCTTCTGCAAAAAACCCTGCTTCTCCCTCAATTCCACAAATACTTTGTATTCCTTTCCTGAAACCAAACATCTCTCCTTTCTCATATTCTAACTGAAAATTTACTATTATCACTCAAATCTGGCAAATATCCCCATTCCTTTCTGAAATGTGAAGCATATCTGTCATCTGCAGCCTTTCTCTTTTGTGACAATTATCCCTCATCACAGAGACTGTTATTTAATGAGAGATCAATTGTTTGTTTAGGTTGGGATTCTGTAGAACGCAAATCCCTGAGTTGAGGATTTGAGTGTATGGATGTGATTCGGGGCAGCACTGATAGAAGAATGGGGAAGTGAGAGCAAAGGAGCAGCAGGCAACTCTAGGTACATTGCCCAAGAAGGTTGTCACTGTCAGTAGCTACAGCCTAATTCTACAGAAGACTTCCAGGAAAATCTGCAATTGTGCCTCCCAGGTGGTGATAAAATGGGGGCATTTATCATGCAACTCTTGTCCATCATTAATGAGGGGGCAAGTAACTCCCTGTAACTCCCTGACTCTTCTGTTATGTAGAGGCCAAGCACACTTCCCCTACTAGAGAATGTGTTCAAGCAGAGAGATGTGGGCATTTGTACTAATAAATCTAAATAATATGAGGACTATGAATGTGGAGGTGATATGGATAGTTCTCTGACATCTACCCTGAGCTTCAAGAAGACAGTTATCTTAAATGCATCCAAATCCTCCTTTCTAGCTTATAGGGAACATGCAGCAATGTGTTTGATGAACTGATCTGTTGGTTGCTGATGACTCAGAGTGGTGTAAATGAGAATATGAAACATATTTATACTATTATCTTGTGGAATTTAAGGAGCTTAAGGCAATAACTTGGTAGACTAAAATTAAAGTACTTCAAGACTAAATACCACTGCATTTATGCCTCATCAATTGATAAACATTGTTGTGGATGGTAGATGCTACTAAGAAATTTCAAAAATTTGATGGGCCTGTGTCATAGGTTGGATGCTCAAGTTCACTGTATTTGGGGGATATAAGAATCTATGTAGTTTATAACATCTCACATAAAGCCAGATTCCCAAATTCAAATTCTAGTTCTCACAGCAGCAGACACTCACAATTCTCATGAAATTCGTTCTCCATGATATGTACCGGATTTTTACATTCTTTCTGTAATGTTTGCCAATTTCCTATGGAGTAGGCAAGTGGTAATGTTGGGCTCCTTTCCTCTTTGTAACAATATCAAGTGCACCTATTTTAGAATGGAAAACCTCCCAGTTCAAGCTCAGCATGTGAAATGTACTTTTCAAATTGTATTTTCCATCCTTTTGTGCATTCACAAATGTGCTTCAAGTGCCTGAAATGTGCCAGACACAGTTCTAGATGCTTGGGATCATCGTTGAACAAGCAGCTGTCTGCCCTTAGTGGGCTTACCCTGCAGCTAGGGGAATAATGTCATTCAATAAAAGAAATGAGAAACTAGTATGGTATGTTAGGAAGTGTTGTATTATGGGAAAAAACAGGGCAGGACAAAAGGGACAAGGGCTGTAGGTGGATGAGTGAAAGATGGTCATTCGAAGTAACTGAGAAGATAATATAATTTTTTAATTATACATGACAGTAGAGTGTATTTTTGACATATGATTTATACATGAGGTGCAACCCATTACAATTTGATCCCTTTCTTGTGGTTTAACAAGATTTAGAGTTATACTGTTTGTGTACCAAAGAAGGTATCTGAACAAAGAAGGTGTCCATCATTTTCCCCTGCTGATTAGATGGTACATTATTTCATTTTCTTTGCAATATGGCATATATTTTCTCTTATGAGTCTCCTAGTTCCTGAAATTAACCACAAAACCTATATCTCCTGAGTTCTCTAAGTCTGTTATTATACCTTCCCTTTCATATATAATAATTCTGACTTTCCTTTGGTTTCTTTTAACATGAGTATCACTGTACAGAAGCAAAGTCAAGCCCCAAACACTCCCTTCTAGAGTAACTCTTATTAATACTTTTGATGTGCTTAATGTGTTGCTTTGGAGGTTGACCTGGTTTTCTTTGCATTGCATTGATTAAACTATATCCTTTTTGGATTAGTATTTCTTCTTTCTCATTGTTTAATCCTCACTGGTTGTTCCTCACAACCAAAGAAAAACACCCACAGTGGACACACACACACAACACACACACACACACACACACACACACACACACACACACACGAGTCTGTAGATCTCATGAGTTTTATTTAGCTAATTCTAAATGCTTTGACACACACATGACCAAATGCCACTTATGATTTCTTTTCTATTACTGCTCCTCCTAGAAATGTTTCTAAAACAAGATCACTGTTTGTTCTCATCCTTCTTTGGGGTGAGGAGAATCTCCAATGAGCATAAGAAATGCAAAGATTCCAGTTCTTCAGAATATTCCAAATGGAATGCCTTTTCCTGCCTAAGCATGCTCTCTCTGCCTTTGATGAGATGCTATGGTCATCAGGCTTCTTCTTGAGGCATCTCTGCCCAAGCTGTTGCTTTATTCAATCTTGTATTTATCTTGTCTGATCTTCAACAGATATGCTGTACATTGTTAGACATTAAGAGATTCATTATTTGAAAGCCAAAAGATGAGGAAGTTTCTCTCAATCCATATCAAGAATGACTTTGCTTATAAAGACAATAGACTATAATTGTAACCCACTTTTACCCCCTGCTTTCTAGATGTAACTGGAACCAGAAACAAATTTTATTTTTTTGAATTTGCAATTCATTGGAGCTTTACTTTTATGAATTAAGTTAAATGTAAAAGAATAATTTATTCCTTCTAAGATCCTGAAAAAAATTGTTACATATTTTTGTAAAACATGCATATAAATCAGATTTGAACAAATTAAATCCTGTCTGAAATGTATAAGAACAGCTCAATATAGCAAACAAATCTGTCTACAAATAGTACTTTTAATATATTCAACTTCTGTAGTTCAAATTAGTTTCTTTTTTTTTTTGTTTGACTTCAAATCAAATCAGATATATGGGACTGAGAGGAGACTATGAATACACATTGTTTTTTTATTTTAATGTCTGACACATTTATGAGCACCATGTTTGATTTATATAGTGAACTAATAAAAAATGTATAATTCTGAAAAATGTTTATCCTTTAATTGTCCTGTGGATATTATTAACTGGTCTGGTGGTTTTAGGAATTTGAAAGTATAGAGGTAACCAAATGTCATCAGAAATGTGCATTCATCAGACACCTTTAATAGGACAGGTTCACTTGACAGGATGCTGACTCCTAACTTGAGCTCTGTGCAGTATTAATAGGGTACACCAGCTCACCTTGCTTTTAGCATTAGACAGGGAATTTGGTGACTTACCAGCAAAAGGAATATGCTATATACTTAGCCTATATCTCTCTCTCTTCCTTTTTAGGACTAATGATTTAGAAGTCCCTAGACATACAGTGATTACTACATCCAAACTTTAGAGACAAGAGCTGTGTATTAACTTTATTTAGACCATGAGTCTGATATATTTTTTGATCAGCTGATTCAAGAGCAGCTCTCTGGCCATGCAGGAACTCTCACTTTCCTTGTGACAAGTAAGAACTCTAGAAGGAGATGCCAAAAGGGACTTTTTATTTTGCAGGTACTTATTGGGTGGGGGAAATTGCTGAGGTGCCCCAGATTCTGGGTCAAGTTCTCCAGAATGTTGCATGATGGAAATCCCTTGAAACAGATCTGTCTTATTCCAAAATGGCCTCTGCCACTTCCAGGTGAAAATGCTTCTCGTCCAAAGCACCAGTGCCTCATACTGAGTCAGAGGTGGAGGCTGAAGGCAGAGATGCCTCTACATCTGCACTGGCATTGATTCTAGAACCAAAATACCTGGTTAGTCTCTGTTATTTCAATGGGAAATAAACCTCTACACTTCAATGCCAGATTATCCATTAAGGTATCAGACTGTTCCCCAGAAAGCACCACCTGCAGACTGATTGTTGCTGAACTCAGTGAGCATCAGTGGGCACCATGACCCCAAAGCTCCTGGTATAAGGAGAAATCTGGTTGACTTAGAGACTGTTTCTGCCACTTGGCAATTTTCCTTGAGTCCTTTCAGAGTTTGGCCTGGTAAGTTGATCTTTGTGTAGAAAAAAAATGCACAAAAACTAAGAGACACTATGTTCTCACAAATCATTTTATAAGGAAGGAGCTATTTTAATCCAAAGATATGAGAGCTTGCCATTCTGAAATGTTTCATTGGCTGGCTGGTGGCTACAGTCAGATTCTCCCTTTATAAGTAGAGAAGTAGAACATTTTGGAATTATTTGAGTCCTTAGAGACCATTCTTCTTTAACACCAACATTTTATAGATGAGGGAGCTAAGACCAAGAGACTTTCATTATGTCTATCAACCCTTAAAGGGTTACTGTCTGTCCTTCCTTACTTCCTCCCTCTCTTCTTTTTTCCTTCCTTCTTTCTTTTCCTTGACTTCCTGACTTCTTTTTTATTATTTTAGTTTTTTTATTTTTAATATGCACACTTATGGGGTGTACTATGACAATATGAAACATGTATCCAATGCATAATGATCAAATTGGAGTACTTGGCATTTCCATCTCCTAAAACATTTATCTTCTGGTTTTACCTTCTTATCTCTTTTCCCTTTCTTGCTCTCTGTATTTCTCTGTCACTCTCTACTTCCATCGTCAAAGAGACACATAAAGGTATAACACAAATGTGGGGACTATACATACAATTTTCTTCGATCATACCTTGTAATCAGTATCTTTCTCAACTCTTTCTGTCCCCACTTAGCTTAATAGCTCACCCTTTTAACTCAAACAGTTTTAATGTGGTTTTATCATTAAGAGACATAAAGCTTTTGATAGTGGTGATTTTCAGGATTTCACAGGTGCTAGATTTAGCTTTTAGTCTCACAAATAAAAAAGAAGAGAAATTACCCAAATCAGCAGAGTTAGTCTGAGTTGCAAAATTACATATACCCATATTCAAATTACCACATTGATGTTAGGATTCTTTTTTTTCTGTTAGAAAATATGTTTTTAACAATAGTTTTCAATGACAGCAAAGAATCCCTTAGGTATAACAGAGACCAAGACATATGATAACTTCAAGAAATTGACACTCTGTTTAGAAGATATTTTGATGTTAATTGTCCCATTGCTAAACTGGTAGCTTTAAGCTAAGTTACTTTGGAAAGCATACCCAGGAATGATTATAGCCAGGAAACTCTACAATCTTTAAATACTGCTGGAGGGGGAAAAAAAGTGGAAGTGGAAATAAATTGAATTAAGAGGCAAAATTAATCCACTGTGCAATTATACCTTGTATATGTATCTGTTTGCCTCAAACTTAAAGGTAGCCTGATAGTTTCTATAGAGCACACAAGAGGAAGTCTGAATTTCAGAACTCATCAGAAATTTAAGAAAATCTAAATCTCGAATGCTATTTTCTATGCTGTCTCCATCTGATGAGATTGCAAATCTCTAATTAAAAAAAAAAAGAAAGTCTACGATTCCACTCACATAGCTTTAGGGCATCAAATCCATCAGCACTCCAATTGTTTGACCTCCACGAACAAGGCAATGGATTTCATTCTTTGCAAAGCTGTAGTTTGTGCAGCTGTGGATACTCCTAGTTTTTAGGGGGAGGTACTGTGTAAATTTAAAATAATGCTAGATTCCTATGCATTTTGTTAAACACATTTGGTTGTTTTCTAAAGGGCCATATGAAGCCATGTGAGATTTCTCCTGATGGATAAAATACTGATCCTCCTTACATATTCAATCATTATTTACTTTGTGAAGGTTCGTAGAAACATTTCTATTAGTAAATATTTTTTTTTTAATTTTAAATTAGAAATTCATAATTTCTTATGTACATTTTTGGAACCAAATAACTTAATAGGGGACATATCAGACCACTGGCATTTATAAAACAAATGACAGATGCCAGGTGAGAAGGACATTGTCATGTGCCATTCAGTTTTAGAATTTCTACTCACTTGAAAACTATTTCTGGTGAAAATGTTCTCTGCTCCTTAACCTGGATTGACTTTTTCATGAAAGAGACATTTTAAATATGATAAGGTACGTGGTTCTTGCTTAGCCAGACCCCTTGTACATGGTCCTTTATATCAGGCCAAGTAGCTGACTTCAAAGACACTTTTTCCAAACCCTATTAGCTGATGTTTTCCATGGTCTACAACTCTTTTCCCTACTTACTTGGTTACCACTTTAGTTCTCATGAGCATCCTCTCCCCTTGGGAAAACTCACTCTGAAGTACATGTTCTACATTGTTTTCCATAGTTTCCCTTTTGGAATGAGCCCCAGTTGTCCACAGTAACTTGCTTGGTAAAGTGCTGTTTGTCTTTTGCCAGTCTCACTGCTTGCTGCTCCTCCACCAGTATTTCTTAAAATCACCTCCCAAAGACTTTGCTCTTTAATCTTTACCTCAGGTCCTACTTCTGGGTCTCCAACTGGGGGACTTCTAAAGAGTTTGAAAATGAACACTTTTGATCTATTAACCCTAAAAAGAACTAAAGAAGCTAACCCCCCATTCCCAATTATTCTGGGGCTAAGTTATCACTTTGGGGTATATTCTCCAGTTTGTTGTTTGATTTTGGTGTTTTGTATGTGGCATATCATTACCTTGCAAAATCTGCCAGAGTATAGAGAATTACACTTAGTTGACTTCAGTCATAAATGAACACTTGCTTAGGACTGAAGCTCTGGTCAGCAGCCACCTAAGACTCAGTTCATACAATTTACAAAAGCTGTGCAGTTCAGCAGCTCTGATAAATGCTGCTCAATCTTCATATTAAAAGTTTGCAGGGACAATTTTTAACATGCATTTTTTCAGATAATTGCCTTTAATAGAATAAGGAAAATTCACTTTTCATCTTTTTTCCTTTTGCTCTAAGCAATTTAAGGGCAAGTTAGTTTACCAAGAACCAACACAATGCTTACCTATACTAAAATAAAAAAAAATATGAAACTTCCTGAAAATACAGTTTCCCCATCATTTTCATCTTGAGTCTACCAAATCAGAACCTCTGGAGTGGAGAAATTCACAATTTATAATTTCCACCTTCTTATGCAAGTTACATCACATTGGCTTGGCTCTTAATGATTTTTTTTCACTTTTCCTTTCTTCTAATCTCATAGTTAAGTTGAATCAGATTGTCCCATTCTTTTAACAATCTAAAGGAAACATATTTGCATGTACACCCTGTAGAATTGTGTTTACATAAGCCTAGGCATAACAGAAAATAATAAGCTTAATAAGATGCCCAAATTCCTATACTAAAAACAAAACAATAAACACATAGGAATATGAGGAAGAAATGATACCCATTAAATGCATCTAGTCTGATGAGTGATAGGATAGCTGCCTATTCAAGTTGGACGTTTTACACATGATCGAAGCTTTATTTAGTCTAATGGAATGTGCTTCCTGAATTTGACTTTCAACTAAGCCAGAGCACAATAGGGAGTATTATGTGATTGGACTGAGCTCATTCCCATCTCTAAGTCATTGCGAATCAGTCTTGCCTGCCTCTTTCTCCCAGGTAGCCCATTACCTTACTGTTCCTCTCCTGTTTAGAAATTGATTCAGGTTGTTACAGAAACATGTTTGACTTTATACATCATGGGTTCCTTTTTCCAGTCTCTATCTAAAGACTTGTGAAATCACTGGTAAGATTTGGCCTCATTTTACAGTTTAGGAAACACCAGCTCAGTGATTTATGGAGATAAAATTCACAGAAAATGTGACTAGTGACCTAGATTAATGAGCCATCTCACTGTTAGATCATCACATGGGTAGACAAAAGCTGTGTCTATTGCATCAGCAAATTGAAAATAACCCCAATGTACATTTTTATTCTGAGAATTTGATCTTTGCAATCTCCAAGAACAAAATCAAATATATCATTCTTGGAGGTTTCAGAATACTCATGTATGTCCTTACATTTATTTTTCTTTTTTAGACAATATCAATGGACCAAACACTGATTGTAATTTGTGGCTTCTGACTGTTCTTAATCTAAATCTTTCCTGCAGTGCATAGCCACTGAGCCTAAATCCATAAGTGATAACATCAAAAAAAAAAAAAAGCAATATCTAGATGCTCAGATATCCTGGGAATAGTTTTTCCCCACCAGTCATCCTGAATTGCCCATGCAATCATCTAAATTGAGGTTCAATTCTCAAAATGTTTTGAATGTTTAAATTAAGCACCTAAGAACCTTCCTGAGAAGAAATACACTCCATTCCTAGACAGACTTTCAAGGGTAGTGAAGTCTAATGTTCATCTAATGGCTCATGATGTTGTGACTGGCCACAGGTGCAATGAGTGACCTGTCTTCCATAGCTCTACAGATTGTCCAAGAAAATGGCAGCCCTCCCTGCCTTTGTAAGATTTTCAAATATTTTAGCTGAATCTTGCCTTTCTAAGACCTCTTCTTAATACCATGTCTCTGAGTCGGTCCCTGTACAACAAAGAGATGTGAGGGCCTTAACATCAATGAGAGAGAACCTCATGTTTCTCTCAAGTCATCTTCCTCTGAGATTCAATGTGGGCTCATTCGGGACTGCTGGCCTATGAATTCTAGGAAGTGTGCAGTTATCAGATAGTAATCTAGAATTCATAGTAACCTACAAAAGACATTGTTTATAATAACTTCAACCACATCTCAAGTTTCTCATCCCCTGGGGTCTGGAGTGAAGTCAGAGCATCATTAAGCAATACTCTTGATAGAAATATTAGATACTGCCTCTGGATTCCAACAGTATAATCCCAAAGACTTCAATCTAGCTGACAGCATTTCTTACATTGATGACCTCGTGGAGCTAATAAGGATGGTCTAGCATGACTTATTTCTACTTCTCACCTGTGGTCCTTGACCTCTTCTAGTTCCAATCACCTTGCTCAGTTCATGCTGGGGGAAGCATTGCAGTGCAATCGTATAGATCAGGTCCTTGACGCAAAAATTTGGGTGACTTAGTCTGGGAAAATTATTTTAGTGTAGCCGCTCAGAGCAAATTCACATTTCCATTTTTTATCATTCTCAACTCCCTTTTGGAATGCAGGCTGGTTTCTCTTGAAAATACTTCTAAAGATAATATGAATAAAAATAGACAATTAGACACATCAGACAATTTCTTGCTATTTAAAATTTCTGGGCTAAACTCAGACTTTCCTCAATCTATAATGTGAGCCTTACGGTAGCTAAAACTGGGAGAGATATCAATTCACTGAAATTTAAGTTAGCACATGAGAAAAACTCACCAAATAGCCAATTTGTGGAAAGCCAATTTGCACATGAACATTGATAATTTAAGAAGTACCTAAAGTCCCGTTTGGTAGGGCATGCCTGTAATCCCAGCAGTTTAGGAGGCTGAAACAAGAGGATAACAAGCAAGTTCAAAGCCAGCCTCAGCAATTTAGTGAGGCCCTAAGCAACTTAGCATGACCCTGTCTCAAAATAAAAACAAGAAAAGGTTGGGGATGTGACTCAGTGGTTAAGTACCCCTGGGCTTAATACCCAGTATCAAAGGGAAAAAAAAGTACCTATGGGTCTTAAAATGAGAAAACATTTTGTGCTTCATTCTGTATTATCAGTGAAAAACTACTAAATAAAACCAATTTAATTGAACTTAATTTTTCCCCTGGTGCTGAAGATTGAATCCAGGGACTTAAACATATTAGCCAGTACTCTGCCATTGAGCTACATCCCAGCCTTGAAACTTCATTTCTTCTTTTCTTTTCTTTCTTTTTTTTTTTTTTTTTTTTACAAAGTATAGGGAATTAGTAAGTAAATAAGTAAGTACAAAAATGCATAACAAATCATAACAAATCTTTCCAAGGAGTGGTAGGAAATGTCATGGTTCTAAGGTGAATTAAATTAATAGTCACACACATGATCTTTAATTTGAATCACTGCTTTCTACACATCTCTTATCAATGACAGTGCAGTTCAGTTGAATGCATATTTGGGGTTCATGAACTGTTCTCAATAACTGACCATTTTCTATGCAAATGGAGTTGCTAAGTCAATGCTGCAAAGATAACAAATGATCTTCACATTTCAGGAGGCTTAAACCACAATATTTGTGTCTTGCTCACCTTTTGTGTCCACTGAGGGAGACTGCTTCATGTGTCTTGTCATCCAGAGATCAAGAATGAAGAAGAAACTCTGTTTTGGTCCTGATACTCTCACAGAAGAGCAAAAGGTGAACCTCAGTCTACACCCATTAAAAAAACAAAACAAAACAGAAGCCATTTAGGTCCACCAATGCCAACATGGAATTCAAAATGGGACCAAATAACCTAACAGTTACAAAAGCATGAAACAATCTCACTCATTAGAATGGTGGAAAGGCATCGATATAGTAACTTTGAACATGACAATACAAGGAAAAGAATCCATATATAAGCACTGAATTCTACTTGTTGGAAGCAGCTTTTGTTTAAAAATATTTTTCTCAGTTGAAGAGTACTGTTATCCATCCTTCATTCTCTCCATGGAGATTAGCAGAGACCCATCTTTAACTCTAGTTCTGTGAAATTTTGGACAAAGCAATTAAAAATCATAACATTAATTAATTTTGTGCCAAGGGACTCAGATGGCATAGAAATGTTTGGGAATATTTCTGTTTCTTAAGAATTTTACCTCTTATTTATGGTTCCCCATTTTCCAGTCTTTGATGAGAACATTTCGAAAAATAGAAAAGCATATAAAAGGTTTTCTACTGCTTACCTTCTTTCAGCACTCCTTGCTGTTATAATAGCAATATCTTATATTAATATCTGGTCTTATTTCTGGGAGAAATTGGTGACTCTACAGGGAGGGAATTGGGTGCCTAGGACACAGAAGAGACAGATCTTTAGTTTTATTATGCTCTTTGATATCTTTTTTTGTGTTCTTTTCTGCATGCATTTAATTACTTTGTACTAACATGCAAAGTAAATTTCTTCAAAGGAAAACATTCCACATGTATTTTCATGTTTTTCTCATTGTTCAAACAAGAATATGTATACTCCAGTGTAAAGTTCATTTTACTATTTCCTGTCATTATAGTTTATATCCAACTAGGACAACTGACTTAAATGTTTTCATTGAAGTGAATCTTAATTCACTCAATAAACAACTATTAAACTCCATTAAGAAACCAGTCATGTCTCAATCATTCATTTCAATCGTTTCCTGTTTTTAACTGAGGGTTTAAACTAGCTTGGCTTAACTGAACTGCATTGTCCATTCCCTACAAACAGAGTTTCTTTGAATTCCTCTCCCCACAACACAACAAAACAACAACAACAACAATAATATCAATAGCAACAGGAAAAGTGTTTGTTAAAATTGTCTCTCTAATTGGGTAGAGAGAGGTGATGGGCGAGGAGGGGAGGGGAGGGGGGTATAGGAAGGGCAGCAGAGTACAATAGACACTAGTATGGCTGTATGTATATACGTGGCTGTATAACCAATGTGATCCTGCAATCTGTACACGTGGAAAAATGAGAACTCATACCCCATTTGAATCAAATGTATGATATGTCAAAATCATTGTATTGTCATGAGCAACTAATAAAAAAATTGTCTCTCTGAGGGAAATCTACGTTGATTAATTATTCTGTGGAAAAAATACTGTGAAATGATTAACTCAAGCCAATGAACACATCCACCATCTCACATTTTTATCATTTTTTGTAGTGACAGCATTTAAGATTTCTTAGCAATTTTCAAATATAAAATGCATTATTATTAGTTACAGTAAACACACTGTATGATAGATCTCCAGAACAGATTCATCCCATCTAATTGAAACTGTAAGCTTTGGCATGTTTTAGTTCTAAATGGGCTAAATTCAGACAAATATTCACCAAAGAGAATTCAGCACTTGCAGAGATAAAATATGTTGTTTAATTTTTATGGTGGCTAAAATGAGTAATATGAAGGGATAAAAGAGTTTTCCATGCTTTCTTGATGACTAAAGTCACGGAAAATTATATTCAATCTGATGGCTACTAAGCAGACAATTTGGGGAGCACAAATGTAATAAACTCTGGGCAAATATTTAATCAATATATTGTGGTTTGACTAAAGGAGACTGAAAATCCTTTAGCCTAGATCTCAACATAATCACGCTGACCACAGTTGTGAGAGCTGTCTTTCTGTCTCAGGAGAATGATGATCAGTGTTCCCCAGACTCATCTATTTAGTGCTAAATCCACCTATTTGACCTTCCCTACTAAAATCATATTAATCATTGGAAACTCTATTCCTAGACTGTACTATTTAATTGTTATTTTAATACTCAGTTTTTTCCATTACGTTAAGCATCTGAATCCATTGACTCCACAAATAAATATTTCGTCTTTCAATATTGGTTTATCTCACTTTGAGGAATCAATCCACATACATCTGAAGGATGTTCTTGTTATTTTCCCTTTAATACTGGTATTTTAGTTTTAAATGTCTAATTTGTGGAATATACCACAACAGGTCCTTATATATCTTTGAAGGTTTCAAAATAACCTAATGAGAAATTACTTTGGGGGTCTATTTTACAGAGAAGAAACTAGGAGGCTCAGAGATGACATTACACAAGCCACAAAAACTCATTGAGGATTTTAATTCATGCCACAGTCCCCATCCATGCATGTTTTAAAAATCATCTCTGTTATTAATAATCCTTCAGATTATCAGAGAGATGTACAAGTCAACAGAGAAGAATAGTTCCTTAGCCAAAACCCTCAAAGACCTTCCCCAGATCTCCATTGGAGGGTTAAATTGAGCTTTGTCTCAGTGTCAGCATCTGATTACCTTTTCTCTGTTTACCTTAAATATTAAAGTACTCCTGTGTTCCAATACAATCATGCAGATTTCGAGGGCACGATTTAGAAAACTGAAGACACAAATTTTAGTGGAATGGGATTTCCTTTTATTAATAATTTCTATTACTTCTAATAACAAAGCAATTTATTTATTTTCCTGTATAAATTTGAAGATACAACAAAACTTTAAACATAAAATGAAAACTGTGGCATGATTGATAGATTTCTCCTGGTGTCATTTACTGATGAGTTAAAAAAAATTTGAAAAAAAAAAAAGCTAAAAATTATGCCACAAGGTTGATCTCAATTTTTCTATTAACAGATTTTTTTTCAAACATTGATTCAATACTTATTATGTAGCTACTCTGTGTGAGACTTGCCTTTGTATACTGTGAAGCCAACAGATAATTATCTACCATTAACATCACGTATATTCCATATGTAAGAGACATAGTGAACCGGTTAAAGGTGGGGTGAGGAGTAATCAAAACTGTCAGATATTGGGAGAGCTTATAAAAGAAATCACCAGGGTGCAGACGATGGAGATGCTTGCGTTGGATGTGAGTGGTCAGTCAGGGAGGTAAAAATCCAGTTGAATCTTAAAGGTTGACTATGAGTCAGCTGTCGAGGAACTGGAGAAAGACCACCCAGACAGAGAAAAGGGGGGAGGGCAATGAGCCAGGAAAGCATGACTTAGGCAGGGGTAGAAGGAGGTCAGTTGTTGGGCTGAACGTAATAAACAAGGGTGAGAATGATGTGCAGTGGTACAAGATGAAGATGACAGTGGGGTTTGTCTCTGGTAGAACCTGCAGAGTTTAATTAGGAGTTTGCATCATTTTTCATGACAAAGGAAAGCCGTCAGTGACTATGTGATTAATGCTTGTGCTAGTCAACTTTCTGTCTCTGCGACAAGAAGACTTGGCCAGAACAACTTAGAAGGGAAAAAGTTTATTTTGGTTCAGGGTTTCAGAGTTTCAGTCCTTGGACAGCAGACTCCATTGCTCAGGACCTGAGGTGAGGCAGGACATCATGGGAAAAAGGCATGGAAGAGAAAAACTGCTCTGCTATGCTTATGACAGCTGGGAAGGAGTAGAGAGAGACAGAGAGAGAAAGTAGGGAAAGACGGGGAGGGAGAAAGAGAGAGAGAGAGAGAAACAGAGCAAGCAGGAGGAGCCAGGGACAAAACCTGTAACCCCCAAGGCATGTCCCCTGTGACCTACTTTCTCCAACCACACTGCAGTTAGCATCCAGTTAGCCCATTCAAATTATTAATTCATCAAAAGAATTAATCTACCAATTAGGTTATGGCTTTCATAATTTAGTCACTTTGCTACCTGCATCAACACAGGAGCTTTTGGGGGACACCTCACATCCAAACCACAACAATGCGTTATCGTGTTTCTATCAGATGCTGCACAGTGAGATGCAACTAGGAGAAGGATAAGAGTGAAAACTTCTATAGTGCTAACAGGTATTGTCATTGCTCACTCAGTCTTTGCATATCTCAGAAACAAAATCAACTCAGTTTACAAAGATTAAGCTAATGGAAAACTCAGAAAAGGAGAGGTTTTAAATAGAAACTTATAATAAGTACTAGGGTAGTAACAGGATGGTGCCTTAGTCTCTTTTATGTTACTGTAATAGAATCCCATGGACTGGATAATTTAATAATAATAATAATAATAATAATAGAAATTTATTCAACTCATGTTCTGGGAAGCCTAATATCAAGGTGTTAGTGTCTGATGAAAGCTTTCTTTCCATGTCATAACACCACACAGGAGGAAAGCACCACTGCATAAAACTCATGTCTCTCTTCCTTTTCTTACAAAGCCTGCAATCTTATCACAGGGGCCCTACTCTCATGCTCTCATCGAACCTAATTACATCCCAATAGGCTGTGCTTTCCAATATTGCTGCAGTAGGGTCAAACGTCTATGGCATGAATTTGGGGGTTCACATTCATATCATAGCAGGATGAAGAGAATTAAATGGATTTGAGGTATGTTTTGCAAATACTATCCATAGAATTTAATGATGGACAAGATTTGGAGTATAAGCAATGAGTGCTCAAGAATGGTTAACAGTCTCCTCACTATTGTCACTCTGTGGAAGATATAAAAATATTTTTATCAGATGGAGAAGACCTGTACATACATCAATCAATCAATTAATAAATTAGCGGGCAAACAAGCAATGAGAAAAGAGAATGGCAACATCCATGTTGGACCCTAAAGACTTTTGAGGGATAAGTTAGTATAAATACCAATAATATTTTGTGGGTCCGACAAAGCAGGTATTGGCTTGAGGCATAAATTTGAAGAACTAAACATTTAGATCAGAGGTTAGTGAATTAGTGAACTATGGCTTGTAGACCAAATGCAGTCACTGTCTATTTTTGTATGGCTCTAAAAGCTATAAATGCTTTTTCATGTTTAAATGGTTGAAAAAAAAATCAAATCAAAACAAAACAAAAAACTATTTCATGACACTTGAAAATTAGACGAAACTCAAATTGTAGTGTCCATAAATAAAGCTTTATTGGAATGTGGCCATGCTCCTTCATTTATGTGTTACGTATGGATACTTTCATGCTGCAGACGCAAAGCTGAGTAATTGTGATAGAGACCATATGGCCTGAAAAGCCAAAAATATTTACTACCTGGTTATTTATAGAACATGTTTCCCTACCACTCATTTAGATGATATTAAACCTATGGGATTGGAGGGTAGAAATCTTAGAAAGTTTTGCTTTGCCTGCATCCTGCTGCCCAGATGTCCTGGAGGAATGTAGGAACCTGGAGAGAGGGCCATCCATTCACGGGCCTGCTGAGAGCCCCACTGTGGACTCTCTAAGGAAGAAATAACACCAGAAGAGAATGATCAATTAGAGAAGCCAGACGGGCTCCCTGCATTGCAAGCTTCAAATTAACTGTACAGTGAACAGCTTTGCAAAGTTACACACACACACACACACACACACACACACACACAGGCACACGCAGGCACACGCATGAAAAGGGCCTTCTGTTTATTTTTTTTCCCCTTGTAAATTTACCACAACCACCATCAAGTATCCCTGCTTCTGCCTGGGAAGAGTGGCTGGCAGGGTCAGTGATGAAAAGGCAGCTGGAAAACCCCAAGAAATTATGGAATCCTCATAAAAAAATTAAGGGACAATGTTTTTGCAAACCACTTGAGAAACTGAAGAGTCCATGCTGGTCATGTTATTGTGTGTGTGTGTGTGTGTGTGTGTGTTTTCCTTTGGTGATGTGTTAACAACTGTAATCAAGAAATCAGCAGTTGTGGACTGGGATGGAATGTTTTCAGCGAAATTCCAGGATCCTAAATGACAGGATTCACAAAATCTATTAGGAAGCTCTGTGCTTTAGCATGAAAATAATGCCCCTCAGCTATCTTAACTAAGAACTTAGATGAATTATTAGTAGAATTTCAAACAAATGAATGTTTATAATAGAGTACAAAACTTACTGTATAGTAACTGTGTTTACACTTACACTTAATCTACACAAATTCTCAGTACTGATCGTGTGGTTTCTATGTATCTCAGAAATTATGATAATTTCTTTTAGAAAAGCTTGCAAAGCCAGGCACAGGGTTTTATGCCTATAAACTCAGGGATTTTGGAGGCTGAGGCAGAAGTACCCCAAGTTCAAGGGCAGCCTGGGCAACTTAGGGAGACCCTGATTTAAAAAAAAAAAGGCTGGAGATGTAGATATAGCTCAGAGGTAGAGCACCCCTCCATTCAATACCAGAAAGCAAATTCAAACAAAACTAAACAAAATGTTTAGCTAATAGAAGACAGAAAAAATAGTGCTTCACTTTTAGACCAAAGGATTGCAACCTGAGCATGAAGGGAAAGGAAACCACTGAATCTTTAAAAACAATTTATTTCAATTTTTCCACCAGGCACTTGAGCATAGGTGGTATTTTATTGGTATTTTGAAATATTGACCATGACGCAAGGAAGGTTAGAAGATGCCTCATCCATTCATGTTTTTTCTAGGATTTTTACTGCTTCTAATTGTGGTGAACCAACCTCATTCTACTTGTCATGCATGCTTACGATTACTTGTCAGCTTTTCTATTTCCTGGCTGCTTAAGTGCATCCCTCTATTTACTTATCTTCAATATTGCCAAAAACTACAGTGTGGAAAAACATTATCCAAGCCATTATATGTTGAACCATTATTATTAAAAAAAATTGGCATTTAGGTATAAATAGTTCCAGGTGCAAAACTAAGAGCATATACTAAAGTTTCTGGAATCTCCCTTCCAGAAAATTTTTATCATTAAATAGGCTCGTATAGGGACACTGCTACATCGATGTTTATAGCAGCACAATTCACAATAGCAAGATTGTGGAACCAACCTAGATGCCCTTCAATAGATGAATGGATAAAAAAAATGTGGCATTTATACACAATGGAGTATTACTCTGCATTAAGAAACAACAAAATCATAGAATTCAGAGGGAAATGGATGGCATTAGAACAGATTATGCTAAGTGAATCTAGCCAATCCTTAAAAAACAAATGCCACATGACTTCTTTGATATAAGGGAAGTAACTAAGGACAGAGTAGGGACGAAGAACAGGAGAAGAAAATCAACATTAATAGAGATGAGAGGGGGGAGGGAAAGGGAGAGAGAAGGGAAATTGCATGGAAAGGGATGGTGATCCTCAGGGATATACAAAATTACATACAAGAGGAAGTAAGGGGTAAGGAAAGAATAATACAAGTGGAAGAAGTGTTTTACAGTAAAGGGGGTTGAGAGAGAAGAGGGGAGGGGAGGGGAGGGGAGGGGGGATAGTAGAGAATAGGATAGAGAGCAGAATTCATCAGACACTAGAATGGCAATATGTAAATCAATGGAAATGTAATTGATGTAACTGATGTGATTCAGCAATCTGTATACGGGGTAAAAATGGGAGTTCATAACCCTTTTGAATCAAACTGTGAAATATATCAAAATAGATGTAATGTTTTGAACTATCAACAATAAAAAAAAGAAAAAAAAATAGGCTCCTATGATTATTTTTTCATGTCACGTATCACAATGTAATATAATTTGGCTTATTTATATTTGTGTGTATACACACACACACACACACACATACACACATACACACACCCCACCTGCAGCCAGTAGCCATTATTCTGTACATTTCTTAAACTCTTCAATAAATAATGAAAGAAAGGAATAGATATCTTTGCATATGTGAATGACCAATTTAACCTTCTACTGCCAACTACTATATCTGTCACCACCCCAGTGGATTTTTAATTTTTTTCTCAAGAAATATATGAAATACTTTCACTTTATTAATGAGGTACAATGTAACAACTTAATACATGTATATGATATGGAAAGATCAATTAGGGTAATTTGCATTTGCTTCTCAAATATTTTGTGTGTGTGTGTGTGTGTTGGGAAACTTCAATGTCCTTTCTTGTAGTTCTTCATACAATACATAATGAATTGTGATCTATAGCCACCCTACTTTACTATGAAACATTAAAACTTATGTAGCTGCACTTTGGTACCTGTCATCCAACCTCCTGAACCCTCTCCTCCTTATTCTTCCTAACCTCTTGTGACCACCCTTCTACTCTCTATTGTATGAAATCATCTTTCACATAAGAGCAAGATACTGTGCAGTTTATCTTTTGATGCTTGTCTTATTTCAGTTACTATAATGTCCTCCAATTCCATTAATGTTGTTGGAAATGAGAAAACAATTTTTATGGCTTAATAATATTCCATTGTATATTTGAACCACATTTTTCTTGTTGCTTCATCTACAGATGACATTAACAATAACATTTTTTTTGAGGCACTGGGGATTCAATTGAGGAACATTCTACCACTGAGCTATATCCTCAGTCCTTTTTGCATTTTATTTTGAAATAGGATCAAAGTTGCTGGCCTTGAACTTGTGATTCTCCTGCCTCACACTCCCCAGTATCTGGGACCGTAAGCATGCACCACTGCTGCTGACTAGCATTTTCTTTTTTAGTTCCTAAGTGCATCACATACATTTCAATAAATACTGGATTGTTTCAGCTGGAAAAGAAGCATTTTATTTTTTAAAAAAGTGCTTTAATATAGTGTGTGTGTGTGTGTGTGTGTGTGTGTGTGTGTGTGTGTGTTGGTACTAGGGACTGAACCCAGCTATACGGGTACTTAACCACTGAGCCACATTTTCAGTCCTTTTTATATTTTATTGTGAGACACGGTCTCTTTGAATTCACGATCCTTGTGCCAGCCTCCTGAGCTGCTGGGATTACAGGTGTGAGCCACCATGCCTGGCAACATACTGTTTTTCATTTAACCCTTACAAACTGAATATTTTTATCCACATTTTAAGATGAGAAGTTTGACCCCAGAGAAGTTAAATGCCATACTCAGGATTATCAATGAATAAATCATCATGATGGGAATCAAACCAAATCTTGCTCTTTTTGCATCATTTACTTACTGTGTACCATCCATAAGTCCAATGTGTAACTGTCATTTGCAAGTGGAGGTGCCAGAGAAACACTCCTGAGTGTTGAACATTAAACCTTTTATTGACAATTTGTAATGTCACCAAATAAGATCTTTCAGCAATGTTAGACCAGCATGCACAGGCTATATACCTATGGAAATACCTCTTAGGTCTAATTTGCAAACTTAAATATTGGGGACATCCCTTGTGAAAATCCATTGAAATGAAAATCCCTTTCATTTTTTTTTTTTGTGTGTGTGTTTAGTTAATTAGTTTTGATAGTAAGTTTCAGTATCAGTCGTGTACAGATTTTAACTACAAGTCATACATGTACAAAAATATAACTCATGCTCCCAAAGCAGCAATTAGCAAAACAAGGAATAAAGTTTAGAAGTCCTTAGTAAAGGGAAGAACGTATGTTTCAGGCGTTTGAAGCCCTGCTATGCACTTCCTATTACATTGTTTTGACCAAAGCTTCTGAGTAGTTTCTTTATCCCATCTTTGGGCACAATGCTGCCTGTTTCTCTGAGTGGCCTTGAGAGGATGCATCTAAGCACTCTCTGGGACACTTTACAATTGCCTGGCACTGTGATTCATTCCAGAATAAAAATTGGTCATTAAGCATCAGCAAAGAGTAAACTAAATGTCCAGGGACCATCTCTTTTTGCTGCTGTTGTGGAAAGAGGCTTTTTGTTCCTTTAAGAACTCTCAGACATATCTCCAGTCACATCCTAAAGGCCTTTTCCCTTGTGTGGCTTAGGTACATCCGGTAGCACTGCTGAGTTCTGATCTTCCTGGCAGATGTCATAATTTACTGTCACCCTCATGCAGGAATGTGGGGTGAGGGGGCCCCCAAACCGGCTCTGTGATTCATTGCCTGACAGGTCCCGGGTGTCAGCCTCAGGCAGGCCTAGAGGAGGTGGAACACCATTTACCTGATAGGGCCTGTGATAAAGTGGGCAATTAGATGCACTTGGAAAAATCCTGGCTGGAGACTAGCGAGCATTTACGAAACATTACGGCCAAGTCAGGCTTCATAAAATTAATGGAGAGTAGTGGAGTCCTTCAAGATCTACCTTGCTCTTGGTGGAAGTGAGGAACACAGCCCTATAGCTTATCTCTTTTTGTATCTCTCCCACCTTCTCACAGACAGGGCAATAAATTCTCATTGTTGAGAGTATGAGGAAGGTAATTGAGAATGATGGGCCCAAGTTTTTGATCTCATAGCCTTGTTATTTCTTTAGACCTCAGACTTTTCTCTTTCTCTCCTTACCTATTCCCTTCCACCCCCATGCAGTCTCTCTTTCTCTTTGTCTCCTTCTCTCTCTCTCTCTCTCTCTCTCTCTCTCTCTCTCTCTCTCTCTCACACACACACACACACACACACACACAGTCACAGAGCTAGGATTTAACTTGGCACATTAGTGTACATTTTGTCTCTCCCTAGAGTTTCCTGAGTTGGGTGCCAGTTTAATAGTGTGATTTGTTTGACACGTATTCTACAGTCCCCTCTTCATTTCCTCCTGACTCCACAGCTTCAGCTAGCCAATGATTAATGAGTCTGGAAGGTGAGCGACAGTTATCTTAAGGGCTCTCAAAAGTTTGTTTCAAGAGCCCAGCCAAAATCTCCTGCTGCATTAGCTGCAGTTAGATTTCCTGTTGATAACAGACCATGGAAAATAACCACTCGCCTCCCCCCACCACCCCCAGCTGCCATGAGTGTGAAGCTCTGTTTATCAGGCAATGGTGCGCCCCTTGCATTGGCCATTTCCCTTCAGACAAATAAACATTTTACCTACAAGAAGTAGGAAGTACATGGTGAGGCTGGTCCAACCCTAGACCTCCCTTGGATGAAGTGGTTTTCTGAAATTGAAAAGTCAGGAATGATCTGGAAAACATGCTTACAGACAGTGGAACAGGAAAAGGATTCCCTCCCAAGGCTAGTTCCTCCTGCTGTGTAGGGTGGAAAAGGTGGGAGGAAGGGACAGGGTGTTCTCTGTGTGATTGGAATTCCCCTGTAGAGTCATAGGAGATGAGCAAGCATCTGGTTTTCCTTTTTTATATTTTATTTTGCACCTAGAATAATAAGAGTGCAGAGAGGAGGAGACAGAGGTGCCCACATGAGGTATTTTTCCTCTCTGAATAATCATGAGCCCTACGCCAAGCTGAGGGTTCCCAAGGGATGCTGGTGGCTGGATGGTTGGGCATATTGTGTTTTGGCCCAATTACAATGTGGCCAGACGGATATCTGGGAACCACAGGGTATGTCCTGGGGCCAGTTACAATGCAGACATGGAAAATGAATGGGTCTTTTCACCCCAAGTTTAAGTTTGATTCAATATAGTTACAAGGACTTTAATGAAATAAGAGGGTTGTTCTAGTTGCTATAGGTTAGGGTGGGATAAAGTAGAGGAAAAGAAATACTTTAAGAGATCAGTCATTCATGCCACCCTGGTGATGGTACCAAAATATACCCAACCTGCATTTTTCTTATGACTTCCTTGTGCTGGACTTGAAGTCCACCTCACTAGCAGACTCTAAGGAGCTTTTGCAAAACAGTGTTAAAGGGAGTGACATAAATGGAAATAAATGTGTATGTGTAAGTATCGCCCAGCTATCCCTCTCCTCAGTCTATACCCAAAGGACTTAAAAACGGCATGCTACAGGGACACAGCCACATCAATGGTTATAGTAGCACAATACAAAATAGCTAAATGGTGGAACCAACCTAGATGCCCTTCAGTAGATGAATGGATAAAAACAATGTGGCATGTATACACAATGGAATGTTACTCAGCAATAAAAGAGAATAAAATCATGGCATTTGCAGGTAAATGGATGGAGTTAGAGAAGATAATGCTAAGTGAAGTTAGCTAATCCCAAAAAACTGAATGCCAAATGTTTTCTCTAATGTAAGGAGGCTGATTCATAGTGGAGTAGTGATCAGGGGCATGGGAGGAATAGATGAACTCTAGATAGGGCTGAGGGGTAGGAGGAGAAGGGAGGGGGCATGAGGTTAGAAATTATGGTGGAATATGATGGACATTATTATCCAAAGTACATGCATGAAGACACGAATTGGGGTGACTCTACTTTGTGTACAATAAAAGAAATGAAAAATTGTGCTCTATATGTGTAATAAGAATAGTAATACATTCCACTGTCATATATAAATTAAAAAAGAGGAGTAAAACATTGCTATTATACTGTTACATAATAATAAGTTCTATTTATATGTTTCTATTTATCTATATATCTGTGTATATATATTTAGCAACAATAAAAAAAGGACTGAAATTCTCAAACCCAGGTTTTTCATGGAATAGTCCTACCTTCAAAAAGAAGCACTTGCCAGGCAGAGACACATGCCTTTCATCCCAGCAACTAAGGAGATTGAGGAAGGAAAATCTCAAACTCAAGACTAGAGTCAGCAATTTATTGAGAGCCTAGCAAGACTCTATATCAAAATAAAAAATTAAAATGGGTTGGGAATGTAGCTCAGTAGCTATTGCAGTTGCAATATAGCTATTGCATTCCTGGGTTCAATCCCCAATACCTCCCTTCTCCTCAAAAAAAAAAAAAAAAAAAAAAAGAAGGCACTGGAGAGCTTTTTAGAAATTCTCTGTTCATAGTGTCTCTGAGATTGCTCTGCTATATTAAGATCCCAATTCTTCTTTCTTTTGGGAGAGTTGGAGGGGGGGTACCAGGGATTGAACTCAGGGACACTCAGTCACTGAGCCACATTCCCAGCCCTATTTTGTATTTTATTTAGAGACAGGGTTGCACTGAATTGCTTAGCGGCTCACTTTTTTTTTTTTTTTTTTTTTTTTTTTTTTTGCTGAGGCTGGCTTTGAACTCATGATCTTCCTGTCTCTGCCTTTCAAACCACTGGGATTACAGGCATGTGCCACTGCACCCAGCTCCAAGATCCCAATTCTTTATCTGTCTCCATGCTCTTTGATGCCCCTCCCATCAACAGGCTGGGGGACTTCCTTGATTCTTGGGGGACATTGTGACCTGCCTGGGCCAATAGTGAGAATTCTGCTGCACCAGTTCTGTCTATTCCCCAAGATGCCTTGAGTGTTCCTATTTGGTCATCCAATAGTTCTCTGTCACAGTCATGACAACATGTCCCAAATAGCCTTCTAGAAGGAGAGACATGAGGGAAGGACCCATGTCATTCCAGCTGTGCTACCCAAGGCCATCCTAAATCAGCCAACAGCTAACTGAACCTTGAAAATGTGAATGGGCCCGGGTAAGCCCAGCCTAAATCCCTAACCCACAGAGAAATATGCTCAATAAAACTTATTTCTTTGAGCCAGAATTTTGGGGGTGGTTTGTTGTGTGGTATAATTGCCACAAAACATGAGTAACACAGGTATTCTCTTCTATTTCTGGGCCTCTGTTCTTGAGTCCTCCATCTGCGAGTTGGCTAGTGAGCCCATCTGGTGGTGTGCTTTACCTCCTGTGAGTTCATAATCCATCCTTTTGCTTTACTGTTATTCTCTCTCTTTCCTCACATTCATCCTTTATCAGAACTTGTTTGTTTTGGCTGCACTTTTAAGTCAACACCAAACAACCTTAGCATTAGTATAGAAACTTTCAGTTCTTCTCCGTGTGTTCTCCATTTTGGGTTCTTTCTGATATTCGAGGAAAAACAAGATAACAAATACATGAGTAAGCAAACCAACACATCTGTGACGCCCCAGGTGATACTTAGTGCTATGGAGAAAACTAAAACAGTAGATATTGGACACGGAAGGTGGAGGGCGCTGCTGTTCTATAACGGGTGGGCCGAGAAGCCTCTGAGGCATTTGAACAAATTCTGGACCATAATGGAGTGGGATGAGGGACACAAACGCATCATTTGTGGGTTTCTTCCTTACTCACTTTGAGAACTGATATGGGCTATATGGAGAATCATCAGGGCTTATCCAACAAAGTGAAATTTATCCATGGTGACTGTGGGAAGGAGACAGCTTTGCAGGGCCTGCAACTCTTCACATGCTTAATCCTTGTAGTATCAGACCTTTAAGAAACTCCTGCTGGGCCTGGAATCTAGAGAGCCAGATTCTCACATCTCTGCTACCATGAGGAAATCATGTGATCTTGGTAAAGTCATTTATTTTCTCTTGGTAGAATTTGTTTTTCAACTGTCAAATGGAAGTATGAATTAGATGCACTCTAAGGAAATGACTAGGTCTGACATTTTATGGTTTCATGAGATTGTGTGGCTACTGATAAACAGGGATTTGTAGGAGGAAAAAAAAAAGAAGAAATAATGATGATAATAATATTTCCCTTCCCACAACCCATTCAAATCTTCTTCTTTATAAAGATGAAAGAGAAAGAAAGAATGTTATAGGGTGGTATAAAGAAATGAAAATTATAGACATCTGAGCAATACATTTCTCTCACCTACCAAATCTTCCTCCATCTGTCCCAAATCCAGGAGAAGCTGAATCTGCATTTCAGGGGCTATCCTAGATCTAGAGAGCATTAATCCTTTGAGCATCTCCCAGTGTTTTTTTTTTTTTTTTCTGGGGGGGGGTGCTGGGGATTGAACCTTGTGTATAGGAGGCAGGCACTCTACCAACTAAGCTATACCCCCAGCCTAGCATCTCCCAGGTTCTAATGTCAAAGGACAATGTAGGACCTGGGCATCATAGTTGTTATACTGCTACCAGTTCAAAGCTCTGAAATGTCTCCTGGATAAAGCCACTTCTGATGATGATTTCAGATGAGATGGCACCCACAGTGAAATCCCACTCATTCTTTACCAAACCAGGGCCTTGCGGGAATATTATTCTAAAGGCTAATTCAAATCATAACAAATCTTGTCACCTGCAGTAGAGTCCTACTCTGATCTTCACAGAGAGTGAAGAGGATGGCAGCCTGGCCTGGCAGAGCCTGCCGTGGAACCATTCTAATCTTACTGAAAGAGGCACAGGGTATGCAAACAGGGGAAGGGCTAGCTGACAAGGTGAGTCAAAGTCAAGACACAGAGAGAATGCCTAAGAAAAATGCCTAAGTCAGAAAAAGACCAAGTGCTGAGAAAATGCTGGTTACTAAGTCTACCTGCTTGGGTCTAGCATGGTATATACTCCCTCAGTTTTTGACATTGGTGTGGTCAAGATTTGAACATACTGAAAGGCTGGAACTGCACAACTGCACCAAACATGTCAATCAAGAGACAGCGAGGGAAGAGGTAGAGGCTGCAGCAGCCAGGGAGAAATAGTGAATCTTCTTATATGGTTATTTTATAGCATGGTGAGGATGAGGGAATGAAAAAATTACAATTTTATAAAGAAAAATTATTAAAAGGAAAGGAACAAATATTATCTCCCCCACACACACATGGGTGGGAAAGAGAAGAAAAAGTGATTCTATTTTAATCATATTATCAAAGATGGCTGGTTCTCTCCAACTATTAACTATTCAACTGTTCACTACCTTTTCACTGTATTTATTGTCTTGTGTGGTTATTCTGAAAATATTTATTAGTTCTTTCCTCAACCACTTTTGACAATTTAAGATTAGTGCATTAGTGCAATGGTTTAATTTGCAATTGTGGATCTGGACATTTTGATTCCAAACCCTGAGTTCTACCAGTTCTTAACTTTCATCTGATCCTTTCTCTCCTTATTCCTTAATTTTCTTATTTATCAAATGAAAATACTATCATTTTACACCTCATATGGAAGTTTTACAGGCTACATGAATAATAAATAAGAAGCACTTAGGAAATCAATGTCTTCATTATTTATTGTAAGTATTTTCAACTCAAATTAAATGAACTCTTTCTGAAGACCCAATAATGAGTATGCAAAGTGAGAGACTTAAAAAGGTGCATATTCATGATTTACAGAAGAGATTAGTCATGCAAATTATAAAATTTTAAATGAGACAAATATTCAAGAAAAAATAATAATGAAGTAAAATACAAACTATTGATTGATTAGAGTAGTAAGTAGTTTTTTGGGGTGTGTAAAAATTAAACATAATTTAATAAAATAAATTTTAAGGTAGAAAAAATAGAAAATTCCAATATTCCTAGATTTGTAAAGCTCTTTGATTGTCATTTAGTTCAATCTTCTGTATATTATAAGAAAGACTTATAATATCTCTGAAAGCTTATCAGTAAATGATCGTTTCGTGTGGCTCATAGATTACTCATTCATGAGCCAATCTATTACATTTTTGAATATCTACAAAGGTAAAATGGACAAAAAGCTATCTGAAAAATATTTATGGCAAAGAGGACAAAGGATTAATACTGTGAACTTATGAAGAACTTAATTGGAGCATTTCTGTTTGTAATCATAGCATATGAGGTTATCATGTCAAGCTTTCTGCTGAAAATAAAATAAATCTGAATAAAATATTTAAAATTTTTATAAAGTGTCACAAAAGAGAAATTAAAGATTCACAAAAGAGAAAATTAAAGATTTAACAGGTCAGGATTCTAAGGAAAGACGAAAACCAAGAGATAGAAAACAAAGTTTGATTTTACCCTGAAGACAACTGCCAAAACCGACTGATATAAAGTTGGGTTTAGAGAACTTTACCTTTGTGGAAAAAAGGAGAACAGCATCAACCAGAAACTTCTTAGTCTGGAGAATCATCAGATTCAGGTAGGCATCCAAACCTTGTGCAAAAAGGTAAAGAAGAAATAAAGTGACCATAAATGCATTTGCCCCAAATTTGCAATTTCTGGGTGCTCCCTGACAAAATAGAATAAAAAATAAACACCCCCCCACACACACACACACATAAACTTAAGTCAAAGTAGCACCATCCTTGGTAGTATCAATAAGTGGATAAAAGAAGTAATAATTATCCTGACAAGAGAAAGATACTACTAGTATATTCCTCCAAATACTTCCAATAGAATGCAAAAACATGAAGAGATAGAAAGAGAGAATTAAACAGATGCTAAAAAATGTCATACTCAAGAATTATTAAATATAGATTATAAAACAATTTATTTGCTAGATTTAAATAAAAAAGGATCATATTTAGAAATGTCTGTAGAAAATAGAAAATCTTCGCAAAATATCTAGCGTGTTTAAAAAAAGTAGTATTTCTAGAAATGAAAATATAATAAACATTTAAATGTTTAAATTATAGATTTAAATGCTTATTAACTATAATCTAAGAGAAAATTATAATTAAAAGAAACCTTAGCAAAAATTAATCAGGATGTTGCATGGGGAGATAGTGCATGGAATGCAGACGACAGGTCCAGAGGTAAAATTAACTAAGATCTAAAATACTTTAATGGTACTTTTTGAATGTAAAATATATGAAAAATGTTGACCATCTCTAGCAATCAGAGAAATACAAATTAAAACTATTCTAAGATTTCATCTCACTCCAGTAAGAATAGCAGCTATTAAGAATATAAACAATATAAACAATAATAAGTGTTGGTGAGGATGTGGGGGAAAAGACACACTCATACGTTGCTGGTGGGACTGCAAATTGGTGCAGCCAATATGGAAAGCAGTATAGAAATTCCTTGGAAAACTGGGAATAGAACCACCATTTGACCCAGCTATCCTACTCCTCAGTCTATACCCAAAGGGCTTAAAAACAGCATATTACAGGGACAAAGCCACATCAATGTTTACAGCAGCACAATTCACAATAGCTAAATTATGGAACCAACTTAGATGCTCTTCAACAGATGAATGGATAAATAAACTTTGTATACACAATGGAACATTACTCAGCATTAAAAGAGAATAAAATCATGGCATTTTCAGGTAAATGGATGGAGTTGGAGAATATAATGCTAAGTGAAGTAAGCCAATCCCAGAAAACCAAATGTTTTCTCTGATATAAGAATGTTGCTGATTCATAATGGGTTGAGAGGGGAGTATGGGAGGAACAGAGGAACTCTAGGTAGGGAAAAGGGGAGGGAGGAGAAGGAAGGGGGTCTGGGGGTAAATGTGATGGAATGACATCATTACTCTAAGTACATGTATGAAGACATGAATGCTGTGACTCTATGTTGTGTACAACCAGAGAAATGAAAAATTGTGCTCTATTTGTGTAATATGGATTTAAATGCATTCTATTGTCATATATAACAAATTAGAATAAATTAAAATAAAATAAAAAAGAATGTAAGTCTGATTAACAGATAATATTAATAAATAATAACTAGGAATTTTCTAATCTTGATGAAAGACAAAAATTTTGAGTCAAAAAGATTAACAGAACTCTAGCCTGGAAAATAAAAATGTATTTACACCTAATAAAGCCATAGTGATATTGGAAAATTCTAAAAAGAGAAGAAAAATATTGAAAACAAAAAGAAAAAGAACTTGGAGGAGATGGACTGACAGCTGAGTTCACAACAACAAAATGAAAGCTAATTGGAATGTCTATAAGGTGCTGAGGAAGGTAACTATCACTCTGAAAGTCTACGCCTGCAAAAATTACTGTCCACATGAAAAAAATATAATTATTTTCAAGTAAATAAAAACTGATAATACTTTCTATCAGCAAATCTACACCTCAGGAAATACTAAAAACTATTTTTCAGGCAGAAGCAAGTTGAACCAGCAAACAAAATAAAAAATGACCAAGAGAACGAAGAACAGAGAACCTAGTCATAATGTGTATAAGTCTAACAAAACATACAAAATAACAATAATTGGCATGATCATAGATATTAAACATCAAAACAGAATTCAAATACCAAACAGCTTTAACAGATTGATTTGGAATGTAGTTAAAAAGAGTGAAAAGGTTTTAATATAATTCCTAGGAGGTGACTAAATTATTGATTTCATGCTTTGATAATATTAATATTTTAATTTCTAAATTAGTATAAGGAAAAATTAAAATAGAAAGGAAAAGAAGGAAAAACAAAGAAGGAAAGACAAAGAAACAGAAGAAAGGGGAAAAGAAAATTAAAAAATAAGATGATATATTTTAAACACAATGCATTAGTAAATGACTGATTAAACAGTTAAAAAAAAAGTATGACATCTGGCACATGACAAATTCCTGAGGAGGGGCATTTATACCATGTGTAAGGATGGTGTCCCCTGAAACTGCATATTCTATATATCCCTGAATCCAATTAGAGAAAATACCAAAGTACAGTTATGGAAAAGTTTTCACAAAGTAGAATAAAGTAATAAAATTAAAAAACAGGATAGAGTGGATTAACATTGCCAAAATTTATTTCCTTGAAAACATAAATAAAATTTAAAAACATTTGGCTAACTAATAAGAAAAAAGAGAAATGAGAGAGAAACACAAATAACCAACATCAGGAAAAAATAAAGAGATCATCATATACCAATATAGACTTTGTTAAGACTTGAGAAATACTCATTTGAATAAAATTGAAGTTTAAGACCAATTTTGAACACTTTTAGAAAAATACAACTCACAAATAAAATTTCTTAAGAGTACATAGAGCTGGGCACCTCAGTGCCATATGCTTGTAATCCCAGCAATTTAGGAGTCTTAGGCAGGAGGATCATGAGTTCAGAGCAAGCCTCAGCAATTTAGTGGGGCTCTAAACAACTTAGTGAGACCGTGTCTTAAAAAAATAAAAAGAGCTGGGGATGTAGTGCAATGGTTAAGTTCCCCAGGGTGCAATCCCCTGTATATAAAAATAAAAACAAAACAAAAAACCATAAACAGAAAACTTGACTTATAACTTCTACATACTCTTAATGGGCCTAAAATAATTTTAAATTTTTAGAAGAAATTCTGAAAGAACTTAAAAATGTTCATTTATTTTTACCCAGTACTGTCAGTTCTTGGAAATTTTTCTAAAGGATTTTGCCTCAGTGCAACCAATCACAATAACAATCTATGAACAACTATTTCTGAACGGCTTAGGATATCTAATGAAATTGTCCAAAATAATTTTTTTCAATGCTCTCATTGGAAAATGGAAAATCTCTTCACAATTTATTCTGCATTATATTTGGGTATACATTACTTATAAACATTCAGCAACCGAGGTATTAGTTCAATTAATCATGGCAACATAGTTTGAAATACAATGAAGTCTTTAGGAAGGATCATGTAAGTGCATGTATTTTGGAAAGTGTTAGGCATGTGCATAAGTGCTCTAGATTATATGAAGGAAAATACAGAATCAATAAGGAAAAAAAAAAAGACAACATCAAGGGCAAACTGACACAGATAGTATCCCAGCAAATAAGATAAGGGTTCAAAGAAAAAAAAAAAAAACAGCTGTATGGGGAAGCAATAGTAACACCAAGAATTTACCATTGCAATGGGTAGGGTTTCATATTGCATCAGGCTAAATTGTTGCTACTCTGGAACTTATTAGCATAAGTTCATCTGTGATCAATATCACTCAGTTCCAGGTTCCACTGGATTTGGTATTGATACTCTTGATATACCTTATTTAAATCTGTTCCACTGTGAACAAGGCATATCAAATATTAATTAATAAATAAAAATAATAAATATTAAATAATAAAATACTAAACCATAATATTTTTTAAAATTACACTGCATTTTATAATCAGTAAAATTGAATACATTGAATGTAGTGTCACTTTCATTATTAGTAAGTCCACGATCTGTCTTAAAATGGGTAACGTCTTAGAATGATGAAAACATTGTATTTCTAGGATTCTCCAGGATGAGCTCAGGGACTGGGCCTGTGGATGAGACCTAGAATTGAAATCAGTTGGGAGGAATTTAGGTCACTGGAAGAAAAAGGTAACCAGAACTTCAGTCACAGATCCTAAGACGATCGAGATATTGAGGAAGACTACTATTAATTCTCAAAAGCTCTGCTGTGAGAGAGGCTGAGAACAGTGACATACCCTGAGAACATCAACCAGCTAAACAAAGAGGTTGGTTCACGAGACCACTATTCCAACTGCTTAGTCCTCTGTTGGTGGTAGGCTCAGTTGGTTAGTCCGACCTCCCACAGTTTGCTTATGTCTTTCCAAGTCTGTAGATAGGAAAGCAAAAAGTTCTGGAGTTTAACTGCCAAGTTCTGTGATACAAATGGTGTGCTCTAAGAACTTAGAGGACAGAGATTCAAAAGAACTACAGGTTTAATGAGTGAGCACTGAAGCTTAAAGCATTTTGATAGGTAAAAAAGACAGCTTTTCAAGGGCTTCTAAATGTAAAGCTCTTGAGAGAAGAAAGGCAAGGGGCATTTTTGGCCTTCTGTCTCATCTGGAAGGTTTCCTGATTCAGCCCTGGAGGTCTTTTTTTGTTTCTTGTTCAACCAGGGTTAATTCACGATGGCAAGAATCTACTTGCAAATGGTTGAAATGTGTCATATACCTCTCTCTGCTTTTCCCTGCTAATGGCGATTGGGGGCCGAATCCTCTCTGAGAACTTTGCATCAAAGTTGGAGCTGCATGCCAATCCACCTTAACCATAGAGGCCCATTTCCCATTTTGCAAATCTTGTGCCAGAAAAGAACTCCCACTGGCTTGCAGAGCTCTACTGGCACAAATAGGCCTCTGTGTGCAAAGAGCAAGATGAGCACAAGAAGACTGTGCACATCTCCCTCCTGAGGCCCAGCCACACGGGGAGGAGGCTCTGTTGCCATTCCCCTTGGGGGGAAGAATCCCACACACTAAGTGTAATTTTCAGGCATGTTGAGTAATGGGGCAAAACCTAGTTGGACTCTCCTTGTATCTTAAATCTAATTAATCTTCCTCTACCATACATTCACTCCACTGAAATATGGCATTAAAATTCCAGCACTTGAGTTTGCACTTTCCAGCAGCTTTCTATAAGCAGTGGTAACCTGATCTACTAGTTCATGAAATCCTAATATGGAATAATTTAGAAAAGTGAAAGGATTGGTTGTCAGCAAGTGAATAACAAAGACATGGACTTTGGAATTTTAAATTGAACAGTAGAAAAGCAGTGCCCCAAAGATATAATATTATTATAATATAACCATAGTTGTTATTATTGTTGTTGTTGTTGTTATTATTTCAATGAGACTAAGGAATCATCCATTGTGTTAATTGTTAGTGGAATTACACACTCCATGAGCACATTGCTTGGGAATGATTTGTGGAAATAGCACTGCTTAAACTAGTTTGCAACTTATTTGTAATTCATATTTAATTCGGATTTGTTCTAGCTTCTGTTTTTCAAACATGTAGGTGTCAGATCTGCTGCTATGCTGGAAAAAAAAAAAAGGTTTACTTCAGAACCAAAATCAATCACATCACAGTTTCTAGGAAAAAAAAATATCCAGGGTTAAATTAGTTGAATGAGATTAAGTTTTAAAACTTCTTGAAATCTAAATTACTGTTACAATCTTCTCCTCCTCCTTAAGAAATCCAGACAAAACCATTCGAGTATTTACTCATTGGGTCCCAGATGAGGAGAAAACATATTCTAGTAACAGTTCTAAAAAAGAAAAGTTGCAAAATAACCCAGTATGTTGAAGCATTTAGAAATATGTGCCACAAATATTTAAGGTTGTGCGTTGTTTATATATACATAAAATGATAGTTGAAAAGGCAAGATTTCTATATATTATAAAACTTTATCACCAACTTTAGCTCTGTGGCACTGACGAGAGGGAATGGGCTAGCAGTAATTGTCCCCTTTACCTCGAGATTACATGACTTTATAATTAATGAATGTTTTATCTGATTGGTTCAATCAGAGTACAGAAGAAGGCTATGGGCAAGTTTCTCTTTTCTTCCCAAAGGCCCTATGTGTAAGACTGCGTGCAAGACTAAGCTTCTTAAGGATTCTGTACATAAATAATTGCAACAAGATGACTGTGACTATTCAGGTATGTTTTGAAAGGACAGAAAATTATTTTACTGCTTCTTTGTATTCCTTATAGAGTTTATTTCATTGCTTTGATAATTCAGTATCTGTAAATTGATGGGAGGAAGGAGTAACATTTTTAAAAGTATTTATATCAAGAGGTTAGATCATAAATATATTAGGCTCTGCAGTTTATAGGATCTTTTAAACTCAGTTCTGCTTTTTAGAGGGAAAATTGCTATAAAGTACAAGTAAATGAATGTAACTGTGCTTCCATCAAACTTTCTTTATAATAACAGTCTGTGGGCTGAATTTATCCCAGGAACTACTTTCTGTCAGTAGCTGATCTGAAGAATCAAGGGCAATCCTTTATTCTCAAAATAACTGACTAATCTACAGTTATTAATTTGCAGGACTGTGTGAGAGCATTTGCTCAAAGGAAGCACAACCAACATATCTGAACTGTTTTATGGGTAAGCCATTGAAACGCAGAAGGTGTACAGAACTCACCAGACTTTTATACTTTCTTTCCTTGTCACCAAGTTCTTATGGGCTTTGAGAAATTTTGTATGTCCTTACCCATTGCCAGGCGAATGTGAGGAAAAAGAGTAGATGGCATAAGAGAACATTGAATTTGACTGCAGATGACCCAAATATTCTGTTAGTCACTTCTCATATGCACTGGAGTGAATGCAGCATTCATTAATGTCCAGAGATGGCCCAGGCAAGGTCCAGACAGTGTGCTGGCAGGAAAAGAACAGAAAGCAAGGGAGGCCTGTGTTGCCTGCAGTGTATAGTTATGAGCCTGAGAAGTAGTAGCTATGAATCAGCCTGACTGAGGCTCTACTGTCTTTATTTGCAACAGTAAGGAAGATAATATTTGACAAAGCTTTTGGGAGTAAAATGAGTCTTAACCACTAGAGAGAAGAATCATAGTCTGCAGCTACATTGCCTAGAGGCCTAAAGATGAGTCACTGTAAAATTAGACCAATTAAACATTCCCCCCCATGCAGTAGACTTGGGTGACTTAGATAAGATCATTGGTTCCCTTTGACTCATGGAATCTGACAATAAAAGGAATCTCAGAGATTTTTTCTGGTCATGGGGTCGTGGAATGTGAGATGTATAAAGCATCTCACTAGAGATTTGGTCCATGCTTCAATTTGCAGATGAGGAAACTGAGCTCTGGTGACGTAAGTGACATGGAGTGATTCATAATTAGTGGGTGGTTCAGGTGGACCTGAACCAGCACTCTTGATTCGGGGTTGATAGATTGATTGATTCATTCATTAAGACAATTATTATTCATTCATCCAATGTAGTCTGCACATTCCTTCCCAAAGAGATTTTATCAGAGAATGCTTCTTGGGTTTTTTGTGAGGATCAGAGAAAACCCGAGTTCTCCAGAACTTACTTCAGGAAGCTGTGATTACTGCCCCATACCTTCCAGCCCTTTCAACTCCACCCACACATGTACTTTACAGGTGAGAAAAATGAGATCCAAAGAGTCTAGGTGCGTTGTTCCCAAGCTGGCGTGTATATTAGAATTATGAAGAGATCTTTGAAAAATCCCAAAGTCCAGGCCTCACCCAGACCAACAAATCACAATCTCTGGCATAAGGCACAGACACTGTATGTTCTGAAATTTTCCAGATGATTTCAATGTGCAGACAAATTTTGGGAACCACTGGGTCAGGATCTCTTATGCTGTACCTCATTTAGGAAGACATCCACTGTGGGGAAAATAAATGGAGGACTTCAGAAGAAATGAAATGACATTTTTGGAAGGGAGGACCTGTCCCACGCCAACACACACAGACACACATACTCACATCACGAAATAATTCAGAAAAACAAATGCATTAATAAAGGCAAAAGTGCTCCAGGAAACCTGTTGAGTTACACATTATTATTTTATTTTAGAAAAAACTCAGTTTGAACTAACTGTGAATGCTGTTTGAACTGTTTCCAAATTATTCAGAAATTAGAGAAAAAGTAAATTTTCCAAACCAATTAAGTTTTGAAAGTAGTCCTAAAGTTAACTATTGCTTTCTCCTGAGGTTACTAACATTGTAGCTTCTATGATGATATTTTGATGAGTCTAATCTGTTATAGGACATTAACTCAGCAGCCCACCTGCTCTTTCAGAAAGCTTTAGTATAGATGCTATTTAAAGATGGTAGCAGGAATTTGGATGCATTTGTCCTTTACACAAAATATTGCTTTTTTGGGTGATGGGTATTAAACCCACAGTATCGCAAGTCCTAGGCAAACACTAGCAAATCACTGAGCTATACCTCAATTCCAAAGTCACTTATGTGTACTTGCTTTAAAATTGAAGTTCAGAAACTGTTTCTGAAAGAAATTGTGTTCATTCTGTTTGATGTAAAATTACATTTCAGACGTATTCAATCAAAGATACCGTCTATGACATAGTTGAGCTGTCTCCTTATATCTTGATACTTTCACATAAAAAAGCTTACTACCATATTCCACTTAAACACAACATGTAATATGTTCCTGATTCTTCTTCATCAAATCTTTCCCTACCAGTCACAGTTGGGCAATAGGTGGCTTTGGACAATAAGCTCAAACGAAGAGTTGTGATATACCTGTAAATGCTTCATCTGCCCCATTCATGCATTTTTTGGAGATTGTTATTTACAGGTTACAGTTTGGATGTCATATGTAGTTTACCCATTTTTCCAAACCAGGATGAATTCTCTTGTCCCTGGCTCCTTTATTTCTACTTTTAGTATTTGCCTTCTCACTTTCAGCTCTGGCTCATGCACTTGAGGCTCATTCTCTCATTCACTCAAAAGGTAAAGCAGAGAAGCAGAGGGCCCCTACCTCAGAGTTGTTTATCTAAAGCCAATTGCAGATAATTGTCTCAACTGAGTTACACGTGTTCTTGTTCCCAGGGACTTGAAGCCGCAATTGCATTGTGAACAACTTCTTGCCTACGTTGTATTTAATTGAGATGACTTTAAGAGATTAGGGGATATTATGGGAGGAAGTCATTATATTCTGTCCTACATGGTTTGAAATTTAAATAAAAATAAAATCATCTTCCAACTCCTCACTCTTATGCTGGTCTTCACAAACCTTGCTTTCTGTAGGAAGTGTTTTATGGAATTTAGGGGAAAACAGCCAAGAAATGCTTGTTTTGAAAAAATCAGTGAACTGGGATCTATAAGAAAAGAGCTGGTGACTTAGTGAGAAGAAAATCTCAACATACTGATGATCTTTTTTATTGCCCTCGTGACAGACTTATCAAAATAAACAGACCACAATCCTCTTCTGAAGAGGTAGGAATACCACTTGAAAAATCCTGGGAAAGTGACCATGTGGGAAGATTTCCAGAAGACAGACATTCTAGTTAGTAAAAGTTAGGAGGGGAGAGGAAACATGCTGTCCATCAGGGGAAGAAAAAAATACAGCGTCTCCATCCCTACCCAACAAGGTTCAGTTTTTGCCTTTCTCAGCCTTTGATTAGCATTACATTAATTAAACTTCCACACTATTAAAAAGATAGGACTTTTTTTTTTTCCTTTAGATTTTACATCTGGGCAACTAGATACACCCAGGGCAGCTATGTGGACAATTCATATTTTCAACCTATTGTAAATAGATTTTGATCTTAGAAACTTCTACTTCTGGAGCATCATTCTTAGCCCCAAACAAATAAAATGCACTGTCTCCAGTCGATGAGAGTGGAAAAGACTGGAAGAAGGAAGGAATAATGAGGTGTCATACACTGAGAAGAGATAAACAAAAGAATTTTCCAGAGGCAAGTGTACTAACATGATGAAGCATCACGCTCTGTTTATTTTGATAGATCTTTACTGGGAGAATAGAAGAGATCTTGAGTGCTTTGAAATTTTTCTTTAGATGAAGCACTAGCTCTTCCCTTATTGATGCTAGTCCTTTGATTTCCAGAGCAAGCATTTTTTTTTTGCCTTGCCTTTCCTCCGTCCCACAAATAGGAAGTGAAGGTCTGCTAAGTCCTAAGCTACGGAGTAGGTGAAGGTAAATTCATGAGCCTTATTTTTACTTTACAAATGAACCATTCAAACACCTGGGCCCTTTTTGTTTTTAAGGTATATATACTGCTTATTAAAAAACAACAACAACAACAAAAAACAATGTCAAGATTTGAAAGACAGTTGCTTCCATGCAAATATTTTGGATCACTTTCTTTAGTAGATATGGAAACTACAACCAAGTGCATGAGGACATGGAAAATCTATAGAATGCTTGAGAATTCTGACTCTCACTCTAAGGGTGGTGGCACTTGCTTTTTGTTGTTTCTGTGTGTGTGAATGAGTGTGTGGGTGAATAAGTGTGTGTGTGAATGAGTGTGTGTGTGTGTGTGTGTGTGTGTGTATGTGTGTGTGTGTGTATGTGTGTGTGTGTGTGTTTTCCTTGCTTATTATCCAGGAGTTTTATTTCACTCTCTCATCTGGGGGCAGGAACATCAGCTGTTAATAGAGAATACAAGGAAAGAAATCCATACAGGGATCAACAAAGAAGGGAGGGTGACCTCACTTCTTATTGCAGATGACACATTCCACACTATGTTTTCTAATACTTCTGGGTCACAGGACCATGACTTTTTTATTTTTAATTTAAACTCTTTTCCTGGTTGGGTCCCAACTATGCAGACATCCTTCTAGGTATGCATATTAATAACTGAGGTCCCTACTGCTGCCCTTGACTCAGGTCCAGCTTTTCTTCTCCGCTAAAACTCATTCTACCCATACTCTTCTTCTTTGTTGCAAGGAAACCCATTAATGCCCTTATAAAATGTTACAGCACCTGAGAATTGACATTACTGGGAACTTAGGGCCTCTTTTGCCAGCCTTGGGGATTTTGGCAAAACCAATTCTTTAAACTTTTGAAAGAGATATGGAACTGAGTAAGTTTTTAAAGAGGACAGGAAAGTCTAACCCACACATTTCATTATCTGCCTTGATCACAGATTTCCATGCACATGAAATTTGCAATATGTATCCCTGATAATATGACACACAGTTATTAAAGACAATTTTGACTTTTGCTGGGGTCCAGGGATTTAGATGAGATGAATATATTCCTTCATTTATTCAGTGATTCATGAATAATGTTCTGGATATCAGATGCAGCATAGAAGGAGTGACTTTGTCTACAAATTAGCAGGCGACCCTCAGCCTAGGAATCTGGGGAGCAATTCCACTATTTCTAGGATCAGAGAGAGCTCAGTTCACATTCCCAATCACTAATGTTCAAATAACGTAGAACCATAAGTTATAACTTCTCTAGATCTCAAATTTGTCATTGAAAAAGTAAGAAAAAATAGGGCCAACTGAACAGGAATAGTTTTTAAATAGTATTTAAATAGACATTTAAATAGTATCTATAGAAAGGATCTGGAACAAGTGAAATGCTAAACAGAAGTTAGTCCCTGTTTCCTCTGATTAGTCTTTTTGTCCTCTGATGGCTAGGGGCCTCTTCCATAGAGTTTAATCTGACCTTATGTTGATCAATAACAGCCACAAAGGGAGATTGACGTTTCCCAGAAGTGAGTCTCTGCAGTCTTTACCTCCCAACTGACATTTCATTGCCTTAAAAGAGCTCTGTGCCTCGTGAAAAGCAGACAGGAATGCTGCTTCGGCCGGGGGTGAGTTTACTGCTGTCTGCTCCCTGTAATTTAAAGGGTTAATTTGCTTTTATGTTGCTCCCACTGAGAACCACTGTTATTATGGGATGTAGGTTCCCACAAAAAATAAGAGAGATGCTTTTTTCAAAGCAGAGGCTGGCAAAACCATAGTTAATTTCCATGAGAGTCCAGAGAGCAAAAACCTGGGCAAGTCTTTGAAAATTCACTTGGGACACGTTATGTCAGAGAGACAGTGCTTGAAAGACAGGAATCCCATACCTTGAATTCACTTTCCCATGAAAGGCTGCAGAGGGATTACAAGAAACCAAAAGCAATTTACCTTTACACCAAACCCTCTCAGGTGAATCATTTAGACTCCTGGAGTTTTGAAACTGTACTTTGTCTGTCACAGGTTCTATATTATATTTAGGCCCACTGAAAACCTGCATATACATGCAATGGCATTCGTGGCTTTATAATGCCATTGTCTAACAGAGATTCTTTCACTCTGAACTGTGAGTAACACAGGCCAGTTTGGAAACTGTACTTTTGTTTTCTTGCAGCAGAGGTTTTATATGAGCCTCTCACTGAAGCAGATACTGTTTGACCAAGTTCAATCACATTAAGAAAATTAAAGGGTAAAAACAAAAAACAAAATATACCCCACATGCAACACATGCAATTTAAACACAGTCAGAAGTTAAGGGTACCTTAGAAAACTCCAAAATGTTTGATGTTTGTTGTTAGTTTGCTTGCTTTTTTTTAAAAGCTGTGGATTAATAAAAATATTGGTGAGTATGCAAAATATGCAGTTAATGTCTAAGTATAATTATAACATGAAGTTTAATTATACCATAAGATCATGAATTTCTGACTCATTTGCAAACATCATTTAATAGCAAATAGGGGTTGAGTATCTGCATGTGAAAATGCAAATTTTGTTAGAAGGCCTCTTGAGAAATATGAAATGAAGACAGTTCTGCTTTTGTGAGCTACCTGTAATCAAGTGTGTGTGCGTGGGGGGGGGGTGTTCATGGCTCACCATTACCTATCACTAGCAATGAATGCCAAATGATGGAGAAGAAAAAGAGAAGGGATGCAAGAGAGCTGAATCCTGCTCAATGTCACTGAGTGTATCACCAAGGGGAGTTACTAACCAGAGACTCTGCCCATTCTCTTTGCTGTGTGCACTTTCCTGAACCATCATATTATAAACCCCATATGCTTCCAGTCACCCAGGAAAGTCAGGAGGTTGAAGTTGGGGTAGAAGTCTTCTATCCATGGAAAATAGCAGAAGAGAGTCGGTGGGCATGGGTTGCACTCCCCTGACAGGCAGCCCCTTCACACTGTGGTGTAATGTGGCCTGGTATGCTTTGAAGGCCTCCCATGGCGGTGGTCTTGACGTGTCTTTCAGTGGACACTGATTCTTATCACCAATCCATAACAAACTATTTTGCCGACAGAAGGAAAAGGCAGGAGGGGACGGGAAAAGGAGTGGGAAGCTGATAACAGTCTACATTTAGAAAGGGTTTAAAAGATCAATATAAGCATTCTTCAGAGACCTTGTCGGACTGCTAGCTGGATGCTTTGGGATTTTCACTGTTGTGTAGGGCTTGCAAGAGACACTGTGCTTCTGAGTTCTCAATTATTAAAGAAAGCTTGCAACAGATACTAAACAAACTCATCAGGACCAATGTTTATGTCAATTTATGTGTATATAAACAATTGTGAAAACTCACGGAACTTTGTTCTTTAGATCTATGTATTTTATTTTATGTGCATTATTACTCAATAAAAATAAAACAAAACATTTAAATAACTTATCTGGGCAGGGGTGATAAAGGGGTGAAGGGGAGGAAAGGGTTTATATGGCATATGATTGACCTGTCATTGACAACTAGTGAAGCTAATGACAAGGGGACATGGTGTTCCATTTATTATTGGTTTTTTAATTCAAAAAGGCAGAGAGGTGATTATTTAAACTCAGAAGAACATTTTACCTTTCGAGGGAAGGCGGTTGGTCAGAGGGGGCATCAGAGCTACTGTCAGCATCCTGCTTCTTGACCTGGGGGAGGGTTCCTTGGGTGTTTGCTTTGTGACAAAATGCTGAGCCATATACCATTCTTTTCTGTCTGTATGACACATTTCACAATGAAAGTTTTTCTAATTTCTGTACTTACAGAAGATACCTTAAAACACACATATAAAAACACATGCTTACAAATTAACTAAAGGATTATACATTGGAAGCATTCCTGGATTCTGTTTTGCACATAAATTAGAGTACACAAGAAAGACATGAACAAAAATCTTCCCAGCTTTCTGCCCTGCTGATGGTCTCTTAGAGAATTGCAGAAGCTCAGCAGTCACCCAGAGAGTGTGGAGAATGTAATTCAAATACTCTGTAACTTGGGGTATTTCCTAGTGGGGTTCCACTAATCGCACAATTTTCAAGTCCATCCTTGGAAACAGAAGTTAACAAATATTTTCTTTCTTTTTTTTTTTTTTTTGTACTAGGAATTAAACTCAGGGTCACTCAAACACTGAGCCACACCACCAGCCTTATTTCATATTTTTTATTTAGACACAGGGTCTCACTGAGTTGCTTAACATGTTGGCTGAAGCTGGCTTTGAACTCGTGATCCTCCTGTCTCAGCTTCCAGCCTCTGGGAAATATTTTATTATTTGAAGCAAATCTGGCATTTCTCAGGGCCTTGGCACTTGCTTTGACCTCTGCCTGAGTTTTGGTTACCATGAATGCTAGATAGCTTATTTCTCCATCTGCCTCAGGACCAATGTAGAATGGTACTTTCTCAGTGTTAAAATCCAGAATTATAACCACACCTTTCCATACATTTCCTAACCCCTATCTTGGGTTTTAGTTCTCTTCTAAGCACTTATAAATTGTACTTGATTTTCTCCCTGCACTCCTCTCTCTCCCCCTTCTTCCCTCCATCCCTCCCTCTCTCTCCTTATGTTATGGCAAAAATTTTTGTCAGTTTTGTTCATGTACCTACTGTATCTGGCACACAGTAGGTGCCCACTAAATACTGACTAAATTCATGAAATCATTAAACAGGGAGAGTGACACCGATGTTAAGAAGCCAGTCTTTGATGTAATAAACTCATTGTTTACAAATGGTTCAGTGGCTCATTTATCTTCTTCCATCATACGGTCTACTGTTTATTTTGTAACCTTTTCAGGTAGAATATATTTTGCATTTGGGGGTTGTGGAGTTCAACCTGGAATGCTTGTTTACACCATGCATTCAATCAGAACTCATGTTCTGAATTCCAAACACCATGTGAACCAGCCCTTGAAACAGGATTTCTTTATGTGATAGAACCATTACTCGAGAGTCCCCCAAGGCTAAACAGAGTAGTCCATGGTGACTCCCCAGATTTTTACTGCTGACAATTATTACACCAGTTGAAGGACATATTTTCTGGTTGATATCCTGCTGTTGTTATGAAGGGAATGGATTCTAATTGCCAGTTTCCTGCATTTTTTTCTTCAACATTTAGGTTTCACAAGGAAAAAAAAAAATCACGATGAAAATTCCACACGTTACTAGGATTACTTCACAAACAGAACATTCTTGACTCTGGAATTCCCCCCAGACTCCAAACTGAGCTTACCCATACAGAAAACTTGAATTCATTTTCAAATGGGAGGAAAACAGGGCAAAATGTTATCTTTGAGCTATGCCATTTGGCTTCCAGTGCACACAAAAAGTGGACACACATCCAATGTCAAATAGCCCTGATAATGGACAGGAAGCATTGCTGTAGACACAGTTGAGCCCGACCTTCACTAGCAGCAAAACCCTGGGTGAAACTCAGTTACTCCAATTCCAAGACACCCCACTGGTGAGCCCAACTGGGCCTGTAGGTGAGGGCACCCGACTCTAGGACCTTTAGGATTTGAGGACATCACATCAAGAATCAGACTGAAGTCTGGCCAACAGGGAGGACTGAGTTTATTTTATCCATTGTCGGGAGATGAGCAAAGCAGAAAAATAGACCCTGGTTCCAAGTCGTCCCTGGCTCTTTTAGCAGGAAAACAGGACAATATAATACAGAAATAAAATACAGAAACTTCCTCTTCACCATCATTTTGAATCTCTGTTGGCACTGATTTGCACTGACATCAGCTCACAGTGGGTCCAATATGAAATTTATCTTCATGGAAATGTGACCCTTGGCTGCCAGTAGGCTAAAAAATATAGCCAACAATCGGGCAAATAAAGATAAAGAAGTTTGTGCAGGACAAATGTTGCATTTCCGACACACAGCTTTATAATTCTCCTGTCTCAGAAATGAATAGAAAATAAATGGATGCAGTCAGCCATCAGGGAAACTCTGGTGTTATCTGCACATTACTCATGGTGATAAAATAGATAATCCTGTTGCATGGATGGGGACAAGATGACTAATTGATATTACTATGCATAAATGACATGTGATATAGACAAAGTGAGCAGGCAAGGCGCCTCATAAAAATGTTCTGTTCCACTCACTAGCTTTGTGTGTTTATGATTTTTCCTTTTTTTTTTTTTTTTTTTTCACATTCAGGCAGCTTTAACTTAGGGGTTTGGGAAATGCTTGTGTGCATGTGTGTGTTTACTAGGTGCGTGCATGTGAATGATTTACAATTTTTCCAGTATTGGACTTACTGTTTTGCTTAGCTAGCTTTCAATTAAGTCACATGTGTTTTGAACTCAACCTGGTATGTATATTTTACTATCTTTTTAAGGCAGTGGGTATGGTGATAGAACTCAGGAATACATCCTCAATTATTTTTATTTTTTTATTTTGAGATAGGGTCTCACTGAGTTGCTAAGGGTCTTGCTAAGTTGCTGAAGCTGGTTTGAGCTCATGATCCTCCTGCCTCAGCCTCCCAAGTAGCATGTGCTCCCTACTACTTTGGCTTTCGGTTATAGTTTAACATCTTTTGGATCTTAGTTTGCCCTGGTGCATGGTTTGGCTTTTCCTATTAATTTCTTGCAGTTTTCAAAGGAATTGTTAAAAAGAAATTCAAATTTAAATTTGAATTTAAAAAGAAATTCAAAGGAATTTCTTTTAAAATATTTTCTTTTTAAATATTTAAAACAAAAAAGACAAACTTTCCTTTATAGAGTTCTGTAGTATATTTCAGATATGCCAGGAAATCAGCTACACTAAACAAAGGTAGATATTTTAAATGGCAAGAACAAAGTAATAGCCTTCGTTACCTCAATAAATCACTGTCATAATTGTCCCAAAGCAATGTGATTTGAGAAATAGACTTTGGGGGAAGTCCTCCTTCCCAAAATATCCACCTTATCTAGCTTTCCCTGATAGCTGAATTCCACTGTTTGAGAGGGCTGCTATGGAGCTAAGGGGTGCAAATATCTCTGTGAAAGGAGGAGCCATGTGATATTTACACTTCAGGGTGAGGTGTTTAATCAAATGTGATAACTAACTGAGATGTGTTTTTCTTGTGAAACCACTGACTTCCAAGAGGGAAGAGTGTCAAGATAGTGGTGGGAAGACCCTGACAGTGAAGGTAGAAAGGTGTTAAAGACAAAAGTCAACATCCTCCTAATGTGTTGAGGGGGTGTGTATTTCAGACCTTGATCGTCCTCAGTCTGTGCAGTTAAACATCTGCCTAAGGTTTCCAGAGAGGAGGCTGGGTTGCATGATAATCTGGGGGGATGGCATCTTTCCCCAATTACCTTAGCGTCCTTTTCACCACAGGATTTCTGAAGTTGAACTCTGTTATTAGAAAGAGGTTTCTATTGAAATTTTTCTAGGAATAACAAGGAGGGGGCAGAAGAAAGTTTGAGAATCACTTGCAAGTTTATCTTCTTATCTGACATTAAAATAATTTGAGCCCAGTGGTTGCTTTGGGGAAACTGGCAAAGTGTTCCCCAGCTTTGCACCTCTAAGAATGATGGAGCACTGCAGTAGTTGATTTTAGGGGTGGCTTCTGCCTCTTTCATGGGCTACTTCTGTCTACCTGTCCCTTTTTCTCACCATGCACATGCTACCATCAGACTGAGGAGAAGGCAGAGTTGCCCCTGGGAATGGTTCAACAATGGATCTTGTCTCAGAAAAAGGCAATTCTATGTGTTTTTGGTGGATCGATCAGATTAGGATTCCAGTCATGGGGCCTTTTTGAGTCTCTATGTGTCCATAAGGAGATATATTCATATAACTGAGAATTTCAGCCAATCACATATCACCTTCACAATTTTATGAGTCTATGAACCTCATATACTTTCTTGCATATTTTTATCTTACTGTCTTCTACTTCCTTGACTCTCAAATAGAAAGTAAGCTCCCACTTTTTCCTTTAAAACACTTACCACAATTTTGAACTATAATTATCTGAGTGCCTGAAACACTGGATATGACCAATAAATACTTGTTGAGTTTCCCTTATTGGGTGTTGTCAGAAGAACAATTTTGAAAAATGTAAAACATGTCTTACCTACAAATATAGAACAAACATATGTTAAAGAATTCTTTAACTTTAAAGGAAAGAGACAGTACCAAAAAAAAAAAAAAAAGGTTTCAATGAGAATTAGAAAATCAGAGGATATATGGGCATTTGACAAATATGTCTGGGTTAAATACAAAACTGGTTAATGGCTCACAGGGCAATCAAATAGTCACCTTATGGGTTATCTTTTCTATCAGACAGAGAGAGGCTTTTGCATCTTTACTATATCAAAATCAACAAAGTCTATTTCTGTCCCTAGATAGTAAGTTTAATGAGAGCAAAGATCATGCTTTTAATTCACTCAAATTAATCAATTTAACAGGAAAACTTTATGTCTTATCTATAAATAGAGAACCAGTATAATTTGCCATCAACCAAAGGTAAATACCCTGTGGTTGTCACAACAGGACAGATCAACAGAGAGCTGCAGGTGAAGGATAAATATTTCTTTAAAGCTGTTAAAGCATACAGCTTACTGGGCATTGATCTACAGAAGAAGAGATGCAGAAAGCTTCCCTCAGGGTTGGGCACACTTTCCTGGTCTTTGGTAACCTCAAAGGGGCCCTACTGCTAAAGACATCTTTCTATTAGGTCTTTCAGGGATCCACGTTTTTATCATTTTTTTTTAACCACTGTGACCAAAAGACCCAATAAGAACAATTATAGAGGAAAAAAGTTTATCTGGTTTCAGAATTCTCAGTCCACAGAGGGCCAACACTATTGCTCTAGGTCCAAGGTGAGGCAGACCTTCTGGCCCCTCTCACCTGTTCTGAAAGTTATCATTATCACCTGCATGCCCAACATATAAACATAGCCAGAAATGTTTGCTTTCTCTAACACTGGCTGGTGTCCTTTTCCAAGGTGAAACATGCACTTGGTAAGCCCAGGTTTTAGGGTTGCTTGAATCTCTTCTGGTAGTCAACACAAAACCATTACAATGAATATGACTGTCCACCAAAGACTCTGCAACTGGAGCTTGCTCTTTCTTCGTTAAAAAGGGAGATGAGCAAGTGTTGGAGAGGTGTTGAAGATACCTAGTGCCGCACTGAGACTTGAACCGTTCTCCCATTGCATTAGTAGAGTAATTGGACAAGAATGAGCTCTGGGTAAACTTCTAAGTGTCTGAAACTTGTTAAATACCTCATCTATTCCACATATTCAGGAAGTGTAGGTAGACACTTTGGCTAACCCTCTCAGGCTCTAACATTTTTGCTTTTATTATAAATATAGAATTCTAGAGATGAGAGAAAATTTTTGCCAGGCTGTAATGCAAGACTTTGGAGTAAAGATCAGATAAATGGCAAAGGGACAGGGATTAGAAGCTATGGCTCCTGACTACTGTGCAGAGCTCCTGTTAACATCACTTTGGCTTTTTTTTTTAGAAGTCTTACGGGTAGTTTTTTATCCTTGCCATTGAGGGTTCTTTCTGGATTGATTGGTCAGGAGAGAATGAGAATGTGTAAAGTCACGGGAATAGATGGCTTCTGAGAATGCTAGGAGGAATCCCAGTAGGTAGCATCAGAATAGGTTTCTTAAGAAGCAGAGTCTCTGGTGACAGGGGTGAAAGGGTTTTGCTTCCCATTTCCACCCTGACTTTCTGTGAAATCTTGGATAAATTATTTAATGGCTTGGAACTTCATTTTTTCCACCTCTATAATGGGAATGATAGTCAGTCTTCCCTCATTGAGTTGTGACAATCAGATGAGTAAACAGCAAGCACTCAGAGGCATGCCTGGTATCCCCATGGTATAAATGTAAGCTTCTGTTCCTATTGGCCTGCTCCCTGCTACTCTCTCAGAGGATTGCATTTCTCCTTTCATCCTCATCTGATTCCTGTTGGTTTTAGAAAGTAGCATTTAAACAACACACAAGATCATTCTTTTCCACATGTTGTCAGAGGGAAATCTCCAGCTTGTTCAGGGAACAAAACCCAAGTGGATTGTGTTTTGCAAAGAGAAGAAATGAATATTTAAGCAAAGAATCTCAGCAAGCATTTGTTCCTGGTGAGAAAAGTGATGCAAACTGGAAAATAGTGGGACTGTAGAAAACATGGAGAAACTGACTGAATGCTGAGCAAGACAATAAAAAGATACAGAGATGGGAGGAGATTTTAAGGCAGGCATAGTGGTGCATTTCTGTAATCCCAGCTCCTTAGGAGGCTGAGGAAAGAAGATCACAAATTTGAAAACAGCCTGGGTAGTAGTAGTAGTAGTAGTAGTAGTAGTAGTAGTAGTAATAATAATAATAATAATAATAATAAATAATGTGTGGAGGGGGCATGCTGGGGATATAGCTCAGTGGTAAAGCACCTTTGGGTTCAATCCCCAGTAGTGCAATAAAATAAAATAAATAGTTAAAGAGATTTTAATTTAGTCCAAAATTAAAGAAAATTTAAAATTTGCTCTCAAATAAAAGAAAATGTTTGGGGTCCACTAACACATGGCCATCCTACACCCTCAATAGAAAAAAAACAACGATTCCCCCTCAATCACATGTTCTAAATGGTCCTGATTCAAGTTGAATGTTCATGATAGGATTTTCTGATTTTTGGCTGCTTATTTTAAGGAGTAAATTGAAGTAGATCTTTCAATGTAAACAGAGGGGCTTTCTCCATTTCAAGAATTTCTTTGGAAAGAGATTTATGATATAATCGCAATGTGTCAAAACCTATTGTAGAAGCTTCATTCAAGGAGTTTATAATCAAGTGATTATAAGAAAGAACACATGAATGAGAAATAAGAATGTCAAACACTTTGACAGAGATGAACATCGGGCATTGTCCATTTTTCTCTAGACTATGGTCCTGGTGTAAGGTAAATGGTCAGGTTGCAAGAAGAAAACTCTGTATGCTGGTCAGATGCCACTTGGTTCAGTTTCAGACTCACCATTTTAAAAGGGAAAGCCACGAGAGGAGAAGATGGATGATTGCAGTAAAAGAAAGTGGCATTGCTTATACTCAGTCAGGGAAAAGATGAGGACGAATCCCTGATACCATCAGGAAGGCAAAGAGGAGAGTATCAAGAAGAACACTCTGGGGAAGAAGTGAATTCCATATCTATTGCGTTGCCAGAATGACTGGATAGAAATAATGAGGAAGCAGCTTTGAGCACATTATGAGAGTGTGTAATACGTTATGCATGTTACCAGGCATGGAATACATTGTGTTTTGAAGTAGTGAGCTCTTCACCACTGGAGACATTCAAGTAAATTTTTAATAACCACATATAATGATGGCCAAGTGGGAGCCCTCCATGGGGAACACTTATTGCCTACCCTGATATTCTGTGAAGAGAAGAAAAAATAATTAAAAATATATTCCTTTAATTGAAAAATTAAGAGTATATTTCTTCTACAATATGAAACATAAAGACATAATTTCATTCTTAATCATTAGACAGATTCAGACCCAAATTCCAGCCCAATTCCTGACTAGGCATATTCATATGAGTGATTCATATATTCATGTTCCCAACTCTTCTGGATTTAAACTGTACCCTTTTTTTTCTATTTTCCCTAAATCCATTCCCTTTCCCTGTTAGAATAATCATGACTTGTAGTCCTCTCTCTGACACTTACTGAAAGCTTGTGAAGGGCATACAGCACTCAGATTTGTTCACTACTGTGTATCAACCACACCTAGAACAAAAAATTGACATACACGTATGAAGGCACTCATATAGTGAAGCCACTCATATAGAGCTAGGATTCAAACCTGCAAGCATGTAGGACTATACCAATTTCTACAATACAGTACAATACAGCACTTCCATACCAGTGGGTAACAGACATACCACCCTATGCCTTGTCCCAGTATTCAGCCACCCTGCTCTCTCTGTCTCTCCTGTGCAATACTAGCCATAAAGGCCATTTCTGAGGTGATTAGGCACAGAAAGGCTTCCCATAAAAATGGAAGAGGGTTTCTGGAGACCTTATTTTCTTAGCTTTTATAGGAGAATTTCTTTCACATTTTAAATTCATCTCCTCAGCTAACTACATCACAAAACTTAGTATATGTGATTGCACCAAATCTCAGTTTTGTGAAGGAGACTCTCTTAAAACTCAGCCATTAATCAATTCAGGGTCCCAGATTTCCATCTCTCTGAGCCAGTCCGATTAAATATTGATGGAAACTAGATTTCAATTTACATGACATTATCAGAAAATGATGGTACCATTTAAAGGAAATGCACTTTCCAGAGGCACCTGCATTTGGAGAGAGCTGGATATGAGGCCTCTATCTTCTTTGGGATCAAATTAATCTAAAATGTGATCAAACTCCAGCTCTTAATCAGGAATAGCTTCTTTACTCCTGGGAGACAGATCTCACTTAACCTTCAAGGTAGCTCATTTTAACTTTCTTTCCTGTTTATTTATTTATTTTTCTATTCTCTTTTATATAATTATTTAGCTGTAATAACCTATCTTTTTTTTTTTCTCAAATGAGCAGAAAGGGGCTTTTCGCTGCACAAACAATGAACAATAGCAAGAGGAATCAGTAATACTTCACCAGTGCAAAGATGGACTCTAAAAGCCAAACATAATATGTCCTGACATAAGTTGAGGTTTTTGTTCAAGCACTGATTTCACCTTTTAGGGACCCCATGCTGGTTTACGGTCTCCCCTCTCCATTCACCCTGCTCTAGAAATTGAGTACGTCTATAGTCCTCCAGGATTCTGAGCTTCCTCCTTGAAGCAGCATTCCAAGCCCATCTCCCAGTAATGAAGCTACAGTTTCCTCGACCATCCCCAAACAGGTCCAGGTATATTATGCTAAATAAAACCTATCATCCAGCAATTATGTGATGTTATGCTTTGGACACGAGGTGTCCCCAAAAGTTCATGTGTGAGACAAGGCAAGAAAGTTTAGAGGTGAAATGATTGGGTTATGAGAGCCTAAACCTAATCAGTGCATTCACCCACTTGTATGGATTAACTGGGAGGCAGGTAGGGTGTGGCTGGAGGAGGCAGGGGCCTTGACTTTGGGGTATATATTTTGTCCTTGACTTTTTGGCCTTGACTTTGGGGTATATATTTTGTCCTTGGTGAGTGGAGGTTAGTCTCTCTACTTCCTGGTTGTCACATTGTGAGCTGCTTTCTTCCCTTACACCCTTCTGTCCTGATGTTCTGCCTTATCGTGGGCCATCTAATGACTGAGACTTCTGAAACCATGAGCCTCCAAGTAAACTTTTCCTTCTCTAATTGTTCTTGACAGGTCTTTTGGTCACAGAAAAACTGACTCACACACTTGGAAAGGAGGGGGCAACTCATTCTATCCTTAGTACCCATGCTGGGCCCAGTGGCACGTGCCTGTACTCCCAGCAACTTGGGAGGCTGAGGCAGAAGGATCACAAGTTTCAGGCCAGTCTCAGCAACTTACCAAGATCCTCAAGAGCTTAGGAAAACCCTGTCTCAAAATTAAAAATATAAAGAGCTGGGAATGAGGCTCAATGGTAAAGCGCCCCCTGGATTCAATGTTCAATTCCCAGTACCAAAAATATAAAAAATAAAAAATACCCATGAAAAGAAACAATACTTAAAAGTATGTGGATATTTAAAACCTATAATGGAGGATATTATAGAAGGGATTTCTGTAGTTCCAGCAGCTCAGGAGGCTGAGGCAGGAAGACTGTGATTTCAAAGCTGGCCTCAATAATTTAGGGAGGCCCTAAGCAACTGAGCAAGATCTTGTCCCAAATTAAAATATATTAAAAAAAGAAGGAGGAGGAGGAGGAGGAGGAGGAGGAGGAGGAGGAGGAGGGCAGCAGCTGGGGATGTGGTTCAATGGTTAAGTACCCCCGGGTTCAATCCTGGGTCCTCCCCCCTCAAAAAAAAAAAAAAGGAAACTTATGAGTGGGCATCTATTGTGTTTTAAAGAAAAAATTATCATCACAGTAGAGTGAAAAACAGTGAAGATAGTAACTCTAGGAGAAACTGCCAGACTTTGTAGAAAGTGCACCCACAACAAAGGCAAAGGAACTGAGGCAGAAGTGAGGAACACTTGGTATTTGTTTAGCAAAAATTATAAAGGAGCCAAGAACACTGTATGAATCTGAGCAAACAGGGTGGAGCACCCAAGAATAGAACGATGTACAATTTAACTGATGATAAGGGCCTGAGAATGAGTGAACCACACAAACAAAAAAGAAGCAGCCATCAGAGGAGCTGGCATAACCCAGGATTGGGGACTTATCACCCAATATCTTGTAATAGAGAGTTTTCTTCACCAATAGTTCCTTCCCACTGTCTGATTCATCTTGTATTCTTTTACTAGCAGTGTAGCTCCATGGTAATATAAAATAGACTTTTATAACCATTTCTTTTGGAATTCTGCACATTTAAATTTGGCTTCTAAATAACCAGTAGGCAAGTACCTTTGTGGTTTTGCCACCAAACAGCTGTGTGGGCAGCAGAGTAACTTAATTGATTTGAGTCTCATCTAATCCATAAATGAGGGTAGACTAATGTAATGAAAGAACCTTAGAAATTTTATTTATTTTTTTATTTATATATGACAGTGGAATGCATTACAGTTCTTATTACACATATAGAGCACAATTTTTCATATCTCTGTGTACATATTATATTCACACCAATTTGTGTCAGAACCTTAGGAATTTTTCAATACAGAACAATGTTGTGTTTGATACATTAATTCTGCCACTTAAGAAGAAAATAACTGATAGATATTCAAAAACCAAAGACCTGTAACAATCCTGATGAACCCTTAAGTAATTTTTTTACTTTGACTGAAATTGTCCTTGGTCATAATGATTTCTGGTTCTTTGGAAATCTCATTCCTGTAATAATCATACTTGAACCACAGGCATTGATATGTTGCTGCTATGATAAAATTAAGAAGAGCAAGCACAGGAACAATGACCAATAGTACCAGCCAGGGAGAAACAGAGACTGAGGTCAGTGATAAGGGCTTTGCCTTGACTTTGCAAATCTGTAGAAGAAATAAGAGGTTTTAGTTAACACTAACAAGCAATGACAACAACTGTTAGACACACACACACACACACACACACACACACACACACAGAGAGAGAGAGAGAGAGAGAGAGAGAGTTTCCAGTATGCCAAGTGTTATTCTAAGCACTGGACATATGGGAATTCATTTAATTCTAATAGCAACCCAACAAAATAGATGTTATAATCCCATTTTACAGATCAAAAAATGGAAGCACAAACTAGTTAATTAGGTTGACCAAGATAACGCAACTAGTAAGACATGGGCCTAGGATTTGAACTAGAAATTCATGGCCTGATTCAATGAGTGTAGGAACAGACTTCTAAGTTTCTTGTTAAATATTATCAGATAATATAAGGATAAGGGAATTAAATTCCCAAAAGCCACTAGAGAAAAATCTAAGTGTCTAATTAATCTAATAATTGGTGATATATGGGAAACTAATGAAGAGGGTTCTGGTAAATTCCTTTTCACTCTTTCTGATCTTGTAAGTGCCTTCACATGAGAAGTGCTCACAGAGAAAGCCATTTAAGAAATCAATAAGACACTACATTTAGTTGTGCTTTTAACCTTAACAAACACTATCCTTCAGAGGCTTCCCTTTGGACAGAGTTGAAAACTGAGGCAAGGGGGTTATAGTAAAGTGACTTACTCGATCTTCAAAGTAAATGATATCAGAGGAAGAGTACAACTCCAATTTTCTGACCTCCCAAGGATTTTCATGTGAAACTACACTGCTCCTATATTTTAATCCCTCTCTATTTTATTTTTTCTTCTCCTTTTTGTCTCTATCTCAGTCTCTTTCAAGTCAAACATATTTCAGCACCTGCATAACTCAGGCCCCCAATGGAAACTGACATGAGGAGTGCTTGGAGGGATTGTGCAGGGTTGAACTGGCATGCCCTGTAGATATTTCTCCTAATGCCTCTTAAGCAGCTCTGCCCTGGGTCTCAACATCACTGTCACTATCTCGACTCAGGATCCATGAATTTACCCCTAGATGGCTGCTCCAGTTTTATCTGCCTCTATTCTTCCCTTCTGCCCAATCTATGCCCCTGTTGCTTGAAGTTTTATCTTAATAAGACCTTCATAACACTCTTTGTTTAAAATTTTTATGAGGGGTTAGGGTTGTGGCTCAGCAGTAGAGCACTTGCCTAGCATGTGCGAGGCCCTGGGTTCGATCCTCAGCACCACATAAAAATAAATAAAATAAAGGTCCATCTACAAGTGAAAAAATATTTTTTAAAAATCTTTATGAATCTCTGTTGCCATGAGGTTTATCCCATAGGTCTTTGGAGTATAAACACATTTTGGGATTCACAAGCAGGGCAAATATCTACCTTTGCTTCCCTGCATACCAGTCTGCCTTCATAGGTATTTAACAGCTGTAAGTTTCATCAATATCCTGAGGAACGTTACATATTTTAGAGAATTGAGTACAGTGTTCCTATTAAGAATATGAGCTTTGGAGAGTGATAACCTGGGTTTGTGTCCCCTCTCTGCTCCCAATAGATTGGGATAGCTAGAGGGTTGGTTGGAGAATCCATGATCTAGGATGGCCTCCATTACATATCTGGCAGCTGTCAAGTGGTTAGCCAAGCCCTGGCTGATTCTCAATTGGTCCACCTTGGATCTCTGCCAAGAGATCCAAAATGGCCTCCCATTTTTCAGCAAGGTTGCTTGGATTCATTCACATGGTGGTCCTAAGTTCTTAACTACACAAGAGAACAAGCATGTTTGAATCTTCTCTATGTATCACATTTACTAAGGTCCCATGGATCTAAGTCATATAAGTCAGCTAAGATTTAAGGAATGTTGAAACACTCTTTCTCTTGATGGACAGGGAAGATTCTTGTGCAATTTACCATGCACTCTAAATTTCAGTATCTTACATGAATCATGAAGATACTAATGTTCATTCATGAATCATAAATTTATAGATGAGGATTAAATGACCTGAAATACATCAAGTACACAGTATAGTACCTGACATCTAAAATTCACTCAACAGATATTATTCATTATTTTAGGTATAAATATTAATCCTGTAGCAGTTAAAAAACCAGGGAACATTCTTTGACCTCTTGGGAAATTTAAATTTTCATTGCATTCTTGCCCTATGGTTTTAATTCAGGTGGCTTTTCTCTCTCTTTTACTGGGTTTATTGCAGAATATTGATATCTAAGATGAAGAGATTTACTTCAATCCTAGTGTGGACTAATTATAAGTAATATGGAGGAGGTGTTATTTTTACATATGCAGATATCATGATGATTGACTGTTAGTTAAGAAACTATTCTTGGATTGTGATGAAGAAAAATATAAATTCCACTTTTTATTTAAGTCAGTTCATCAAAATTGTAAGAAGTTACATGTGGCTATGTTCCAAATTATATAGAATATATCAACCAACTTATCTCTTGTTAGAAAGCAAAAATGGCTGCAATAATTTGTCCCTCTGTGTCCAAACTGTTTCATTGTGGTTTTACAGTTCTTCCCATCACAAGAGGCAAAGTCCATTTCCCAACTCCTGAATCTTTGCTGGCCATGTGACTTGCTTTAGCCAATAGAATGTGATGGAAGAAATGGTGTGTGTGTTCTAAGATTAGACAATAAGAAGTTCCACACACTATTGCTCTTGGAATAATGCAGCATCCATGCAAACAAACCTGATTTTGTTTGTTGGAAAAAAAAGAAGTCCATGTAGAGCAGAAACCAGGCTTACCAGCCAATGGTCAGCCAGCCTCTGAAAAATGACCCATCAACTAGCAGAACTGTGAGTGAATCATCTTAGAACCAATAGCAAACCAAGAACTCAGCACAGGCACATGAATGAGCACTGCCCAAATCACCCTAGCCATCTAGGCTTTGGAATGGCTTTACACAGCAGAATCTCACAGTCATAGGACTGATGGTTGTAACTCTTTGCATTCTTTTTATCAGACTTCATGAGTTCACTGACACCTCACGAGATCCAGATAGCCCAAGAGTCTAACTCTAAAACTGTATGGAGATGCCTGGGTTGAAATATAATTAAAACCTTTGTTACAAAATTTTTTCCATCTTTTTCTCACACATATAGGAGAGGCATATTCTGCCCACTGACCTCACTACCATGGTATAATAGAACTGTAGATGTATTTTATATATATATATATATATATATATATATATATATATATATATATATATATATATATATTTTCCTGAAATGTTTCCTAGTTACTGTGGAACAAAAGAAATAATGTAATATTCAGTTAGGCCAAGCTAGCTTTTACTTACATTATTAGTTATGTGATATTAACAAAATTATTTAAACTCTCAGAAGCTCAGTTTTTGCTATAGCAAAATGTAAAAAAAAGTAATACTTTACCAAATTAACCTGCATTTGGGGTTTAATATGTCAAAGCCCAGTATCTATATGGAAGTTTAAAGTTCGTTTCACATTTTTTGACTCTTCTCCCATTGAGAAATGTTGTTTATGTTCTGCCCCCTTGAATCTGGGCAAGCTCTATGAGTGCTTGCACTGATAGAATATTGCAGAAGTGATGCTGTGCCAGTTTTCTGGCCTAGATCCACTTCCGTGTGTTGGCTTTTATTTCCTGTCTGTTGACTTACGCTTCCTGTCTGTGGGAACTCTCACTTTCAGTGCCCTGAGCTACCAAGTGAGTAGTCTAACTACCCTGCCGAAGAGAATACCTGGAGATGCCCAAATACCACACAGAGAAAGAGAGGGTTTGTGTTGAGAACAGCCTTTCAGACATCTCCACTTATATGTAAGTATGGAACTGAAGCCATTCTGGACCCTCTTAAGCAGCCTAACTGCCTGCTAATGGAAGAGTGACCCCAGGCGACATCACAGCAGCAGACAAATCTGCCAGAGAAACCTTACTTGAATTCCTGACTACAGAGTCATCAGATATAATAAGATGGCTATTGTTTGGAGTCACTGAGCTTCAGGGTAGTTTGTTACACTGCCATAGATAAAGAGAATAATTTAGCACAAGGCAGGCCCTTGGGACACAGGGTAACTGAGACAGGGATTTCCCAGGGTGCAAAATGTTTAATGCTCAAGTCTGAAAAGTCCCAGGTAAAAGGAAAGGAGCTGTTGTTACTTAGTATATGCTAGGGATTATCATTTTTGTTTTATACTAAAGCAAAACTGAGCAACTTTGTGGTGATTTCATTTAGCAAAACTAGCCAGTGGTCTCCAGGAGATCTTATATCTTCACAGGAGATGAAAAATATTTCTTGTTGGAAAGGCTATACGATGCTGTTTTATAGAAGACAATCTGTTGAAAACCAGTTCTGGTTAATTTTTCTCATCTATTTTTGTTCAATAAAGACGTTCCTTAAAATATTCACACATTGAATAAAAACACAGCGATGTTCAAATTTATGCTCCATCAAAGTGTTTCTACTAATATTTGAAATAAGTTTAATTATCAAAAGAAATAATAGATACTGCCCACGTCTTGCTAAAATTCATACCTTTTCAGATGTTATTCAGGGGGAAACTTAAAATGTACATAATTGCTATCTAAATTTTTCCCACATACAAATTGAAAATCTTTTCACACTGTGAACTAGTTTAAATTGCGTTTTTTCCTAATTAGAAAAATAATGCTGTGCCGAAAAAATTAAAAATGTCCAAGGAAATATGAAAATGTTTATCATGAAATAAAGATATTTTATATTTAACTGCTCTCTCTAGTAACTGCCCCCCACTCACATACACAAAGAAATAAAAAAAAAAATTTAAAGGAATCTTGAATCTGCATTGCCAATAAGATCATAATTTTTTCTTTCTTAAAACTTGAAATGAAGAAAAAGGGAGGAAAAAAAATCAATGAGTAGAATGTGCTTAGGCAAAGATCTAGGGAAGATAAAGGACTCCAGTGTGTCCCTCTCTGCATAGCCTCACACAGGTCTAGATTTCTCTAGAGGTGAGCAAGAGGCTCCTAAGTTACATACCAGTGTCTTTAAACTGGAAGATGAAAGGCCAAGGTTGTAAGTGGTCCATCCACAAAACAGTCTCCCTGGAGACCTGTTTCCACACTGCCCAATGGCACAGGGCCAGGAGGCTCCAGGGGAAACCCATCTCCATACTAGAATTACTAGAAAAAAAAAAAAAGCATACAAATATTTTGAACACTTTTGACTCCTACGGTCAAATTGCTTGCCAGATGAGTTTATAGTGATAGTCATTTACACGACCCAAATTTTATGAATTGCATGTAGTATTGTCTATCATTCTTAACTTCTTTGTCAATTAGGGCAAAAAATTATGTCCTGGTTATTCATATTTACAAATTACTTTTTTAAAATTAGGAATGGAGTTTATTCATTTTCCACTTTTGAGATTTATATATTTTTCTTTATTCCAGAGTATTAAGAGATTCTGCTGTCTGGCCCTCAACTCAAGTGTATAGGAGAGCCTCTTGGTGTTTAAAAAGCAAATAAATAACACCTCTCTTGGAATTTCTTTCATGCTATTCAATCCTATTATTTCAAATTGTATGTTTCCAACTTGTGTAATTATAAAGACACTTTACTTTGAGAAAGTTATTCACACAGGGTCTCAGCCAACCCTGGGACCTGCCCATTAGTCTGTGCTGCAGTACAGCAGGTGGTAGGGGATTGGTAGTGTGCTTGCTCTTGGTTTAGACCTGGCTCCCTCTCTCTCCTTTTTAGGATGCATATTCTAAATGCCACAAAGGATGGTGTGGGACTCTGAGACTGAGAAACCCCTCTTGTGATGGATTAGGAATAAGGGGTTTGTGAGACTCAAACCGGTGTCTGGCTTCATCTGCCCCAGAGTCAAGGCTGCACATAAATACCACCCTGTGTTCCCAAGCAAACAGTGGCCTGGCTTGCCCGACCCTGGGGGCCTGGCGAAACAGAACCTGCCTGAGGCTGCTAGAGAATTGCCTGCTTTCCCACCTGAATTCCCCACCCTGAGTTGGTGAGGTTTTAGGGTGGGTGTGTATTTCAGTTTGTCAAAAAGAGATCAGTTCCTGTGCTGAAAGGCAAGCCCAGGGCAGTATTTAACAGAGCCGGGGACACCAGGAGGGACAATTACCGCAAAGTGGTTCTCACGCTGGGGCTGGCAGTGGATGCCAGCTCACACATTAACTCCTTTGACGGCACTTTCACCAGTTTATTCCACATTCTCAAGGGATGGCTTTGTCAATTGTTTGTCTGGCTGCTATTTTGACAGTCGATAGCCCCTTGATGCCAGCTTAGACTGTCTAATAAGAAAGAGGCCAACGTGAAATTTTAAACCCAACAACTGCTGGACATGGAATGGGGTGGCTCCAGTTCTTTTCTCTCCCTTTTTACCCTCTCTTCTGAATGGCAATGGTCTTTTATCAGTGCACTTCTTTCCTCCTTCTCCCAGGCTTTGGAGAAGGGGGTTATGCATTAGGGTGGGTAGGTGAGCATCTATCCGGGTGTTGAAACTTCCAGTGTAAACTGACAGGGAGAGGATGCTGAGTCTAAATGTGAGCAGATAAGGGGACTCCAGACATATGCCTGTTTGGGATCCTCTCTGTGTCAATTCAAGTGATCAGCAATAATAGAGTGGACAACGGTCGCTTTCTCACATAAACAACATGACTCCTGGGGAGGAAATGTGTGATCAGCTCTGTTCTGTAGCCACCTCAGCAAGACTCACAGATGTCACAGTGTCATGGTATTTGTAAATAGATGTAAAAGAAAGGAACAGAAATAGGGATGGATTTCTTCTATAAATCACCTAGCTAGCCATGTGTTTTTGGCAAGCCACATTCCTGGCATCTCTCTAATGCCAGGTGTAAATCCTGCTCTTGATAATAAATCTACAGCCTGAAACCAGGTATCTTAATGTTAGCATGATCTTTCTACTTTGCAAATATTGCAAATTCTCTATTCAAGTTATAATTTTAGCCTGTTGACTCAGTTTCCATTTTAGCAACCACACTAAGCACCACTTTGTATTTTTTCAATTGAAAAGTTTTGGAAGAAATAAGATGTTCAATTTTTTTTAAATTGTCCCTTCAGACCAAATTGAAATACAGAAATTCAAATGTTTTTACTTATGTAGTTAAAAATGGTTTTTTTAAATAAATTTTTAAATAAATTAAATAATAAATACAATTTTTTAATAAATTGATTTCTTAAATGATTTCTAATTTAGTTCTGTAGAGTATTACTTTAGAAGGTTAATCTAAGTTAATGCAGATATTTATATATATGATTCCTGATATTTCAGGGTTTATCATAGTCCTCTATTTCAATTAATGAGAATTGCAATTTATGTTCAATGAACCCAGTTATTACCACATGTTTTTGATACAGAAAATTGACAGAAAAGCAGAGGTATGGAGGTGACCTATTCCAGAATTTAAATGGCCATCTTAATTGGTCTTTTTAATTGCCCCAACCACACCCTCTTTGGGGAAAGTAAAGGGAATAACTTGCAAACTAGAGATTAAGTTATAGACATCTGATATTAAAAGGGAAGAACATTTTAAAAATGCATTTGCTGATCATTGCCACTTGCTTTGCAGAACCTAATACATCCCTCCCTGATAACATCAAAGGAATTAAGGCCCTCTTTTTGTAGCAAATGCTTTTCACAGTTCAATAACCATTCCTGTTGCTGCTATAATATTTCACCCACATTTCCCTATGCTCAGAGTAGGCCTCAGAATTGGAACTGTTTAATTTCTATTGAAAGCACCTTCATCTTTCCTTGCTGCATTTATCATCCTTCTCCAAATATTTGCAAGCCTTAATCATTATATTGCTAAGTCGAAAAATAGTCTCTCTGCTTTGGAGTTTAGTTTCTGAGACATGGAGAATAAAAATGCCCTGCCCTGGAGTTAGCACCCATTTTCCTCTGTCTAAAGAGCCAAACCAAGAGGCAGTGAGTAGCTTGACATATGAACCAGAAACAAACAGCAAAAGACAGGAATCAAAAGCCCCAATGTGACTGCAATAGAAACCATTGTTCAAAGCACTTCCTGGGAATTATTTAGGGATTATGGTGTCAAAATTGCTTAATCTGTAGGAAATACCCTAGGCCTTCAATTCACATCAGCAAATATGTATTAAGTGCTTACTCTGTGCCCAGGACTGAGTTGAGTACTCTGGGGAACAAAAAGAAAATGTATGTGTATTGCTCTATAAGCAAAAAGTGTTAGTGGATTCTACTGAAGGAAGGAAAACATGGGGTGCATGCCTCTGTGTATATAGTGTTTTCCTCTTATCTTACTAATAGTGAAGATGAGTCTTTTCAACTCCTCCCTAGAAGAGTTTTCCTGCAGATCAGTTGTTTCAATTTTAGTTTTGGGAACAGACACGCTGATGGTTTAGAAACTTAAGACGAATCATTAAAAATCAACATCTGTCAGAGGGAGCAGAAACGAGAGTCGGCCTGACTTGAAAAGATTCTCAGATCCTTAAAAGGACTGTTATGAAGACATAAAGGGGGAAAAAAAAAAGAATGGGAAAGTAAACTAGATGGGATGTATTTTGGAAGATTTATTTTAGTAACACCAGAGCATAAAAAGAGAAAGAAATGAGGGGGACTCTAGAGTTTATAACGTTTAGGAATGATTTGCCCTGCTCGGCTTTACTTTTTTATTCTAAAAAAAAAAAAAAAAAAAAAAAAAAAAAAAAACCCAATCTTAAGTTTTTCATTAAATTACCTAGATAGCTCTCAGGTTTCTAGACCCACTCCCACCCTTCTTGTAAGGAAAGATTCAGCCAAGCTTGTTGTTTTAAAAGGTCTCTAATCACAGGAGAACCACATACTCAACTTTGCTCATTTCCTGTGCCAATTAACAGACAGGGGTGGTTGTCTCCCCACTGTTACCACAAGGAATTCCAGGGACTGACCCTTTCAAACTTGACTCCCAGTCCCTGGGAAAGTGGCATCAGTTTTGGAAGGAGGCAGGAAGTTGGAAATCCTGAGGCCTTACAGCACAAGGACCTGAGAATCAAGAGGCCGGGGTAGGCAAAAAGGGTGGAAACCCTGGGAGTCAAGGCAGCTCTATTTTTATTTCTGAATTTTACTCTGTAATGAAACTCTTGAGTCCTGGGAACAGAACAACAGCAAAAATACCTTGTTTTATTGGGCACTCAAGGAGATTCCTGGGCCTAGTGGGCATTTTATAAATCTGCCAAAAGGGTACCAGGATTCAGATCCCCAGAGTTCAGATGAAGGGAAAGAAAGCCCCCAACTGGCCCAGCCAGCCTGGAGCAGAGATGAAATGAGAGACCCAGGATTCTCCCTGAGGCTCAGGCCCCATTTTGTAGCTGCCCTGACTTACTTGAAACTCAGAAAGAAGGTTGGACAAAGCAAGAAAAAGACCCAGAAGAGAGACACAACCAAGAGGACCAGGATTCTGATACATAAATTAAAATGGCTGCAGTCAAATCAGGAAAAACTCTTTCAAATCCTACCTAGAATGATTAATGACCCTAGTCCTCTTTCCTGATTAAGACCTCAAAGCCCCCTTCTCATAGAAAGCCATCTCTGACTATTCCACTGTTTCAGTTATCTATTGATAAAGAGTGGTCCTGTGTAACAAGCTGCCACAATCATCAGTGACATAAAACAGCCACCATTAATGATTTTCCAAAAATCTATGGGTGGCCTTGAAAATTCAATTGATTTGACCCAAGCTGCAAAGCTCATGGCATGAGTAAAGTCAGCAGACTGGTGGGCTAGGGGGCCACTGGTCCAGGATGGCTTCATAGGGAATAGCTCAGCTCAATTCCATGTGGTCTTTCATGCTCCAGCTGGCTAGCCTGGGTTCGTTCTCAAGGCAGTTGTAGAGTTCCAAGGGACTACAAGGAAGTTCAGCCTCTTTTTGTCAGATCCAGATCAGGCACAAGGTCACTTCCACAGCTATGTGTTATTACAAATCACATGGCCAACCAGATTCAGCAGGTGCAGTCTCCCCCTTGATGGAAGCAGTTGCAAAGTCACACATCAAATGATGTGGATACAGGGAGGTATGGAAGATGGAGGTTATTTTTACAATCTCTCCATCACATCCAATTCTGCAAATTTGTTGAGACAAGAAATCCTGCATCAGATTGACTACAAGTTCCACTTGCTTTGAGCTGTTTTATTATTAAAGTTTACTAATAAGAAAATTGCATCTCCAAATTAATCATAAATAACTAAAAGACTAGAATTATCTTTTTTCCTCCGCTATTTACAGGGCTTAACATCATACTGATAAATCCTGGAATATTTTATTTCCAGAAACCCTATTTATCTCATATTTATTAGCATCACCTTCATTTTTCTTATATAATGGGTTCTTGGCCTTAGAAAAATCACAAACTTATGAAGAACTTTTGGTATATTAAACTCGACAATATATTGCTTTATCATTTTTTTTAAAATTATTTTTTTAAAATTATTTCAATTCTGGTGTCCCTATCCTGCTGAATGCATTGATACCTTGCTGTGGGAATTCAAATATCAATAGAAAGTAGAAGAAAAAAAAAGGGATTTGGGGCTCTATTTTGTCACAATTCAAGTCCATGAGGTCCCTTGGAGTTGACTGGAGATCAGCTTCTGAAGCAAAGCAAGAAAAAGACCCAGAAGAGAGACGTATCCAAGACAACTAGGCAGTAGATCTCTTAGCAGCATCCCTCTTCCTTAGGGAAGCAGCATCCCTGCCTCTCTGAAGTTTCATCCCTGGCCAGGGCATTGCCAGGAAGCATTGTAGGGGTGCCTCCACTTCTGTGAGTACAGCCTGTTGATTCCTGATACCTTTGCTGTAGTTTGGATATGGACTGTACCTCAAAGGGCTATAAGCTAAAGACTCAATCCTCAGCTTGTCACTACTGAAAGGTGGTGGAACCTTTGGGAGTTGGGGCCTAGTGGAAGGAAGCTAGGCCATTGGTGACATGTCCTTGAAGTGGGTATTGGCATTGTCCTCTTTGCTTTTCAGCTCCAAGGGGAGAATAAGCCTCTTCTGCCAATCTCTCCTAATATGATATATGGGCCATATATAGGCCCCAAAGCAATGGGGTCAAACAGCCTTAGAATAAAATCTCTAAAAACATATCCAAAATTATCTTTTTCCCTCATTAAGTTGATTATCCCAGGTATTTTGTTACAATAATGCAGAACTATCTAACACACCCTCAATTTTTCCCTCGTTGTTCTCAAAGATTTCAATCCACTGTCCCTACCCATACCAAAGTACCAAGCTTCAAAGACAGAAAGAACTATAGTCTTCCTATAGATTCTGCTTGTAACTTGACAAAAATAATGCATACTACTGCATAGATAAGATTTCCCCCTTAAAATGTTGGAAGCAGAAAATATAGGAAGAAAAACTTCTATACAAAATTGCCTTCCATGGTATATTTTCAAAGAAGCTTCTGGTAGTCTTCAAAGTGCACACTAGATCAAGATCTCATTCATATGTCCTTGACTTCCTCCTCCAGTATCACTTCTCAGAAAGAAGCAGATGAGTTCCAATCAGCATGGACAGCCACCAAAGGGAAGGTCACAGGCGGTAATAACATAGGCTCATAGCAAGATGCTTGAAATATGCCCCAGAGCTAGATGAAGTAGTCGATACTAAAATGTACTCTCAAACCCTGCTCTTTGTCTGGCTTCAAGTACAAGCCAGCTGTTCAACAGCCTTAGGAAACAAATGTAAGAATAACTAATTAAATGAATATGTTTCAAGGATGAACAAGAGGGGGTTTGATGTTTTGATGCATGAAGAGTTGGCTTCCATTATAAAATCTTTCTTTCTCTTCATGTACCACAGCCATTCTGAGAAACTTCAACACTAGTGGAAGTTGTAATGTGTGATTCTGACTTAGTAGTCTGGGGGTCTGGGAGGCAGACCTGGCTAGGAACATATGCTGCAAGAAGAGCCCAATTATGATGGGACTATGCCTTTTTATGATGGGAGTATGGCTTTTGTGCTTCCAGAAACATATGCACCATGAGTCTCCCATGTGCCAAGGACTTACCACTAGGTAAATGCTGGTGAACAAAAACCCTCATGTGTGGCCTCAAGAGCTTACAGTCTAAAGAGAAGACAGCCTTTGCCTGAAACTCTCTTTCACCCCCTTAAAGATTCATTACCATAGAAAAGACATGGAACCAAGAACCCTTCTATTAGACTCTGAAATATGGAGCAAGTGCCCTCTATTCTCTTTTCTAGGGTAGTTTGTTTCTCCTTTCAAGACTCACACAATTTCATATTTCTTGCTGTCACTATTTTCTTTTATTCTTATCATTATTATATCAAATTTCCATGATATTAGGAAAAGAAATAAGGAAGACTTTGCCTCACTTTTCACTAAAGATTGTAGTCATCACTAGATGTAGCCATCATAATGACATCATTCCTTTGCTGTTCTCAACACTTGGGGAACAAGATTTGAATGGCAAGAATAGATTGAAATAGGAGATATAATAAACAGTGCCTATAGAGGCCAAGCAGAAAATTAAAATAAGTGACATAAGATCAAACAGAATAAGAAATTGTAGGTGTTCAGGACATATGCCACACTTAAAGGAATCATCTGTGAAGTTTCAGCCAATTATTGCCACAGGGATTGTGGTCCTATTATTGCTAGAGCATCCATATTTTTCAGGGATATGAAGAAATCCATATTTGATGTGAACCCCTCAATTTTTCAATGCTGAGGAATTTTTTTTCCTTTTTAAAAGAGTATAGACCACATAAAACATGTCATTAGTGAGATGTGGCTTTTAGACAGCCAGTGGGTCTCTAGAGCAAGGGACATAATGGTTCATCGAGAGAATATCTCCACATTTTTTCTTGTCTTTGGAATTCAAGCCAGTTGAGTAAAATGTGAACCAGAAGGTCTGTTCTCCAATGTTTAAAATCCAGAGAAATCCCCTTGTAGTTCTACTATTCTACATGAATCTGTTGAAGAACAGACATATGGATGCCACTTTTCAAAAAATCTTGCCTTACTCCTGTCCTTCATGTTATGATTTTTTTTAGGCCTCTGGGTTTGTGGATGTCATGTGTGTATCTTGCTCTGCACAGGCAGACTACCTGTGTAACTTGGGTTGAGCCATCTCAACATGTGTCTGGAAATCGTAGTTTCCTAAGTCCACCATTAGTAAAGGAGGCAAAAATAGACAGTTTCACCAGAAGTGAGTTGGGGAAGTTGGCTATACCCTAGGAGCTAGACATTAAGTTGACTTCTAACTCAGTTTCCCAAAGCAATGGATCTATTATTCAAAGACTCCTTCTGGTTCAGTTTAATGAAACCACAGAAAATTTGCAAACTAAACTCACCAAGACGAGACACTAATAGAAAGCAGATTTTTCTTCTTTGGATGCTATGGTTAATGAGAGCATCTTTAGGGACCTACTCTCTGTGTTCTCAAGGTTTGAGGGGAATGTAGAGATGGCAGGGCTTGGCTTTGGCAGGCATATACTGGGCTCGTGCCAAAGCTTATGTACTTTATATTTGCTATGAGAGATTGTGCCTATAATGCTCTTGTACTTTCACAATTATAAAGATTCACTCCTTTGAGCTTTTCAGATCCCTGTACAATCTTCTCCCAGTGAGGTTTCCTCATCAACTTAATTGCAATAGTACACCCTTGCTCTTCTTTCTCCCAGTTGGTGTGGGTTTTCATCATACAACCTTTCTCTACTTCTTTCTGTTGATGGTATACATTTCTTTGCATAGTGTCTCCTCCATAGAGGAAGTCAGTGTGTTTACAGACTAACTACAATCTAATACCTAGAACAATGTATGAAGCTATTGGATTGTCAAAATAAGTGCTCATTGAACAAATCAATGTCTTATGGCTTATGTACTAAGGTGAAATGTACATTGAGCATCAATGAATGGTTCCTGGCTGGGTCTCCCCAAGCCTTTTTTGGGAATATACCACCTTAGATGTCAGAGGTAAATAAATATATTCCCTTTTCCAATCTGTATTTACACTGGAAATATTTTACATATATTTTTATTTGCCACAAATTTTGCTATTTTGATTCAGTTTCTTTCAGTAAAATGATGCTTCTGTTATATAAAAAGAAAGACTTGAAATACTTTTGTCTAAATTGCTCAGAATATACTTCAGCCATGAAAATTCCTCCTTTAGATTGATTTGATGGTTTGAGTGTGTGTGGGTTGAATAACATTTCCTTTTGTAGATAAGTAGATCTAAAAGATGAAAGAGAAATTTATAGACTTTGTTATTATTTGGAAAATAATCACTCTGGTCTTTGGATCAGCTTCCTATCTATATAAATTACCAATTTCTAACATTGACATTTCAAATTTTTGTATCATTTATTTTACCCATTTACTGGATTGCCTTCAACACAAATTTTAGTTATTTATATTTCTCCTTGATAACTGAGATATCTTTTGAAGCACATTGACAAATCAAAAACAAATACTTGACTTTAGGCAGTTTCTAAAGTTGAAATTTAATGTTACTTTAAGAGAGGTAGAAAGCAATGTGAAAACAAAAATCAAGCATATTGTTCTCCTCACTTTATTTCCCACTTAAAAGTAAATATTTTTGAAAATGGATATTTCTTTTCAATATAATACGGGAGGTAGGTGGTGGTAGGCCTAAAGGAAACAGAGGGTAGATGGAGTTGGACCAACATTTGAATGCTAGCTCATGGCCACTCTCTGCCAAATAATATTGATTTTTGGTTCTAATTGTCAATTACTGAAGAACTAAATTGGTTATGTTTTCCTTAAATGAATTTCTTTGTTCATATGAGAGAAATATGAACTGGAATATATACAGAGATAATTACCAGTTCATTTCAATAACTAGTCCCAGTATTACACTAAAACTTTTCTTATTAGTTGTAAACAAAAGACATCCTCACTAAATTCAAAAGTTTAAATTCAAAGCTTTCCTAATCATCATCTTTATTCTCTTCTCAGCAACATTTGCTGCTGGTGACCCTCCTTTTCTTCTTGGCACAGTTACTGCACCATAGCTTCCATGACTCAAGTTCTATTTTTTATCTTGCCTTCATGAAACCCTTCCTCTGCCCTTGGAACTGACATTTCTTCTTGTACTCATTTACTAGATATTGGCTGGTCCAAGGCACAGGACTTCCTTTGTTATTTTATTCCATGATTTCTTTCCATGGTAACTTAGCTATATGCCTCCCTTTAATTACTCACTATTTCAAACTAGAGTCTAATCTGTAGCTCCTATCCTCAAACTTTTAGACGTATATCCATGCTTGTTGACTTCTACAAGTATCAAAGATACTCCAAAAACCAACTGGTCCAAACCTAAGTTTATAATCTCATAACCTAATCTTCCCTTGGTCTTCACATCCCGGATCATGATGCCAATATTGATCCCAGTATGAAGATCATTCTTGACCTCTTTCTTTTATCCTCTCCCCAAATACTTCTAATATTATTCTCTAATAAGTCTCAATTTTCTTCATTACTTTCCAAATCTATAACCACTATCATAATCTAAGCTATCATTTGATTTTCTATGATAAAGTATATATTCCCCCAAATGGCTTGAACCACACCCTTTTTAGCCCCTCTTTCCCACTTCTCATCAGTCTGCTTCCTTAGAGAGATTCCCGAGTAGGTCCAGTCACCACAAGTTTCAAATGTATATGTGGCTTCCAACTGCATTTTAGGTAAACAGAACACATGTATGGACCATAAAGCCCTTTTATTTGATCTCTACCCACCTATCAGGCCTCACAGTGCATTGTGAATCTTCTCCTCCTTTATATAAGCCATACTGATCTTCTTTAACCATTTCCTGACATTTCCTCCCAAGATCTTCTGAGTGATATGGTGCTTCAAACTTCCAGCATTTTCTTCTCTTTACCTAGTTGACGTCTATCTCCCAGATCTCAGCTCAATCAACTTCCTCAGTTAAATCTTCTTACCTTGCCTAACCAAATCAGGAAAGCACCTCTCCTTTGATCATTTAAATGCTATTTTTATTGATGATATTTTGTATATAGTTTATGGCTTGTTAATCAGATATTCATCTCTGTTCTCCTCTACAATTTTGATTAAAAACAGGAATCAAAGCTATTTTACTACCACTATACATTTAGTATATGTCAGACATATCATTAATATTTATGGAATAAAGAAAAGGAATTGTGAAGCAGTATTCATGCTTAAACTTGTCAAAGTTCATATTTGGGTCCTTAAATAAAAATAAAAACCAAAATCAATGATTGTAGCCTGAAATCAATGCCTCTAGTTTTAAAACTTGAAAATACTCTGGAGCTCCGATGAGTAGACTCAAGATTATAAAGGAATGCAGTATCAGAAATCGTGGGAACTGAAGAGGGACATTGCCAACTCTTTTTATCCTGGAACAAAATAACCCTTTATCTGCTTGGTAGGCTAAACCGTATTCTCTGTAAAAGTTTATATAATCCCTGATAGCAGTGATTATACATTGAAAGCAAAAAACATTCAGGTTGGTGATATGAATGGATAAAAAGAGAAATGATCAAAAAAAGAAAGGAAACCGAATTTTATGAAGAAAATTGTTTCCAGATATCCCCAAAGTGTAAGAAAAAAAATTTATTTCTCAAAGAGAAATATGAAAAACAGTTTCTACAAAATCTTAGTAACTCATATGTAAGCATATGTACATATGGCCACCATGATCCTGGATGTCAAATAATCTCTCTGCTGTTACAGTAAAGCCAACTCAGAATCCCCAAATTGTTAGTATCCAGATGCATTCTCCCAGATTATATTTTACATTCAAAAGGGACACGAGAAGTCTCTGGTTGGCCATGTGTAGCAACTATTGCCTCAAAATATAAGGTTATTATTGAATACATACTATTCAGATTTCAGACAAATAAAACACTGAGATTCTTATTTAGACCAAATTGAGAGTAACCCAATATATTAAATAAGAGTATGTCACAACACAACAGATATAATTTTAAACAGGAAATATAATGAAGCCTTGTGCTAGGACTAAAGCTTGGATGCAGACTTTCTCTACATTAGGACCAAACATCTTGAAAGCTTTGTCACAGGGATCCTGATCGATGATGACTCATCTGAACTCTAGCACTGATCGTGAATACCCTATTCACCTAGCTCTTTGCCTTTGAAATGAGAAGCAATGGCTAGAAAAATCAAAACCTGAGACCATAAACTCGTAGTTAGTAGTCCCAATTTATTTCAAGATCATTTTTATTTATCTTGTAGTATGGTCTGTGTAAGGCACTTTTTTTTTTTTTTATGTTTCAATGTTTCAGAGTTATAGCATTTTTCTTAAAATTCCAGATTCTCAGTCTTTTTAAAACAATTCTTCTCATTAGAATTGCATTGTCGTTCTTGGTAGGTAGGTGTGTGTCCCCAAGATGCTTCAGTCCTCACCATGTCATATTTCCTTCATGGAGATTCATTAGTTCTGCAAAACTGTTCACAGAAGACTTGGAGATATTTACAATTTTTTTTTTTGCTTAAATAAAAAATATCCCCAAAGATTCAGCATATAGGGAGAATATTTGTAAACCATTAGTTGACCTCACCATAGTTTGTGTTGGTCTTTTGTAGTATCCAGCTGCAGCTGAAGCTCTCTGTTACCTATGGCTCCTTCAGGTCTATCACTCTCTATATCCCGGGGACTTGTTCTAAATATGTGTGAGCAAAAAACTATTCTCTTATCTTACCCATCACTGAATTTAATAAAGGCAAGGGACAATTCCAAGATGCTAACCATTTGAAAATCATGGGCTCTCTCAGTGGCAGGAAACACAGAATATCTCTCATGGAGAAATTTGAAAACCTCTTGCCTTTATGTGCAATAAAGATTATAAGTACATTAAATTACAAATCATATGTATCTCAGGCTTCAACCTCAAAAATTTGTCTGGTGGTAAAGAGCAGATTAATCTGTAATTATTCTCTTAATTTTTTTTAAGATTATCTTCTCTTACTCCTTGGTAGAATTTAGAGGTTGATTGTATGAATGACACACAGAGATATTCAAAAGATATTAGACTCCTCTTTGGAATTAAGTAAAAGAAGCATTGTTTATGAAGCTGTGGTAAATGGGCCTAAGGTCATGGGCATGTATTCTTTTTTAGTTGCAGCCAAAATCAGGTTTGGGGATTTCTGATGAGCTCTTTTTGGTGCTGGTTGTTATTAGAGAAAAAAATGGATCTTTCTGCTGCATGCTTGGAAAACCAGACGTTATCACCACTTGATTATTCATTTGCTAGTACAGCTTGTTTCATTTATTAAAAGAAAGTCAAGGTTGAAATTGGATCTCTGCAATGCATGTCCATGGCTTTATGTGTTTGTTGATAATAAACAGCCTTTCAATGCTCAGTGTTGATTTTCTGGGCTCTAACTTGGCATCATTTTGATCTTTCTTTGGATGAGCCAACAGCATTATGTAGACTGTAGCTTTAAATAAGAAAACACAAGGAGGAGAGGGGCGAATGTTCCCTTTGGAATTAGTAGGGGAGGGGGAGGAGGAAGGGGAAGCTTTTGTTCAGTCACGGAAAATGGAAAATGGACGTGTGTCTCATGGTGGCCGCAGTTTAAGTAAACATAAACTCTGAACCAGAGATTAGACCCACCATTTCCTCAGTGCTAGCAGTACCAAACCAAAATATAGTTTTATTTGGCTAACCCCAAAGTAGGATGTGGGTGCCAGTCTTGGAAACCACATGATCAGGTTTCCAGCAGACACCACTAGGGCTAGGGTTTGTCTTCCATGGGGAAGTCCTGAAGGCACTACTCCTAGCAGCACCATCACTGTGTTTAACAAACACATGTAACCATAACAACAGCTCCCTCCAGAGATAGGACCAAGGGTCCTTTGCTGACAGTTTAAGATGGCTCCTTAGTATAACACTACTGAGAGAATGGGCATTGTTAAAGAGATGGAGGGGTTGATAATGGGAGCCCGGTGTGGAAGCTGGAGTGGGAGAATATACTCTCCATCTTCCTATGAATTCGGGAGTCAACCAATCCAGATTCCAGGTCTAGGAGCATCACCTGGTCTTCCTTGGAAACTCATTTCATGCCAAATGGTAGTCCAGTAAAGAACTAGGCAGTAACCTGTGCTTTCAATGTGTACTTTCCTTTATAAGGAGGATTCCTTGAGACCCTAGATCATTCCAATCACCTTCAATTCTGTAAGCCTCCAGCCTGGGTTTGCTGCTTCAGAGATTTTCACGGTGTGAAGTTTTATTTATTTATTGACCACAGAGTTGTTGTTCTTCCCCTACCTCCCTGGAGCCAGGGAGGGATGGGCAGATGATAGAGTTGGGTGCCCTGAGTTAATGACTAGCTCTGTATTCACAAGCTCGTTTACTTTTGTCTTCACCTGACGCCTCAATGCCGCCAATGAGTGGGAATTAATTTTATTGAGGACCTCTCAGTTCCTTAAAAGAAAAACTGCTCACTTGGCTGGAAATGCTCTGACAGAAGGCAGAGCAGCCGGTCACATTCGAACACTGTGTCTTCTGGGTTTGGGGACAGAGGAGGAGTGGCAGATCCCAAAGGAGGAGGGGACCAAGCAGTCATTTCATAGGAGCTATTATGGGGTGGGTCGAATCTCAGAAGACTCCATCAACAGCTCTGTTGCTAAAGACACAGCTTGCTGTACCCTTTTCTGCCACTCCCCACTAACTTTGGGCATGACCCACCCCCCCCACGCACACCCTTCCCAACAATCAACTCCCCATAAGAAGGTAATCATCTTATGGTGAATTGGAGAAGAAGAAAAGGCACTCTAGGAAAATGTTATGATAATAGAAAGCTCTTCACTGTCCTAACCATCTGGTGCTCTGCCATAACAAAGAAGGTGAAAATTGAGTGCCCAGTAACTTCTTTTGGCTTCAGATAATGGGCGCTCCCTCGGATTTGTGTTCTTCACAAGAGTAATTCGCTGTCATTTCACACCACATCTGCACCACATTTCCTCATCAATACAGCCTTACATATAAGTTACCACACTTAATTAAGTTCCCCTCATTCTCCTCCAAAGAACAGAAAAGTTTGTGTGGAGGCCCGAGTGGCAAAGAGGCACAAATAAGATTTTAGTGACTCTTGTTTTGTGCAAGAAATGGAGATTGATGGGGAGCTCATGCCACCAAGGGTTGGCTCCCGGGTGGGGTAGGGTGGGGATGCGCCCTGACAGCTTTAGGCCGGGCAACAGCTGTGAATAAGCTTAGGCAGGCGGCCTTGTGGCCAGGCATGCTTGGGGAGGTGATGGGGACCCCATTGTCTCATAATCTCGCTTTTGAAATTGTGCTACAATTGATTCGATCTGATTTCTAAGGTGCTGTCACCAGAGCATCATTAAAAGTTCTTTAAGAAACTGGAGAATAGACTAGATCACCAGAGGCGGCTTTGTTGGCCTCTTCTGGGCCTTTCTTCGCTGTGTTTTCCCTTCCAGCTGACAGAAGGGGAGGAGCCTGGAAGCTCAGGACAATTAACATGGAGAAATTTTGTTTTCTCAATCAATAGCACAGAGTGACTAGGAGAATCTCAGCAACACTCTTTCGCAGACAACAGTTTCATTGGCCATTAAGTGTCATTTACTAAAAAGTTTATTAGCTGTTTTTTTTTTTTTTTTTTTTTTTTTGTGTGTGTGTGTGTGTGTATGGTTTTCTCCTACCAATACTCCCAGAGGTTTAAAAGTCCCCTCTTCTAGAAGCCGTGTAGTCAGCACACAGCTAGGAAGGCTGAACCTAAGGAAAAGGACATTAATCAGCAGCCCAAGTACGAGTGGATGAAAACAGAGATCCTACCAGTCTCCCAGCTATCTTAGTCGTAAGTAAATTAGCAGCTCTTTATCCTCTCCTTAAATGATAAGGAGGGAGCCAGTGTGGGGACCTTTAAGATATTTCTCACAACAAGTGTCAAAATACCCTGAAAGCTCCCGGGGGTCCACCTCCCACACACAGTATGCCCTTCATTTGTTTATCTAAATGCTGACAAATTGCAGTATTTTAACAGCCTATCTGCAGGCTTGGCTTCATTTGCATGACGTGCCCTCTATCTTTGAGGGGATAATGAGGCTCAACATAAAGCTCTCATTGAGGGCTCCACAGAGCTTGACAGTGATGAATACCAAGCAGGAGAATTAGGTGGTTTAGAGAAGAATATGCTATTGTGTGCAGCCCCCTATCCTTTTATCTTTCCTGCTGCTCATTTTCAGGTCTTTCAAGGGAACTGCCTCCATACTCTTTTTTAGCTAGTGTCTTTTACCTCTCTTTCACTCTGAATGGGCACGATCCTCCAAATCGTCAGCTCAGCCCTGTGCTATTTTAGTCCCTCTAATTATGACCCCGTCTTATCCTATGAAATGCTAGAGGTTTCCTTTCAGAATAGGAGCCACTGAGAAACGCTGTAAAGAGCTGTCCTCAGAGCATTCGCCCCTCCACCCCCTGGATTCTCAGAGACTCTCTTTTGCATTGCAGAAAACAGCCACCTTCTGTCTGAAGCATTCAGGGGCTGTCATGGGACAGAGTGGTCCCTGAGTCCACCCTTGATGTGTGGAAGATGTCAAGGAAAGTGACAGAAGTTCAGGAATTCATTTTTTTTTTTTTTTTGGTCAGAAATTCAGTATGTGTTCAAACTTCTACAGGTGTAGCTGAGGGTGCTTATGTTTTTAAACGGTACATGACAAGGGTTTAGCATGGTTGGAATCGGTGAGGTTACACAGAGAGTTTCTCCAGGGAAGAGTGAATGCTTTCCCACCCTGGAAGGCATTCCTTGATATATGTGGGAGAAAGAGGTTTTGGTGATGAATCAATGAGCTTGTAGCATATAGCATGTTTAGGAAGAATTGAATAGATAGGTGGATAAACATGATCCTTTCATTCTCAAAATAAAGAAAGAGGCCCAGAAGGTGAAGGTGTTTCATAGCAAGCCTGTGAACTAACCTTCATGCATATCAGGAGCTAGAAAGGAACCTGAGCTCACTGAATTTACTTGCAGAAAAACAGATGGATTGGTACATTTCATTTTACCTAAGTTTCTATAAGCAAGGGTTCCTAACTCATTTCATTTTGAAATTCTCGCTAACAACGAAAATTGTTATGTAACAATAAAATTGTGATAGCAATAAAATCCTTACTTACAATGCTCAATTGTAATTCCCTGTCCTCTTCCTGGATCCAAGATTTATTCACCCCAATTCTCTGATAACAAAGCTGATAATCTTCAGTTCATCTGCTCGCAGCCATTTATTCAGGGGACTTGATCATTTAAAAACACCCCAAAATTCTAGCTTCTTGGACTTTCCTGTATTCCTCAACACTCAGTCCAGTTCAATGGGCAAGACTACTAGAAATCAATGATATGATCAGAAAAAAAATGTGTCAAAATGATAAAGAGCCTGTTAAAGGGGCTCAGAGTCTACCTTTCTTATTTCGTGATACTTTGGAATTCCATAAGTTTCTCAGAGAGTTTAAAATGCTACAGTGTTTGGAATAAATTTACTTCTAGGTCTTTATCCTTTAAAATGATGCGTTTTATTTTCTAGTTATTGATTTACTATGTGGTCATCATAGAAATATAGAAATTAGAATCTCCAGTTCATCATCTGATAATATTCATTATGTTTAAATATATATATATATATATAAAATTGTTTTCAACATGTTAATCAACATTCCGTTTTTACTATAATTTTCAGGGCTACATAATTTCTTTCTAATGACACATCTGATTTTATAAAAACAATTACTGTATAGAACATATTATGGTTCTAAGAAGTACTGTTTACATAACTGGTAATAAATGGCTAGCGGGTCCCAGGAAAGAAGGTGAACAATAATAATTTCACATGTAATGATGGGTTTGTATGCATAAGAAAATTAAGAATTGTTATTATAGAAAAGTACTCGGTTATATAATTGGTTTAGTTGGAAAGTCAAATAGTTTCCTCTTTTTAACATTCTGTATATGAGAATATGTGAAATAAGTGTAAGATTGTGTCAGGCAGAATGAAGAGCACATGATTTGAATCTTGCCTCTATTCCTAATTATCTGTGTCAATTTAGTTTAGCCTGAATCATTATTTCTTCAATCTGGAAAAGGTGGATAATAATGCCCCTTTCTCCTAACATTGTTACAATAACTTATATTATGTATTTTAGACATTTTAGCACAGTGCCTGGCAAATAAGGAAGATTTTCAGCAAGGGTACAAGCGTAATCAAGATGCTCATGAAATCTTCCGGAATTCATCTCTGTGATGGATTCTCAGACCCAAGGGAGAGTATTGGTATAGCCCAAATCTTCTTGGTAGCTTGGGAGGTGACCAGCTGATTAGTTTCCATTGTGAGGCTGTATTTGCCATCCCTCTGGACAAAGCTTAGGGGCCCGCCCCGGCACTGCTTCAAAGGCCATTGGGAGAATGGTGGTAAAAACCATCTGTCCTACTGGGATGGAGAAGTGATTGATAAATTTTTTGCACATGTTCTTTGTAAGTCAATGACTGGGGTCGCCTGTGACTGGATATGTTGCCCCTATAGCATTCAAGTGGACATATGTAGTGGCATTTAAGTGCTAATTTTTGCTTTGGAAAGAAAGGGAGATTTGCATTGGAAACATTAAAAACACAGATTGAGGATGTAACATATGGAAAATAGGCAGTAATCCTCACTCTATTGCACATGAATATTCTCAATGTGGAACTCATGAGAGCACAATATTTACTCTCTCCATGTTATAAAAAAAACAAATAATTTTTAAAAAATCCAAATCATTTAAGAGTGTGACAGTGTAGTCTGATGGCTACAAAATAGGGTGTTAAGCTGAACTAGGATTCAGTTTATTTTCTTACAAATTGTCCGAGTATGGGCAAATCACTGATTTATTTCAAAATTTGATCTTCTTTGGTTGTTCACTTAAATAGCATATTTACAAATTATTTTGCTACAAAGTGAAGCACAGGCTAACATAATATTTGTAGTACCTTGAATAACAAAGTTCACAAGAAGGAAACCTGGGATACAGCTTTTGGTTCACTTTGATCACATTTGTATAGGACACATGCACATCTCTCAGCAAATGACACAGGTAGTTTTGAATAAAAACAGATGCTTTCCTAAAGCCCTACTAGTTTTCTTCTATTATCTGTTTTTACCTTATTTCCCCCAAATGCTGATTTAACTAGGAAAATAACTTCCAAGATAAAGAGTACATTTCCTAGGCTTTCTAGTGGTTAAGTGACCCTGCATTAACTTCTGAAGTGTAATTGGAAGAAGTGTTGGATTATATTATTATTATTTTGTCACTGGAGATTGAACCCAGGGGTGCTTTACCACTGAGTCACATCCCCAGTCCTTTATATCTTAAATTTTGAGACAGGTCTCACTAAGTTGTTTAGGGCCTTGCTAAGTTGCTGAAGCTGGCCTCAAACTTGTGATCCTCCTGCCTCAGCCTCCTGAGTTGCTGGGATGACAGGCATGTGCCACCACATCCGGCTTTGGCTAACATTCTTTTGTTTGTTTGTTTGTTTGTTTGTTTTTAAGATTTTCTAAGTTTTTTTATGGCATTCAGGAATGTACAAATGTAATAGTTAATTGTTTAGCAATTATTTATAGCTCAGTGTCTTGCTTTCAGAACACATGAAAAACTTTAAAGCATTTTATGCCCAAAACCTGGGAGTGGCTAATTTTATCAGTATTCTTTTCTTTTCTTTTTTTCTTTTTTGGTTCACTTTAGTTATACATTACAGCAGAATCCATTTTGACATAGTTATCTCTCCTTCCTCTACCCTCTCCCATCCCCTGTTCCCTTCCTTCTAATGATCTTTCTGCCATTTCATAGCTATTTTTAAAAATTAATTTCTTGTAGACGTACATGATAATAAGATTCACTGTGGTATATTCATATGTGGGTGGATATACATACACATGTATGTATGTGTGTGTGTGTGTATATGTATACACACACACACACACACACACACACACACACGCACATAGGATAATTGCATCAGGTTCATTCTGCTGTCTTTGTTTTTTCCATCCCCCCTCCCTTTCCTTTATTCTCCTTTGTCTGCTGCACTGAAATTCTGTTTTTCTTTTTTTCAATCCCCTCACACCTCTTATTATGGGTTAGAGAAAACATTCGACCTTTGGGTTTTTAGCTTGTATTCTTAATTGTGATCTGGAAATCCATAGGAAAAATGAGGGCTTTCACAGTTGCACCCCATCTGCAATTATGGGATGCCTTGAGAATAGCATCTACAAGCAACAGAACAACAAACAGAGAAGATTTGAGTACCTGACATCATGGAGCACTGTACCATACTTCTAGGGCTCATTTATGTCTAAAAGTTAGAAATGTCAGTGAAAATATACATTTGCATTTGTTAAAGCAACTATTGTTCCTAGGGTAACAGTTGTTTGTTTTTCTATACAATGAACTTAATCTTAAATTTTAAACCCCTATTTAGCATTCCCTTTTGAAATTTGAACGGTTATCTGGTTTTCTGGGTTTTTTTATAGTACATTAGTGATTTGTGTTAGAGGTATATGTTTATTGACCTTGTATTTTAGGTCAAGGGACTCATCCCAAACTTGAATTTGAAGGAGAGGGGAATGCAAAGCCCATAACAAGAGTTTTTAAGACAACATCTGGGTGGGTCACAGTAGTTGCAAGTGGTCTCACACAGAGAAGGAACAATGATTATGGGATGTAGGGGTTTCATACAATAAATGAGAAGAAGACAGCAAAAAAGGTACAGGTAGTAGGAGTTTGTCTTAATCAGCTTTTGCATCACTGTGATGAAAGTACCTGACAAGGATAACTAGAGAAGGGAAAGTTTATTTGGGGCTTATGGTTTCAGAGATCTCAGTCCATAAATGGCTGACTCCATTGTTCTGGGCCCAAGGTAAGAAAAAAAAAATCATGGAAGAAAGTCATGGAAGGGTGAGGTCAGGAAAAGAGGAACAAAGGGACCACAGAGAAGATGAGCCCTTCCAGGACATACCCCCAGTGGTCTGCATCTTACAGTTACCTGCCTATGGTTGCCATTCAGTTAGTCCATCCAAACCAGGATGGACTGATTAGGTTATAGCTCTCACAATCTAATCATTCCATCTCTGAGTATTCCTTCATTAATATAGGAGCTTTGGGAGGACAACTCAAATCCAAACTATAACAGAATCCTTCTGTCTGTTTAACAGCCTCCTGTGTATAAGATTGTACCAAATGCTTGGATTATCAAAATTAACTTTGGGCAAGTAAATTTACCCCTTTGTAGCTAGTTTCCTCATCTGCAAAATGGAGATAATGATGGAATTCTATCCAAGACTAAGTAAATCTGAGCTATCATTATTGATGTTTTCATTTTAGAGATCAAAGTAGAGTCAGGGTGACAAAAAATAAATATTATTAATGGAAGCACAGCATGATGATTTACATAATAGAGATATGAATATGGTACTTTGGATAACATGACAGGGAGGAAACTAACAGCCTGAAGAGGTATTCATGGATCTTCTCAAAAGAACCTTGACTTGTAGAGGGTCTCATATTAGAACCTAGACTTGCAAAGATGTGTCTTCACATGAAGAATAGCATCTAGACTATGACTCATCTTTTGCAAATACTAGGAGAATAGGCTAAGTTTGGCATAATAGAGAACGCTAGTGGTGTTGGGGGGAGAGAGGATGATGTACTGGTACACACTGGTATAAACATAGCAATTATTTACAGCTGGCATCCATCTAATAGGGCCACATCTATTCTTTTTGGTGTCTATGCTAAACTTATAATTTTGAACATAATCCCTAAAAACTGTGTGTGAAATGATATAGAAAATGTCAACACAAGCTTTATATACCTTAGTAAAGCGTCAGGAGTAAATCCTAATTATTAGTTCACCATTCCCTAAAAAACAAAAAGCACTTCATGGAAACATTTGCTACAGTACATTTTTCTCCCTATTATCAGAGATGTTCTTTTGTGAAGTTTTTCTATATAGTGTAGTTAATATTGGATTAAAAATTAAGATGCAGAAAAAACACAACAGATATATATATATATACATATGCATATATGTGTGTATGTATATATATACATACACAACACATACATGGAAGGGTCTAAGTTGTGTATTTTTCCTTCTGAAAGATGTGAATGTGTAGTAGAAGAGATGCTCACAGAATTTCCATATACTCTCCTGCCTTTCTCAGCCCAAGCACTTTATTTTTGCCCAACAGTTAGTAAATGGAGGCCATAAGAATCTCTTCTTGGATCACATGCTAAGAGCTAGTATGAGTTTCCATGCCTTCTTTGGCCATACTATGCCACTATGAAGTATTGCCTAGTGACACGCATCTGTTGGCCACATAGCATGAAGAGTGAATAAAGTTTTCCTGTGTTGGTGAACTGTGTTGTATGGCTAATTTGTAATCGGAACATAGCCTATCATTATCTTGACTAATATCAGAATTGTTACCGGAAGTGGGGCATTACACATCAAAAACCAAATACATACAGCTTGGGCTTAGTGGCTGTTGGTAAGCAGTGATGAAACTTATTTCAAAGATTAAAAACATGGCAATTTATGTTTTTCCTAGAAGAAGATATTTATTAAAACTGTTATTAAGAAAGTTTACTTGGTATTAGATGATAGGAGTTCTGATCCAGAAATCTCCTGAAAGAGAATGAAAAATAGAACATTAAATTTGCTGTTGCTTTTTTTTTTTGGATTTGATAAAAGTCAAAGATTTGAAAGGGATGAATTCAGAGAGAATTGACAGGTATATAGATGATCTGAAAGGAAATATATGTGTGTGTGTATATATGCATAAATGTAGACTTTATAGTATCAGAAAAATTGCTTCTGTGACTCCAAATTATTGGAGTTGGGATTTAAAAGGGATTTAATATAAATCTTACCAATAAGAATATTTCAGAGCAAAGATTTTTTTATTGTGGTCTTTTCACTTGATCCCAAAATCTCTAAGTAGCCTATTCCTCCACTAAATTAAAATTAGATGTACATTCTGAGAAGGTGAAAAAATAAGCATTTAGGATTATATCTAAAAGAACCATCAGCATACTTATTGATATGTAGGACTGACTGACTCACAGGTACTGAGAAACTACTAATTTTTGAGAAAGTTTTACTGCTAAAGAATCCATAAATCCTGTCTGGAAACATCTATGCTATTGTGATTTTAAACAAGTTTTGATCCATGTCAGGGCTTAGATATGAGGTATCCCCAGAAGCTCATGTGCAAAGCAATGCAAAAATGTTTAAAGGTGAAATATTGAGTTATGAGAGTTTTAACTTTTCAGTGCATTATTCCCTGATGTGGATTAGCTAGACAGTAGCTGACCAAAACAGTCTCTTACCCAGGAATAAGTAGGAAGTAGATTTTAAAACTTGTATAGTCTCAAAGGAGAACATATTCTCCAGCATCCATTAAATATGACCAAAAAATATACCAGGCAAAGAAGAATATCCCAGAAATAGATCCAGGGATAATGGAGAAAAATGGACAAGGGGTGTCCTCCCAGGGAACTGAATCAGGATCTAGTCAAGTGATATTCTGCATCCTCTGATCCTCAAACATCTGCCTGAGAGAGAGTATACAAGTTCTGTTCTTTGTTATACACCTGTAATTATTTCTGTTTCTGTCGTTCCCCTCATTCCTCTTCTACCATTATATATTGGATAGTAAGGAAAAAAAAAACATGCTTTCATAGTTAATATATTTCAGAGGAGTCATGTGTAGATGTGATAGAAATATTATTATCCCATGGCTATTCTCGATTTTGAACAGGACAGGATGGCATCTTAGATCATTTTTCATGGAGAGTGATTGCATATTTTCTCTATATACAAGTGTATCAGGTAGAATTCCTACAGGAAACAGAAGGCACTTTCAAATTAGCATGCACAGGAGGCTTTATTGATAAAGGGATTAGTTACAAATATGTAGTAGAGTGTTGAGAGAATAATAAAGGACACAACAGAGATCTGGGGCCATTGTCATCCAGAGGCCCAAACCACTGAGGGGAGAGAATCGTTACCAGGACCTGGAAGGAAAGCGAGACTGAGTCATTTAGGTCAAGTCAAGAGGCTCAGAAAGCCAAGGTGACCTCAGAGGGAAAGAACTGAGGGCATAAATGCCCTGACCTCATTCTTCCCACCCCCTTAGGTCTCCTGGGTCTTTTCCTTTAGTAATTCCAGCTGGAAGCCAGTGGGTATTGAAGGCTTTTGATGTATTCTATACATATTAGCTTCTATGGGCAGAAAGCTAGATAAAGACTAAGCAGAGCACATCTAGGATAGCAAAAAAAAAAAAAAAAAAAATGATACAGGATATGGGGATGAAATGAAGGAAGTTATTCACTGAGCAGAGTGATGAATCCAGGCATCTAATCCTACTCATACCCTCTTCCACACATTCACAGTCAAGAATTTTCAGTGAAAAATAAATGTATGCTGTGATCAGCTAAGACCTGCTGCTGCATGTTGCAGATGGTAGAGCTCAGAGCCCAGCAGAGGACTGGTGATCATATATTCAATTAGTGAGGAGTTGAACTGAACTGGGACTCAACATTCATAGGTCCTTCCAAGGTATCACACTCCTGGCCCAGCACCAGTTACAGTCTGGTTAGAAGTGAGGAGCAGGGAGCAGAGGGTATGGAGCTGAATGTGTCTGAGAAGATGATTGTTTCACATTCTCTGTCCACTTCTCTGCTTACCTCTTGGCTAATTCATTCAATTATTGATGCCAATTCTCTCCCCTTCTCTGTATTTGTGCCTTTATTATGTTACTTTGAGCTTTCTTTCACCAAATAGGTGGAGTCTGTTTTACTATCCCCTTGGACATAGGCTGCCCTTATAATTGGCTTTGACCAAATAGAAAGAGAGAAAATTGACACGATGCCTGGTCTGAGCCTAGAGAACATGAGAACATTCCCTAGTTAGACTGCAAGAGGATAAGAAATACCTAAAGCAGAACCACGTCACCCCTTTATTCCTGCTAGAGTTACCATGGATCCAATCAGCTGAGCTCCACATGTGGGTTCATCCCCTGTAGCACCAAATAAATACATAAATAAGCACCAAATAAATAAATAAAAAGAACTGGGGATGTAACTCAGTGGTAAAGGGTCCCTGTGTTCAATCCTTAGTAGCTTCTGCCCACCCCAAATTGATCAGACTTAATCATTATAAAAAAGATCAACCTACTGTTTGCTATTATACTCAGAGCTGAGGTGTGCTGTATAAAATACTGTAAGGATAAAAGGAATAAAATGGGCTGTGCTTGCAGCCATAAATTTTATTTCTGCTTATGTTTGTTGCATTATTTTCAGGGAAGAACAGTTTTAATGGCAGCCAGTAACCTTAAGAGTGAAAACAAAGAGGTCAGGAGTCTTTGGTTTATTTATGGTTAGTGTTTACATATTCCCATGAGGGCACTGGTGAAGTCTATTTAAGTCAACAAAGCTTGTAACAGGTAATTTTAGTGGTATGCTGAAGCCAGCCTGTACCTGCTGGTTAGAGTTGAGCATTAAATTTTCAGGGTTTCTTTTTAGCCATTCAATATATAAAGTTGTTATTAAAATTCAAATTTGTAAATTTATAGTTATATGTAACATTGTTTCCAGTGTTTCTGCCTTCCCTCCCCTCTTCCCTCTCCCTATTTCCCATTCTCTGCTCTACTAGTCTTTCTTCTATTTATTTATATTTTTTTATATTTAGTGCTTTATATATATATACATATAACAGTAAAATTCAACTGTGGTATTTATATTGGAATTTAAAATGAAATGAATTGCATTTTTAAATGCAATTTAAAAGACCATATTTAAAATTCATCACTTCCTAATTATATCACTGCATTTTACTGTCACCCATGATCCTGAGCAATCCAGTTGAATCTGGATAGTGGCAATACTATATAATGGTGTGCCCCTGGGGATCTTTCTTTAACTCCAGGTCCAGCAATACCCCATTGGTGGATTGAAATTGACCATACAGCATGTATACAACAGAAATCAGCAAATTCTGCAAGTCAGGGTATTCTGCTCTGGAAACCAATTGATCAATGTGTACAAACCTGCATTTGGGTGACTTCGTCAGTTATACTTGGAAGACCTGTTGCTTTGACAATTGTTTAAAATGACATTGTCCCCTATTTGCTTTTGCCATGGCATGATGTTAGGACATTTCCTAGCACTATCCATATTCCTACAGGAAAATTTCTTTCTTCTCCAACTTTATACTAATGAGTCAAGCAAACTGAAGAAAAAGTCATCAGATTTAACTACAGAATGTGGTCATTGTAATTCTTAGCTACCTCATGGTCTGGCAAGGGGTGGGGTGAGAACATATAGCAAGAATGAGGCAACCTTGGAAACCCGGTGCAAACATTTTCTAAGGAGTCTTTCTTTGATCTGACTTTTTGGCTGATCCTGGTGTGATGGAAGGAGGAATAGTGATTGGGAGCAAGAGAACTGAATCCCAAGCCTGGCTCAGTTACCTACTATCTCTATGTCCTTGCTCAAGTCACTTTCACTCTCCGGGGCCTCAACTTTGGAAAATGAATGGATCATTTTAGACACTATGTAAGATCATCTGCAGCCCTTACTCTTATTCATTTCATAGAGGAAAAATGAAAAAGAAGAAAAAGAAACATCTCTGAAATACTATTTACTTCCACTCCTCCATTAATCTGTGGTGATAAAGACAATTCAGAGGAACGGCAGCAGTCAAAGCTATGCTGAAGTTTAACAGTAGAAGATTTAATGTAATGAGAAAGACATCTCATGGGGAGACGGGGATCCATGTCTAGCAGCTTCTGAGATTTTTTTTTACAGGTCATGCTAAAGAGAAAACTTTGGTATTTCAAGTGCCTTTACAATTGTTAAAAGTACACAAGCTATGCCCTAGCTAGTGACCAGAAAAAGACCGCTTTGTCCACTTTTAGAGATTGTGGGTCTCTGGAAGTGCACCACAGCAGGGGGTAGGACTGACTGGGATGACAGAGAGTCTGGGCCTCAGGTTCTGTTGGGTAAACAACTCTTCTGGAACTGGGTAGTGCCAACTGTCCCCAGCAAGTTCTTAGCCTCCTCCAGGGCTCTACCTTCCTGCTCTGAGGCCAGCACCTACCACTGCCTCTGCCAACACTTGGCTAACCAGCGGCTGGGCTCCAACTGCCTCTGAACAGCACAGGGGACACTCCTCACCCTGAGTCACACATGGGCTGGAGCATATGATCTGCTACGCCACCACAGAACTCTCACTGCACGCACACTGGAGTCTGACTCAAGCCCGCAAAACAGGACAGTCAGACTCTTGTGGTCAAGGTCCCCTCACCTCCTCAGTTCCCAACCCCCCTGGGTGTCAGTCCACCCACCCTGTGAATACTTCTGCTGATGGGAAACCCCGGGACCTTGGGAGATTTTGAGGAGAGAAAAAAGTAGTTTTAGGGCAGAATGAATTATGGTTTTAAGAACCAGTTGAGAGTTGGCTCTGTGTCCTCAGATGACAACAGCTTTACGCGTTGCAAATATTCCTAACATCCCTGGGCTTGGGCCCTGTGTAATTTTCATCTCCCAAATCCTCTGTAAGTCCCTGAAGCCTTCTGGTCTCACTCTTCTTCCAGAGACATTTGCAGAGGGAACCCATTGGGCATTTATGACTTGATAAATGACCTTGCTATTCAAATGTGTGACCCTCCAAGATACACCTTTTGCTTCTATGGCAATGTGGCTATAGCAGCAGCAGCCAGGGTTGCTGGCTCTGTCCCCCACTGCAAATGAAATCTTCTGTTCTATAAACTCACTTGACAAAACAACGTGCCTCATTGGCTAAGATAACTGGATTTCATCTTTTCTTTTTTTTTTTTTTACTTGCTTTAGTTTAATCACACACACACACACATTTTGACATATATGTGTGTTTTTTCAATATTTCTGAAATCTCACATAATAATCTATTCTATAAGGCATTATTTATTAATTTTGATATGAAGATCAGTTTTGAGGATTTCTCCTTCTCTTTCTGAGAGATTTTTTTCCCCAAGTCATTCTTACATTATTTCTTAAGACAGTATTACATTTTTATGGTCCTTTATTAATTGATTCAGCAATCCACAGTGGGGAGTTGATAAACTATTTAATCTTGCCAATATTAGTAGTCCCTTATCATAGGCTTTAAGAGTTCTACTTATAGGTATATATCCAATAGAAATGAAAACATAAATCCACAGAAAAATTTGTATATAAGTGGACACAGCAGTATTATATATCATAGTCAAAAAAATGGAAAAAAATTTACCAGTTGATGAATGGATGACTATATTGTGGTATATCTGTAAAGAAAATGTTATTTCGTTATAATAAGAAACAAAGTACTGATACATTGTACATAATATCACATGAGTAAATCTTGAGAACATTACATAAGTGACAGTCAGCCACAAAGGCCACATGATACATTTAAATGAAGTATCCAGAACAGGCAAATCCATGAGACAGAAAGTAGATTAGCAATTGCCTAAGGGTTGGGAGGAGGTGTTGAAGAGACATGGGACATGACTGTTAAGGGACATAGGGTTTCTTTTTAAGCATGGAACTGACTGCACAACTCTGAATATATGAAAAGCCATTGAAATGTACCCTGTAAACAGATTAACTGAGTGGTGTGTGAATTATAGCTCCATTAAGCTATTGCAAAAAAAAAAAAATTAAGTCAATTTAATACACTTCTATTTTTATCTTATAAAGTAATCTTTCCTCTTTTTATTATCAGTAAGATATTTTACTACTATGTAACTAAGAAAAAAACACAATAGCCATCACCTTAGGAGAAACAATTATGCATTAAATTCATTATCAACATAGCGATATAAATTTTTTTTAAAAAAAATGCATTACCTTTTTACATGTAACAAGCAGGAAGTGCTATTTAGCTGAATGGGTTGGCAACAGCTAGTGTTTATTGCCTTTTAACAATTATTGGCATAGGTGAAGATCAAGGTCCTCAAAATGTTTCCAGAGACCCACGTGACCTATTTTTCCAATTCTTTTGTGGTTTCATCTTCCGTCCACTCTTCCCCTTGCTCAGAAACAAGCTTGGCAAGATCCCATCCCAGAACCTAAGCTTTAACATTTCTCTCTGTCCAGAATGCTTCTCCCACCTGTATGGGCCTTACTTCCCAATCACTAATACAAGTTTTCCCTAGATGTTTGCATATTAACCATTCTAAATAATGATATTGCTTATTATATATACATTTTATTGCATATTTATCCTGATAGACCATAAGCTGTATGAGGTCAATAATATCTGGCTGTTACATTCCTTGATCCATCCCTGGCATGTACATCCATGCCTGGAATAAAGTAGATACTCAATTAATAACTGAGGAGTGAATGAATAGGCAAACATGCGTACTCTGGTTGGAAGTACATATGTTCTTTGTTAGTGAGCATATCAATTGGTTACTCTGTTATAAATTTTGGACAGTCTCCTAATTGGGACTGAATAAACAAGAAGAAAGAAACACTTTGGAAAACAGAGAAATGTATCTCCAGAGAGTAAGGAATTGGTTCTCTAAAAACAAGTCTACCTATAAGAGGAAATGTAAACTATTTTTAAAGTTTGAACTATAACTAAGTGATTATTCTGGAATATTTGACAGGTTACTTTGGGGTCTCCTTGAAGTTAACACAAAACAAAAATTCAGCCAGTCAAATGACATTAATTGAACCCTTTCTGTGTGCTTGGCCCTTGATGCCAGTGGTATAAGAATGGAGTTTACATTATCATGGAAGACCATCAAAAACCAGGCAAACAATTACACATGACATCAATTAGTGCTGACAGCTATCAACATAATCCATCAGGGTAAGGGATAAGGAATTAAAAGGGTGCTGGAATGGTTGGCAAAGGCCAGTCTGAGGTAGCAACATTTGCACAAAGACATGAGTGAAGTTAGGTAAGAAACTCAGGCCCTCCTCTATGGGAACAGTGCCTTAGTCAGGGGGATCAGCCAATGCAAAATCTTGCAACAGGAACATGTCTCCATGCTTGATGAAAGGCAAGGAGTAAGGAGGAAAAATAGGAAATAATGAGTGGCTTCCAGGAACTGAGTCATCTTTAGATCTTGCAGGGAATGGTCAGGACTCACAGAGAGAGTCTCTTAGGAGCCAGGGAGCCAATGTTTAATGAACACAATGAGTTCCACTTATGATGAGTTAGAAAGTCTGGTCTATATTCCAGAGGACTGACTTAATGTCAGGGTTAAGAATGTAAGCAACAATATGCAACAGAGTGCATGGTGCATAGGAAGCAGGGGGAAATGTGAGTCCGCCACAATTGATCTGGAAGAACAGTGGGCCCCAAGAGAATGAGCAAAGTTGATCCTGCCCTCCCTTGGAGAGATATGACTCCAGAGAGAACTTTGCCTTCATTCTTGGAGCTGCTTTATATGGTGGCCCATCTGGCATGTGTCTAGGGAAACAAACCAGAGAATGAGAAGGATGTAACTTTTTCAGGTGAGGAACAACCTACTGTGTGTGGTGGGTTCTGTCTCTCCCAAGGCAGGATACAAAAATACCATGACATCTACTCTTGTTCAGGATGCTTTACTGCTTCCATAACGTTACATAAAAGAGGTGTTCTCAACTGAATTTGCACCTCTCTTAGGTCGGGATTCCCAAAATCAGTTTCTGATGTAATAATTCAATTGCTGATAGTTTTTCCCCCCTTCTCTGCAAAGCAAGAGAAATGCATATCTAGGAGAGGAAAAGAGAGGCAGCCAAAGGAAAGCAACTTATGAAGGTGGTTTTATCAAACCAGCTGCTGCTGGAAAGGAGAGAGCTGACACTTGCTGAACTGCTGTGTGCTTCTGGGGTTAATGGTGTAATGTTATAGGACTCAAATTTTATCCCACCTGAGCAGCAAGGGAACTGGATTATGCATATACTCATTCCCATCAGTCACTCACCTAGGGCTGCTTCCAGAGGGTGTTAATTTCCCATCACTTCTAGTCTTCCATGAGCGACTAAACTGGCTATAGGGGAAGGAAAAAAAAAAACCTTTAGGCAAATTGGAAGTTGTATGGCTGTATTCTGTAGAAGTAAGGCCAAAAGACATGGAGAGGATGTTCACAGGATCTGCTACAACTACCCATCAGGTCTCTTGCCAGTCATTTAGTCTACAACACACAGGATTTTGCAATAAGCATCTTATTCCTTCTGCCACACCCTCTAGGCCCTGTCTCTGTGACATAGGCAGTGAAGGAAAAAAATTATATATATATATATATATATATATATATATATATATATATACACACACACACACACACACACTCCTCAACATCTAAGCTATTGAGCCACCTTTTAATGTAGTATATAGACTCTGCAAAGCAGATAGCAGTAAAGAGCAGTGAGAAGTTGTAGTGAGCTCATCCATGGTCAGTAATAATTCTTTGGGAAACTCATACATAGGAAAGCAATAGTTTATTGGTGAAAGTCAGCTTATCTGTTTTGACATCCAAAGAGGCCAATGGCATCTTTCCTGGATACCATCAACCAATGTTTTTTATCTTGGTTAAATAGTATATCCTGAATACATGTATCCCAAACCATTTAACAAAAGGTGCTATCATCTTTGCATGCAATACAGATAAACCATTGATTCAAAGCATTTTCCTTCTGAGTTAAAATGTCTTTTCCAGATCAGCAGTGATCTGAGAGAAAATTATGTAAGAATGAAGTAAGAACCCCATCATAATGTGAGGGAAGGGTATATTTTCATTACAGAAACTGCGAAAGTGTGCTCTAATGTGGAATATAAGATGCAATTAATTGGAATATGAAACGAAGTGTGTGTGGTTGTGTGGGGGGAGGGGCATGCACACACTTACAAGGAGACGGTGACCTGATTTTAACTCTAGTGTATAAGCAAGTCTGTTGTAAGGCAGGAATGACTTCATCAGGAATTCAGGAAATCCTCATTCAAACTTCCAAATATACAAATAGATGCCTTTTATTCTGCTGTGAATCAAAATGATGCCATGTCCTGTAATTAAGGATGTTACTGACCAGGTTGAATGAGAGCCAACCAAGCGTGTTCTTTGTTTCATGACAGTCATTTCAAAGTTCAGCATCTTTAAGCTGATAGTCACCTTATTTGGCAAACATTCGGTTCTGTTTCCAGATTTACTTTAGGGTGATAGAATTTTCATTTTATCTTCAGGTTGGAAGATATGTTAATTGCTTGAGGCCAGATGCACAAATGTGTGCGTTTTGGGCAAGTTACAGAGCAACCAAGAGTGAAATGTTAATAGCTGAATAATACAAATCCTAACAGTGACTTGAACTAACTGTCAATGAGGCAGAAAATTTAAAAGAAAAAAAATAGTTGCCAAATGCAAATATATGTGGGAATGTATCAACAGATAACATTGGTTTATTATTTCTTTCTTATAGCAAACCATATGCAGCCATTAATCTTTCTAAATATTAACTTTTCAAATTGAGCAGGTAACTTGCTCCTGAGGTTCTAGACAATGGCAGGATGCAAAGGTCTGTTGAACAGGCACACAGGATGGGAGGGGGCTGTAGCATACTTAGAGCAATGATACACATACTTCTGAAATCAGCAACCCCACTCTTAGAGACATAGAGGTGCATGTCTCCTAAACCTGCAGCACAGAGCCAGAGTGGAATCTCTTCTTTTGGATGTGAAAAGGTAGCACTCTGCCCAACTTTTCCAGCTGCAGGAAAGAAGAAATTTCCCTAAATGCTGAGATAATGCCTGAACTTGCAGTGTCTTCTGTCCCGCCTTCTAGTCCACCCCCATCAAATTCTATCTTTGTTTTAGGCCATGACTCATGACCCACCCCCACCCCTCAATCAGCTGTGACTCATAGCAGAGGCCAGATAAACCCAACTTTTAGCAGTAGGGGTGGGAGTACTACTTTTTTTTTTTTCTTTCTTTTTTTGTTTTTGGCCTGGTGAGAAAAGTCAGGTCAAATGGTCAAGTGGTGGGAATCTTCTCTGAGGGCCTTTTTTCCCTTTGTCTTTAATTTTGGGGGAATTCCTGTATTGGATGGGGGATGCAGATGGGTGTGCTCTTGAAGGTAACTCAATACCATGATTCAAACTTCTACCATTGGGACTAATCTATGTTTGATTGATTGCAACAATAATTTCTATTTATTTATTTATCTACACTCCCTGTATCCATGGCCTTTGCAATGTGACTTTATAGCCATTGCAGTTAAGGTTCTCTTTCTCTACTTCTTCAGTCTAGCTCTGGATATATGGCTTGCTTTGGTCAACAAATGTTGCAGAACTGATGTTGTGCCAATGTAAGGCCTAGGCCCCAAGAAGCTATGCACTCTTCTGCTCTGTCTTTTGCTTCTTTGCTTTTCATGATAAATAAAGCCTAGCCTGCTAGGAGATGACAATCATGTGCAGCAGAGCCAATTCATCCAGGTAGAGACCAGCCTAGACCAAACAGATCACAGCTGACACCCCCCTTCACCACCAATGTGTGAGCTCCACTGATATTAACCAATCCTCATCCAAAAAAGATCTCAAACTTCTTAAGAAAAACAAAATTGTGTTTTTATTCTGGCAAGATTTCTGGTAGTTTGTTACTGTGGCAGTAAATAACAGCATACTACCTTAGGGAAGTTTTCTTTTGGGGGTACTGGGGATGCAACCCAGGGGTATTTAATCACTGAGCCACACCCCCCAGCTTTATTTATTTATTTTCGAGATAGAGTCTCTCTGATTGTCTGAGATGTGCCTCAAACTTGCAGTCCTCCTTCTTCACCTTCCTAATTTGCTAAACTTACAGGTTTTTACCACTATGCCTGGCTGCCCTTGTGTATTTTAACTCATATATATGAACTGATATTTTTAAATTGAGAGATTCATGCCATATGCTTCAAGAGATAATACTTCTGAATCCTGAATTCTGAATCCTTTCTATCTTCAAAGTATTGTAACTCACAGTCTTTCTGAAGTGGGAGCCATCTGAGGTTTTAAAATATATCACTTGAATTTATTAATAGAGCATTTTACCCACATCCTATCTTACATCGATGATCACATCTAGATGAGAGTGCCATTATTGATTTATTTATTGATTTATTTATTTGGTTCCACAGCTTAGCTATTGTGAATTGGGCTGCTAGAAACATTGATGTGGCTGTGTAGTATGCTCTTTTTAAGTCCTTTGAGTATAGACCAAGGAGTGGGTTAGCTAGGACAAATGGTGGTTCCATTCCCAGTTTTCCAAGGAATCTCCATACTGCTTTCCATATTGGCTGCACCAATTTGCAGTTCCACCAGCAATGTGTATCACCCTGATTACAAAACTAGGCAAAGACACATCAAAGAAAGAAACTTCAGATCAATATCTCTAATGAACATAGATCCAAAAATTCTCAATAAAATTCTGGAAAATCAAATACAAAAACATATCAAAAAGATCATGCACCACGATCAAGTGGGATTCATCCCAGGCATGCAAGTTTGGTTTAACATACGGAAATCAATAAATGTAATTCATCACATCAATAGACTTAAAGATAAGAATCATATGATCATCTCAATAGATGCAGAAAAAGCATTTAACAAAATATAGCCCCACTTCATGTTTAAAACATTAGAAAAACTAGGGATAACAAGAGCATATCTCAACAGTGTAAAAGCTATCTATGCTAAGCCTCAGGCCAACATCATTCTAAATGGAGAAAAACTGAAAGTATTCCTTCTAAAAACTGGAACAAGTCAGGAATGCCCTCTTGCACCACTTCTATTTAACATAGTTCTTGAAACACTGGCCAGAGCAATTAAGCAAATGAAAGAAGTTAAAGGGATATAGATAGGAAAAGAAGAACTCAAATTAGCACTATTGGTCAACAATATGATTCTATACCTAGAAGACCCCCAAAAATTCACCCGAAAACTTTTAGAATTAGTAAATTAATTCAACAAAGTAGCAGGATATAAAATCAACACCCATGAATCAAAGGCTTTTCTGTATATCAATGACAAATCCTCAGAAAGGGAAACAAGAGGAAATCTATCATCAAAAAACAAACAAAAAATAAAAACTTGGGAATCAACCTAATGAAAAAGATTAAAGACCTCTACAATGAAAACTACAGAATGCTAAAGAAAGAAATCAAAGACGACCTTAAAAGATGGAAAGATCTACCTTGCTCTTGGATAGGCAGAATTAATATTATCAAAATGACCATACTACCAAAAACTCTATATAGATTTAATGCAATTTAAAAAAATCCCAATGGCATTCCTCACAGAAATAGATAAAGTAGTCATGAAATTCATATGGAAAAATAAGACACCCAGAATAGCTGAAGCATCCATCCTTAGCAAGAAGAGCGAAGCAGGTGGCATCATTATCCAGAACTTAAACTATACTAACGAGCAATAGTAAAGAAAGCAGTATAGTACTGGCACCAAAATAGACTTGTAGACAAATGGTACAAAATAGAGTACACAGAGACTAACCCACATAATTACAGTTATGTTATATTAGACAAAGGCACCAAAAACATACATTGGAGAGAAGATAGATTCTTCAACAAATGGTTCTGGGAATACTGGAAATCCATATGGAACAAAATGAAATAAAAACTCTATCTCTCACATGCACAAAACTCAAATCAAAGTGGATCAAGGACCAAAAGCCAGAGATCCTGTGTCTAATAAAAGAAAAAGTAGGCTCAAATCTCCATCGTGTTGAATTGGGCCCTAACTTACTTAATAAGACACCTATAGCGCAAGAATTAATATCAAGAAACAATAAATGGGATGGATTCAAATTACAAAACTTCTTCTCAGCAAAAGAAACAATCAGTGAGGTGAATAGAGAGCCTACATCTTGGGAGCAAATTTTTATTACTTGTACATCAGATAGAACACTAATCTATAGGTATATAAAGAACTCAAAAAATTAAACACCAATAATAATAATAATAATAATAATAATAATAATAACAACAACCCAATCAATAAATGCGCCAAGGAACAGACACTTCTCAGAAGATGATATACAAGCAGTCAACAAATATATGAAAAAATGTTTAACATCTCTAGCAATTAGAGAAATGCAAATCAAAACTATTCTAAGATTTCATCTCACTCCAGTCAGAATGGCAGCTATTAAGAATACAAATAACAATAAGTTTTGGCAAGGATGTGGGAAAAAGGCACACTCATACAAAGTATTACAAATTTAAACAAAATTTTCCTTTCTCACAGGTTTGAAGGCTAGAAATCCAAGATCAAGGAGTTGGGAATGTTGGTTTCTTCTGAAACCTCTCTCCTTGTCTTGGTAGATGGCTGTTTTCTCCCTATGTCTTCACATAAATTTTCTCTGTTTGTGTGTCCTTATAAGTACATCAATCATGTTGGATTGGGGCTCACCCTAATGACATCATTTTCTTGTGCCTACCTATTTGAAGACCATGTCTTCAAATACAGTCACATTCTAAAGTAGTAGGGATTTGGACTTCAAAATATAAATTTTAGGGGGAATGATTCAGTCCATAATATCCATATATGCATTGTTTGTTGTTATATTCCTAAAATACCAACTTGATTATATTACTACCTTGCTTGAAATCTTTCTATAGTTCTAAATTGTGGATAAGTACAGTCTCAATATTCCCATTATTACCAGCCTAATTCCACCATTTTCTTAACCTGATATTCAAAGCTACCATAACCTTGCTTATTTTCTTTTATCTTTATTTCCAATTATTCATACCACCACGGCCCACACATATTTTTCACCCTACTCTACACACACACACACACACACACACACACACACACACACTCCCCTAACTCTGTCTCTCTTCCATATATCTGTAATGGTTTTGTCCAGGATATTGTTGATCAAAATCCCTTACAAATCCTATAACATCCCATAATTCCTTCAGTATAGTATTGCAAATACAGTGAATCTCTTCCAAGTGTTCCAATAAGACATTGAACATCTGTTCCTGAACTTTTTCTAATCTTTCTATCTTATTACAACTAGGTTGCACCTATAAGGCGGAGTTATAGCTTATTCATTTCTGTATTACCTATTATTGGCACTGTGGTGCTTTTCATATTGTAGCTACCTATGGTAGCAATTACTGTAGTCACTGTTTTCCAACTTACATTTTTTTTTTCCTGAACCCACAGCCTCCCTTGCAGCTAAGGCAAGGCATTTGACTGATTTTGGGCCAGTAAAATAGGTCAGAAATACGTGCAAATCTCCTACTAGTGGTTATACCAGTCAACTCCCTGTTTACTCTCAGATGTATCTACAACCTTTCTTCTATTCTGTTACATATTCCATGACTCACTTCCAAAATCCCCTTCCCTTCTGGATTCTGGGTAGTTCACCCAATGGGAGAAATTGGCTGAAAATTTGAGCATAGAGAGGAAGGGGAAGCCAGTATGTTTCTCTCTTTTTATCTCAGTTTTCTATCTCTCTGCAAGTGGCCACATCTCTGTGGCTCTAGGTTTATCAACAAGGTCCTACCATGGATCTTGCTTTTATTGGATGTTTCTGGATTTTAAACTCCTACTGTATTGTAGAGTTTAAAATCCAGAAACACCCAATAAGATATTTGGGTGATAGCTACTTCCTGATCTTGCTTATATGGGTGAATTTTCTGTCCCTGGTGTGATGTCTGTAGAACAGGAAACAGCGATTGACTCATGAGGCTATTCTGAAAAAGAATCAACTAAAATATGCAAAATTAGTAATGATGACTTAGAATATGATGCAAGTCATCTTGTTTTTCTCCAGTATATGCACAAAGGGATGCTTCCCTGCCTCTCACAGTCTCTGGTTTCCTTCATTTTCCTCTGCCATTTGCAGCCTCTGTTTTGCTGCCTCTGTGTCCACTTCAGCCCTTGTTCTGTAGAGACTTCATATAATTCACCTTCACAACTTCAACATTGAATTTCTGCAAAGAGGATGCTCCCATGTACATCTTTATCTGTTAGCTCCCTTTCTAGGAGTTCCCATCTCATTCTCCCAGTTATCTGAAGGGCCCTTTATGTTGGCTGCCCTGCTACTATTTTGGAAGGAGTGTCAACAGTTAAGTGAGAAGTCAACTCTCTATCCCTCAACTGATGCATTTCATAACTTCAAGGCCTTAGATGCTCCTCCAAAAGATATCACTTAACAAAATAAAGTAGATAAAGAGTACCTGTTATCAATTTCCAATGCTTGGGCCTTAATGCCATGTTGAAATGAAAACTTATGGACCAAACATACTCCCTTCCTTGCCTGTATATTCTTAATCAAAATAGAGATTTCAAAGCTCTTCCTCTGAAATGTTTTAGGGAGTCTGGGTTGGTTCTCAGGAATTCAATTATTATCCCAAATCCAGGGGATTCTGCCAGGGATCCATCTTTGCCCCCATCAAGATGAAATCTCTCCTGCATCTCAAGTTATGAAGAACCTTGAGGTGGTAGTTTCAGGGATCAGAAGTATTCAGTATACAGGAGCAAGAAGGGATATGTGCCCATTTAATTGGATGAGGAAATGACATGGAAGATTGTTTGTGGAAATGGCCTTAATTTGTTAATGCTTCGTTTCATTTGTGCTCTTTCTAGCAAACTCCTGTATTGACATTGGGTTTGCCCATATGACATGCTCTGGCCAATGGAACCCTATATTAATATATTGTAACAATTAATATAATATATAATAAATAATATATTATTAATATAATATATAATATAATATTATTTGTGTGCATATATAGGCATGTGTGCATATATATATGTGCGTGTATGTGTGTGTGTGTATACACACACACATACACCATGAGAAGTGTTAAGATTTTTATGGAAAAGTAAGACTATAAATGAACATTATAGTATTTTTTATTCCTTTTGAGTACATTTAGTTCAATACTAAAAGGATACAAAAAAGAACCATCCATTCCACCAATCATTCATGTATCCATCTATCCTTAATTATTTACTAACTACAGGTTAATATCTGTCATAGTTTCTTGAATTAATAGTGCTATAAAACGAAATTTCATTGAAGCCCTTTCCATTCTTAATGACATCATTTTGACTCTAATACAGTATGTTGGGATTTTACTGGAAGCTGGAACACGTGCATGTCCTATCATAAGATTTGTACTCATGTCCTGGTGGTAGGATTTTTGTACCTACATACTTCAATTGAAGCCATACTTGATAGGCTTTCTGTTTCTGCTCATTGAACTCGTCCTAGCCCTCTTTCAATTGTTCACTTGTGGCACAAATTGTGTATATGATCATTCCAGTTTTAAGACCTTGTTCTTTATTAAATATATCATCTCTTTTATTAATACTTCATGTTTTTGCAACCCTACCACTTCCACCCCCACCCATCCTTCAATCCACTTAGAATGAGATCCTTCCCATTCCTATGAAAGGAACACACAACACATACATACACATACAACACACATGGGATATAATGCTGAGCTACAACCCAGGAGATACTAGTAAACTAAAAAGTTAAATACATTTTTCCTTGGTTGATTCCAGGAATTCTGAGGGATAACAAAGCCCAAGGATGCTCAAGTCTCTTATATAAAGTGGCACAGTATTTGAATGTAACTTAAGCACATTTTCCTGTATGCTTTAAATAATTGCTAGATTACTTATAATCGCTACTATAATGCAAATGGTAGGCAAATAATGGATAAACTATATTGTTTAGGAAAGAATAACAAGAGAAAACAGGTCTGCATGCTTAGTTCAGAAGCAATGTTACTCCTTATATCTTTGATCTGAGCTTGGCTAAATCTGTAACTATTGAACCCACCAACACAGAGGGCCAACTGTGCAGTAAAAGAACCCCAGGGAATAGAGAGATGGGTTGAGGGGCGCTGTGGAGGAGAAGCAGAGTGAGAAAACGATCTCATATGCTGCCATCTGACACTATAGCTGACATGCCCTGAGGCAAGGGGTGCTGAGTGCTCAGGGAGGTGACTTGCATTTCTCTCCCAGATCAATCTCCACCTCTCTCCACCCTGCTCTGTGCCCTAGGAAGTCCACTGGATTATGCCAGTGGATTTAGTCTTCATTCAGACTCCTACAGAAGAAAAACTTAGGAAAGAATTATAGTGTCATTTGCATATTTGAGGGTTGATCCAGGAGGGAGCTATAGAAGAGCAAGGGACAGGAGACAGGAAGGGAATGAGTCAAGTAGGTGCTATTAAGCAAATTCTCATTGTTGGCCTCTTGCTGGATCTTACTGGAACTCTGGGAGACACTATGGGATGAGGAAGCTGGTTCTTGATTCATTAACTCCCTTCAGTTGTTGAGTTAGGAATGCTGTAGGGTACATCAGCTCTCTAGCAACACATCTGACATGCATTTGGACCAAGTATAGGCCCCTGCTAGGAAAAAAAAAAAAAAAAAAGAAGAAGAAGAAAGAAAAGAAAAAAAAAAAAAAACAAAAAAGAAACCCTCAGGCCAAATGTCTCAGAGTAAAAAGACTTCTATTTTTTTTTTTTTTTTTTTTGGTGGGGGAAAAGGGAGTACTGTGAATTGAACTCAGGGACACTCAACCACTGAGCCACATCCTCAGCCCTATTTGTATTTTGTTTAGAGACAGGGTCTCACAAAGTTGCTAAACAACTCACTGTTGCTGAGGCTGGCTTTCAACTCACTATCCTCCTGACTCAGCCTCCTGAGCCACTGGGATTACAGGCATGCGCACCGTACCTGGCAAGATCTAAGGTTACTTGAATGCCCAGAGAATTTGGGCAGGGCTGCCACTCACTTTGGGTAATGGGTGGTACCAGCAGGCAATTCAGAAAGTGGGAGGAGAATGAGGCCCAGGGATTGGTTTTCAGTCACTCCATCCTCTTGCTAGGCTTTGGCTATGCCCTTTGACAACATCCATATCCTGTGTCCTGTTCAGATGGTCCTCTTCCTATGATGCCTTCTCTGGTTTCTGTTAAACTCTTGCCTGCCTGCCCCTTCAGCCCTCACATGGCACCAGCTCTGGGTTGCCACCAATCCTGGGATATACTGCACAATCTCTTCTTGCTTTTCTTAAACCATGCCTGCACCTTTGTAAAAAGTCCTTCTATTAAATAACTCCATTAAAATGTACCCTTGATTTCAGCTTGATATAAGCTATCTCTTTGTATCTGAGTAGTCTCATTAAACCATCAAAGAGTATAATTGTTAACAATATTTTTTTTTCATTTTGCAGATGCAAAAATACAAGAGGTAAACTACCTATGATCATATAGCCAGGAAGTAAAATATTCAAAATTAAAACCCAACTTTGCTGCCTATAAGCACACATTCTACAACTATACCATCCAGGTTTATTGTTATTAAAATTATTATTATTAATACTGTGGTCCTGGCTCAAGGCTAAGCTCTGTGGCCCATTGTCCAGCACTCAGCCAGGTCCCTGGTGGGCACTGGGGCCATTTGATGTAAAGGAATGCTGAGCAGAGCAGCGTGCGGCCAGGCTGGCTCAGCCAGCCAGGTGACGCGTAGCCAGATGGTCACCCTCCCACCCCCAGAGGCCACTATTGAAAATCTGAAAGAGACAAAACGTCTATGGAATCCTGCAAGAGGGACCAGATGCTGTTTAGGGAAAACCTGTCCACACTGCAGCATCAGGGGACATGTGGAGCAGGAGAAACTTAAAGAATGATGAATAAAGCAAGAGAGAGAGTAGCCCTGTTTTATTTTAGAATGAAAATCAATGCCTGCCACCTTTGTCTTTCCCATTTATAATTGTTAGTGATCCCTATCCCAAAAGTAATACTAAAAACCAACTCTGAAGAATAAACTCTGAGTATCTACCTTCAAGATTCCCATAGAGAAATAGCTACAAAGGAAAAAATGACCAAGAGGCATCTTCCTGCCTGTTTCAAGGCCTGAGTATGTATTTTTTTTTTTCCACTGTTAGTATTTCTGTTGGCAAACAGCGCATGCTATTGGTGTTGGTCCTGCAGGCCTTAAGTAGGGGCAGCGGGTCTTGTGGAATGGAGCCCTATCAAATGAGGCTGGACTATGGTTTTGTCTGATGTGACCCCGGGGTGCCCGCTGGGATCTGTGAACAGACAGCAGCCTGTGGGAGTGCCCTCCGCCTCCCTTTGTCCCGCCTGGCTCCAGGCGGCAGCAGCTGATCTGGTTATTATGCTACTGAAAAGAATTTCTAGGTGGCCACAGTGACCAAAAGGAACTGAGAAACCATGAGGGCTGAAAACCACGAAGAACAACACTTGGGCTGTTGAACGCTAATCCTGCCCATAATTAGAGGATGTCTGTGGGGTGTTCATAGAAATCTGAACTAAGGCAGAGAGGAGCCGGCCCAGGTCTGCAGCCCACCATTTACCAAATATGCTGACATCAGCACAATTCTCTTATTTGGTGGGATTGGCATTTTAGAAAGAAAGGTAACAAGCTATGTCAAGAGTAGATTTGGGGCAAAAACTGACTGTGTAGAAGAATTAATTAAAATTGCCTTAGCTTTCTCAGCTTTTCCCCATCTACCCCATTCTTAATATCATGTGCATTTTCATGGAAATGGAATCTGTGTGGGTCTGATTTGTTTACTTTAGACTCATCAATACACTGTTTTGTAAGAACGATCTGATGTCACATGCAACAGGATTTGCATAACTTTCTCTTGGGCTGTAGTTCTTAGAAAGAAAACTGATGTCCAGTCCCCAAACCAAAATGATTTATTTCTTCTGAGACTTGTCATGGCTTTTGTTGTGGCAATTTCTCTCTGCTCTTCACAGCCCCTTCCCTGTCCTGGGCATCTCAAGATTTCCATGACAACAAAGTTGATCTGTGCCCATCATCTGATTTTACCCTGCACAAATGCCCAGGAACATGCTACAACATTTTGTTATACCACCTTATAATTTAATGTATCAGAGTTGGTAATCAGGTTTGATTACTGGCTAAAATAGTAACTTTTAAAAACAAAGAAAACTATGAACATTTGAAAGCATTATGAATTCATCACTATTTCAATCTACTTAAATACTCATTACAATTGAATTATCAGAGAATGATAATGTATGAATCTGTATAACACTTTTGATTCCCCCCCCCAAATCTGTTGTCTTATTATCTTAATAACATTGTGAAGTAGATAAAGGAAATTTTTTTAACTTCTTTTTATAGATAAGGAAACTGAGGTCCAGATTTTGTATGGCTATACAAAAGACTCAGGATCATAAACAGGGTTTTTACCATCTTAGTTGCGCTTATTCATTAAGCACAAATCATAGGGTCTAATTTAGATTCACTTGTCCAAGTTCCAGTGAGATCTGTTCACATCTGGTTCTCCAACTAAGGAGAGGGCAGGAGAATTCTAAATGCTAAATTGGCCGTGGGTAAACCCCTACTTCCAAAAAATCTGCATGAATATATATATGAAGATAAAATTCCACCTGAGCCAGTAGGATCTTCCTGAAGATGGGATCATCACAAATTCCTTCTGAGCTGGGAATAAAAAGAAAAGATATAAATTACTGTCTCCATAGAACATAGGAGTTACCAACATTTGCATTAATTTCTCAAGTGCATGTTGCAAATACTGCAAACTTGGCCAGGAGAAAACATGGATGGGGCTCGTCTTTCTAACCAAGTACACCTGGGGCCTCAATAGATGCAAATAAAGCCTGAAATTTGGAAAGATATTGGATACAGGGTCTATACATTTTAATTAAAGTTCTTAGCTTGGAACATATGTATAAGTCCATTTGTTAGCAAATGCTGAGGCTATGTTTAGAAGCAATTTCACTCCCAAAATGTTCCATCCCAGTTGAAAGCAAATTGGTGTTTTAACAGGATATAGCCCTGAATTAGAAGTAGCAAATACAGCTAATTTACATCCTATACATAATTCCAAACAGAAATAAACAATGAATGAGATAAATTCATCACATCTGAACCCTTCAAAAGGACCTGTTGAATGGCAAAAGACTCACACACATTTAAATTAGACTTTACACAATCTGTAAAATGACAAAGTATTAAAGAAGATTAGCCTGATTACACAAGATTATGAGACTGCCTCGAAGAGATCCAACGTGCAGATATCTGTATGATCCCAGCGAAAGCTTCCAGAATTTCAGAAGCTTTTGCCTCTTTCCTCAGCTCTCAGGCTCTGACACCTTCAGGCACAGTAGAAAACTTGTGTATACAGTGACATCTAGTGACAAAGAAAATAAAGCCAGCTTTATGGATTCCACCTGAGAGGCTGCACAGAAATGACCCTTATTACCATGGAGCTGTGCACAGTGCTTTCTGTGACAAAACAGATCTACCAGCTTCTATACCAACTATGTCTGTAAAGGACAATGAAAGAAATATCAACAGAGATTTATGAACTAACCTGGGTGAAGAACCCCAAAAGGCAATTAAAATAGATTACTTTCTGTTCCATCTGCTCACATAGCAGAGACTGGTGTGTACCCAGCTAACCTAAAGTTATTGTGGAATGTTCTCAAGTATTATTGAAATCCTCTAAGAAAAAGACTACATTATGAATTATAGAACATCTTGCCTGAAATTCATATTGAAAGGGAAGAAATATAAAAATTACACAGGCAAGACAAAGATTTAGCCAGATCTCATAGTAACCTGAATCTACCTGAACTCATATTTTGAAGCAAAATTAATGAAATATCTTAAAAATATTAAAATAATCAGAACTTTCTCTACACAAGACTTGGGATCTTGTCTTGGTACAGATATGAGAATGTGAAACCCAGGGATGTCAACCAGCTTCTCGGTGGCTGGTTAGAGCTGTCTAGACTAGAACTGGGTCTTTAACCCCCACCCCTACTCCATGTTCCCCATCAGGAGACAGAATACAACTTACTCACCTGGGGGCCTTGCTGATTCCTAGGATGGGCAATGGGACTCCCAAGTCAGAACTGTCAACACCTAGGTGATTCTTACGCAATTCTGCCACAGTCTACAGTTGCCTTATATATCCCAATGGAAAAATACCACTGCCAAACTGGAGAGGGTCCAAATTTTGTACAGATGTCTACAGTCATCCAAGTTGCCTGGGACTCTTGTCTATAAGATGTGGGATCATGGACCAGGCAATCTACACGTTGCTACATTTTTAAAAAAACTTAATTGTGTAATTGCTAGAATATTACCAAATTTAGCTGTGTCGTGGCTGAAATAAACGGTTTCTTTTTATTCTTCATTTTGTTGTTATTGTTGCTGTGATTGCCATTTTTTATGTTTAGTACTCTCTTTTTTTACCCCCATGGACAAATTAAGTCTATAAGGAAATAAATTATTTTAAGTAAATTAGCTTTAAAGTTATATTTTTAAAAAGACTCTCTATACAGCATAGTTAGGGCCTGATGAAGCCATTCTGGGTTTTCTGACTTGTTGATTGGAAATTAAATGCTTGTAAATTAAGCAATGACTGGCATAGCAAGGGAACTTGAATAATATAAAAGTAGTCTTGTAGTCAACTTTTATAAAGAGGATAATCAAGTAATTATTTTGTGATATAGTGGAACTTTAATACACATTATTAGGTTTATATATATATAATTGTTACATACTATGCATATTGGATTTATGTAAAGCTGGCACACATGTGGATACCTACAATAAAACCAAAGTTTGTTCCATTTACAAATTCATTTGTACTTTGTCTTATAATTTGATTCTAGTCCTTGCTGGTCTTGTTTGGATTTCGATTTTTTTTTTTTTTTACTCTTTTTTTTCCATCTGTATTTGTTTTCAACTGTCTTTCCTTTGAAGTTTTGGCTGTGTTCTCTTTGCCAGGTGATTTTTTTCACATATAATTCTACTATCTGAAAGACCTGGAAAAAAAAAACCTTTGAAGTTGGACTTCTCCTGGGTGGAGATTTGATCTGGGGGTCTGTAGAGCCTAAGAAATCTGGGACATGCTTCAGGAGATAAAGAAAATCGGGGTGGGGGAAATAGAAGGTGATTGCCACAGAGTCCCCTCAAGCAGATCCTTTGGGGTTTAATTTATGATTTTTGGCTGTCGGAAAGAAGAAAGTTTCTTCCACATTAGTCATGTTTGCAAAATGGTAATATAGAGATGTCCTTGGAAAATAATCCCCCTCTCCATTACTCTCCACTACTTTCACCCTTCACTAACTCATTGGTTTAGTTTTTTTCCCAGGACCCATGGTTAAGACCTTCTCAGATCCATGCAACTTGAATTCCAGATATTGTTGGAGTATTGCTAGGTTCTAGCTGAACCCAGGAATAACTTGCACTCAACTGAAATGCTTATCCCCACTCTGCAGGTTCTCCTGGGGGCTACCGTGACCTTTTCTTTCTTTCATTTGGAAGACAAGTACTTAGATGATAGCACTCACCCACTCCTTATGTTTATCCCTGAAACAGAGAAGAGCTTTTAAAATATTAGTAAATCATGCATTTGTCCTTTCTCAAAAATTCTTATTGTTTTCCTCAGGTAGAAAGTCAAATTCCTGCATAATTTGGCTGCTTATCTGGGTCTTTGTCAGCATTCTGTACTCTATCTTGACATCCACCTTGCCCTTGAGGTACATCAGACTATTTATAATATAATCATATATTTTCACATTTCTGCACTTGGCTCTGTCCTATCCTTTTACCAGGGTTCCCCTTTCCTCCTTCAATTCTCTTTGTCAATCCCCTACTTTTGACACAAAGCTTACTCAAGGAGTGCTTCCTCCAGGCATCTTCTCCAGCATCTTCTCTGACCAGTTTAATTTTCTCTCACTCTGATGATGTGCAGCCTTCCTGTGTCTCTCTGGTCACAACTTCTCTGTCTCCTTTACTGTTTACTCCATCACTGATGTTCAAATCCCCTAGGGTCTGTCCTTGTCTACTTTTTCCTCCTTTGCTTATCTCACCTAAACCCACATTTTAATTTCTGGCCCAGATGTCTCTCTCACCATCCCCTCCCAGATTCTCCAACTATCTTCTAGCCATCTTCACGAAGAAGCTTCACAGACCTCCCAATTTTCACATGTCCAAAAACATACTCCTTGATCATCCCTGTCCCAAATCTGTCCCCCTTCTCAATTCTCCCACTCAACTGAGGATGACTCTGTCTTTCCAATTCTTTAGACCAAAAATCCCCGGAAAATGAATACCTTCGATCCTCTTTTTGTCTTATATTCACTATATCCAGTTGATCATAAAACTGTGGTGGTTTCTATCTCAGAATATCTAGTATCCACACATTTATCATGACTTCTGCTGAAACATCTCTGGCCAATCCTATCGTCCCTACTGGGATCATTGTAATGGGATTCTAAGTGGTCCACTTTTGTCCTTGATCCCCTTGAAGTCTGTCCTTATCCCAGCAGGCAGAGGGACCCTTTTAACACATGTATCCAATCACATAGTTTTTATGCTTAAATATCTGCAGTCTTCCTCTATTTCATTCAGAATATGAGTCAAAGTCCTGACTTGGGCTATGGCCACTCCTAAGACATCCTCTTTCCCCTTCTCCCAGCCAAACTAGCCTCCTTGTATTTTTGTCAATATGCCAGGCATTTTCTTACCTAAGAACTTTTGCTCTGGCTCTGCCTATAATATTTTTCCTGCAAATAGTCATCTAACTCTTTCACCTTCAAGGCCTTGTTCAAATGCCACCTTCTCTATGAGGATTGCACACACATCACCTGATTAGCCATAAAGTCGTTACCACTTACAATAGCCTTCCTGATTCCCCTTCTCGTGTATTTTCATACCATGTTCTCAGTCTCCAATATGCTTTTATTTATTTATTTATTTATTTATCCATTCATCTATTTATTTATAGTCTGGAGCCTGTATTGGGTGGCTTAAATAATTACAGGCATCTGGAATCTGCTCTGGGATCATGCTTGAGCCTCAGTTCTGGTTTTCTCCTAGATTCCTGTTTTCTTCTCCACATGGTAACATCTAGAGCTAGAATATTGAAGTAGCTGCTTTACTCACAACTCTGACAACTTAACTGGGATGGCTGAGAGGGCTGAGCTACCATGGGCTGGCTGCATATCTCTTCCTGCCATTTTCCCCATGGGGCTTGTTTTTTTTTTTTGTTTGTTTGGTTTTTTTTTTTCACTCCATAGAAATCTAAGGGTAGTTGTTTTTGCTGGAAGTTCAGGCTTCCCCACAAATAAGAGTTTCAAGTGTCCCCAGCTGAGGTTGCAAAACTTCTTGCCTCTGAAGTCTGGAACATCACTTGCACTACATTGAATTGGTCAAATATCAATGATGTAACATTATGTTTTCAAGATTCATTCATGTTTCTGTATGTATCAGTACTTTGTTCGTTTTATGGTGAGCAGGTGTAACCTGAGTATAAACGTTTAACCAAGCAACTGAGTCTCAGTAAATCACAAGATCTGAACCTGCAGGCAATCAGAATCTGAAAGCTTCCCAAATATGACCATATAAGGCAAATGCCGACTGCAAACAGTCAGGATGTTTCTGCACATCACTTTCTTTTCTCTGCATATAAGTAGTATAACCTGCATATGTGGTGGGCTGGGACATTCTGAACTATAAATATGACCTGCACATATGGTAGGGTGGGGCATCCCCTTTGGTTTGTAATATTTCCAAGTTCTAGAACCTTTTTTCTTGCTCAAGTGAACTTGTTAAATTGAATTGGTCTCAGGTTTTCTTTTAACAGAAATGAAGAAATTATTTTGTAACTAGATAGGATGATGGTTGTACCGCATTGTGAACGTGTTTAATGGCACCAAATTATGCACTTTTGAATGGTCAATTGAATGTTTGTTAGTGAACTTCACCACAATAAAAAGGGAAAATAAAATCTGTTACAAGTCAGCACAGATTGAAGAAAGGTGTGAATTATGGGAGGTAGGAGTCTCCTGACCAAGAGCTACCATATCACTCTTGGATATAAGGGTAGGAAGCATTGTTATTTGTTGTTGTTGTTTTATTAGTTCATCATGTAGGGTGTTTTTTTCCTGCCAGCCCGCACTTACACAACATTACAAAACAGGAAAACACAAAATAACAGTATTGCCCATGAAATGAATATAGAATTTTGTAGATATTAGTTAAGGACTCGGCTAATAATGTTTAGTCAATCTCTTTGCCAGTCCCTTTTTCAAAGGCTATTTCTAGGTTGGTTTTTGCAAACTTAGATTTGATTTTTTTCTAGGACCAAATTTGGAGGAAATGGTTAAGATTCAATTGTAGTAAAGAGACCATTAACTTTATAGTCAGAGAGCCTCTACTCACAGAAGTATGAGCTTTTCAGGTATTATTTAATCCTCAGAGCGACAGCATGAGAATGTTATTATAAATAATTATTTCAATACATTAGATGGAAGAAGATTGGTTACTCTCAAAATGCATGCTGTCTATTCAGGAGAAAAATAAACTAATTATGATATAGATTGCATATATACTTCCATAGTAGAAAAATTAGAGAAAGATTTGGGGCCTTGGGCCCCCATCCCTCACTGAACTTAGGTATGACTTTTAGAGATCCTCCTGTTGCCTGTCATGGAGTATAGGAGCCTCCATGCCAACAACTGCATGTAAGTAGTACAACAAGGGTATGTTTATGAGTTCAAAAGTGTTATCTCAAAACCACTCAGGTTCAGGTACCAACCTCTAATTTTCCACAACACAATTAATCCTCAACTTGGTGGAGAGCAACACAAAGTCAACAATAGGCAGTAAGTCCTTGAGCAGACAAGAGTGACCCCTTCAATTGATAATCTTGGCATTATGACTGATATTTTTTTCAAAACATAAATTTTTAAATGACTCTTGTGTTTGGGATAATGAGAGCTGAATTTGCACCAAAAAAAATTAAAAGTATTTTATTTCTTAAGTGTCTTCAATTCAATGAATATTATAAACCTCAAATTACCCATACATTTTCTATAGTCTTTGAAGTTTTTATGAAAAAAAATAAGATAGATAGAGAGCTCAAGTCAAAATTGTGTCACACTTTACACTTTATTGGTTACAACCCTGAAATGGCACATAAGGTCATATGCTTCAGAGACATAAGAGTCTCATTTTAGTTGTGGGTGGCTGGTTGGCTTATCTATTTAGGGAGAAATTAAATCCTTTTTTGAATACTTGATATTTTTCTATTAAAAGATAAGGAGAAGATAAGTTTGCAATTAAGTAGGTCTATGTTTGGCAACATGCACATACTTCCTTGAAATACAAGCTTTCATTTGCATTTGAGGTTTATATAAATCAAGTGTTCTAAGATCTGTGTTGGAGATGGTGTGATAAAGTCAGTGTGGCCACTGGAGGAAATGACAAATGAAACTTGGAAGGAAGAGGTTTATTATGCTCACAGGTCCTGGGGGGTCACAGCATGCTCTGTAGGGCTACCAGTGTGGTCAAGAGGCAAAAGACAGGGACGTCTATGTCAGAGTCATTATGGGATGTTCATGAGAGACGCAAGGTAAGGCAGGGTAAATAGCTTAAGACTGACAGTTTGGGCAATGACAGTGGGCTTCTGGGCATAGAAATGCTCTCTCGTTGTCTGGTATGCCCCTGGGATGATTTAGGGCAGGGGAAATATTGGCTGAGTACATGAAAGTTAGATAAGGAAGTGGTTAGGGCTTTAGACTGCGCAAATTGGTTGGTTTGTGCATGGAAGACTTGCTTATGCCTGGCTCTTTGCTTCTGTAAGAACTGGCTAGCTCAGGGAGGGCAGGTCTTTCTGGGAGGGGCAGGCTTTCCCCAGCCAGAGGCCACAGAGCAGCAAGAATACAGAACATAAGAAAATTTAGTTAATATAATCATCCCTGTGATGAGTGAATGCTAAATAGACAAATACACAATCTAAGAAACACAGGACACCAAAGTATGTATTTTATGATTTCTATTTTAAAAGAACAAAGCAACTTTTTTTTTTTTTTTACTTTGACTATTATAGTGACTTTCAGGGAAGAACCAATGGGAGATATTCCCTTCAACCTATCAAAATCAGGAGAATCTTTCTTACTATTTAAATATTTAGGAACATGTTTGACAATGCAAAGACATTGTATTTTAAATCGGTTGTTTTGTATTTTTAGATTTAAATAATATTTAGTTCCCTCAAGTCTCACAATTCTACCTAAGTAATTTGTGGTTTTTCATTTCACTCAACTTTTTTCTTTTTTTTGGCTCCTCCCAGTACAGTAAATCAACATGTAATTGAAATAATTCTAAAATAGTTTTACAAATGATAATATGTGTTTAAATTTACTCAACTCTTTGATGAATGGTTTATTAGTAGATTCTCTTTGGTTTCTTATCTTCTCCTGTGACTCATCTCTTTTATTTTTTCCTTTGCAGTTTTGGAGATAGAGCCCAGTGCCTCTCACATGCTAGACAAATACTTCACCAAGGAGCTATAATCCCAACCCTGGCTCATCCTTTTTTTTTCTCCTGTTTTTATTAGTGCATTATAGCTACACATAATAATGGGGTTCATTTTGACGTAGTCACATATGCATAATTTGTTCTATTTTAATCCCTAGTATTACCTTCCCCTCTCCCCATCCACCCTCCATTCCCCTTCTTCTATTCCATTGGCTGTCCGCCATCTATTTATTGTTTTTATAAACTGGTACTTTGTAGGTATACATAAAGGTGGAATTCACTGTGGTACATCTACACATGCACACAGCAGAATTGTTCAACCTCATTCCACTGTTTCTCCCCTCTCCCATCCCTTGTTCCCCTCAACCCCACTTCTCTACTCCACAGATTTCCCTTTCTAACTTCCACATATGAGAGAGAAAACATTTGACCTTTGACTTTCTGAGTCTGACTTATTTCACTTAGCTTTATGTTCTTCAGTTCCATCCATTTATTGGCAAATGCCATAATTTCATTATTCTTTATGGCTGAATAAAACTTATTTGATGGGAATGCCAGAATGTTTCCTTTTCCCCTGTGTATATATGCCACATTTTCTTTATCAATTCATCTGTTGCTGGGCATCTGAACGAGTTTCATAACTTGGCTATTATGAGCTGCACTGCCATAAACATTGATGTGCCCATATTACTACAGTCATCATTAGTCTTTTGAAGAGCAAAGATATACATGGGTTCATTGAAGTTGGGAATTCATTCAAGTCATCATAATCAAAGGTGAGTCTCCTGCAGACCATTTGGATCATCACCAAATAAAAACAGCTCAAATAAAAATTGTTCTGGAATTTTACTTTTGTTCTGTTTACATGTTATGTGCTGTTTATTGGTGATACTTTGATCTACTTTATCCCTTTTTTAAAAAAATGAATTCTTGTCCTAAAATAATATGATGTACTGACACATGTCTTATGTATTGCTTAAGTATTGCATCTTTTAAACAATTCTATTGGAGTTCTCAGACAGATTATTTGATGGGAATGCCAGAATATTTCCTTTTCCACTGAGTATTTTCAACCTAATCCCTTAGAAGAAAAATATTTTTACTAAAAGATAATGAATGTGCTTGTAATTTTATTTGATTGACTGTGTTTAACCTAAATAAAATAGGTGTGGTGCTCTATCAACCTTCAAGTGAAATGGGGGGAATAAAATTGATCCTCTCATACTAAAGAAAAATCATGTGCAACAAGAAGAACTAATTTGGAAACTAGGAAAGGCATTGCAGAAGATGCTGACCTGAGCTTTTGGGAATAGATATGACCCAGAGTCAAACACATGTTGCTATGGAGGCTTGGGTGGCTTCCTTTAAAGATTTTAAAGTTCAATGTGAAAGGATTGTTTTTAAAACTCCAGTTGTTAAAGTCAATAGAATCCCTGGCAAGATTTTCATTTCCGAACTCACATGGAAATGGATTAAGGCATAAGATGAATAACACTGATCCTTGCTCCCTGCCCCATTATTCAAGTTAAGCAGTAAGGGCAGCCTTGAAGGGTAGAGGAAGATGTATGGCATCCGGGAAGGGGTGTGAAGCATGGCAGTGATGGTGGCAGAGTCAATTCTCTTCTCAATAGTTTGAGTAGATAATGTGGGTACCCAGGCTAGTTCAGACACCATTTTCTGCTTATGTCCCCCTAGAGAGATTTCTTCAATTTTCATTTTCATTTTAGTCATGCACTAGCAGACTACTTGACACACTTTGGAAAATATCTGTGTTAAGCACAATGTGTATATTTATACAGCTGTCCATGCTGCAATGTTTGTGATTACTATACCTGTGGGGTTGTTTATATGTATAGATTCCCAGTGGAGAATTATATTGAACCAATAAGATGCAATGAGACAAGCAACAAAAATAAAAGTAGGGAAATAGGACTGTATGAAACTACAAAATTTTCTACACCACAAAAGAAAGAATCAACAGAGTTTAGAGACAACCTACAGACTGAGAGAAACACTTGCAAACTGTATAGGTAATAAAGAGTTAATATTGTATCTTTGTACAAACACATGTGTACATATCTCAAACAATTCAAAATCAAGAAAACAAATAACCCAATGAAAAATTGGGCAAAAAACCTTGAATACACATTTCTCAAAGGAAGACACAAAGATTCTTAACATGTATATATAAAAAATGTTCAACATTGCCAACCACCGAGAAATGTGAATTAAAACTATAATGAGCTATTAGTCCACCTGTGTTAGGATGGCTCTTATAAAACAGGCAAAATATAAGTGTTGGTGAGAATGTGAAGGAAAGGGAGTCCTTGCACACTGTTGGAAGGAATGTAAGTTAGTACAACCCTTATGGAAACCAGTAGGGAGGTTCCTCAAACAATGAAATTTAGCTATCCTATAATGCATCAGTCCAATTTTGATTACATCCAAAGGAAATGAAATCAATGTGATGAATAAACATCCCCACTCCCATGCTCATTGCAACATTATTTAAAATTGCTGAGATGTGGAATCAGCATTAAGTGTCCATTGACAAATAAATGGATAACTTTGTACAATGGATAAATATTACTCACTCACCAAAAAAAACAAAAACAAAAAAACAACAAGAAAATGCCCTCATTTTTAAGAACATGGATGAGCTCTTGGAGGATTTTATGCTATGTAAAATAAATTGAGTAGAACAGACAAATACTACTTGATCTTATTTGTACATGAAATCTAAAAATGTTGAAGAGTAGAATTTTTATGCAGGATGAACAAATTATAAATTTCAGTTATTCAGGATGAATAAATTACAGAACTCTATTGTGCAGCATGGTAACTATATTAATAATGTACTATATACTAAAAAACTGCCAAGATAGTAATCTTAATGTTCTCACTACATACACACATATACAAATGAAAAAGATGTGAAATAATGGATTTATTAATTAGCTGAGCTGCAATAAACACTTTTCAATATATGATATATCAAAACATCATGTTGTGCACCATAAATATATGAAATTTTTATTTGCCAATTATACCTCAATAAAACTATAAAAAACACACTTCCTTGAATACTTTCTCTAGTAAGTTAATTTAAATCTCATGACATCCTTCCTTGCTTCTTTAATGTCTAAAAAAAATAACTATATAGTAATAGGACTAATCACATCAATAGGTATTTTTCCTAATGGCAAAAGATGTTATGTAATTTTCCCCTTCATATCTTCAAAATTCCTTCCAATGGTTTTGCAATTCATTGAAGCATTCATCAAAGACTTTGGGGGCTTCTAGTCAGTATATTTACCTCACGAACATATTTGAATATATTTACTTGAATATATTTACTTGTAGAAACTAAAACAGATTTGATATTTTTCTAATAATTAAAATCTATTTATAGCCAAATCCAGTAAATAATCACACTGTGTGTATAACTGGATTTTTAAATAAAGATGACTTCATTCCTAGGAAAAAAAAGGGGAGATGCAATATGTTCATCTAATTTCATTTTCTTCAAATACCCTACTAAATGTACAGAAAATAAATAAAACCAAGGTTATACCTGCTTACAAAGGAGGAGGAAATTGATTCTGTAGTGTCATCTATCTATCTAGCCACTACAATATAAATGCAATTCAGGAAAAGTTGCTTTGGAATGCAACATCAACTAGTTCAGTTTTTGTTGGTGGGTTGGTTGGTTTTGTTTTATCTTTAGTTGTTGGTTTTAGATTATGTGTCCAGGGTGTTTTGTCTGAGTAAGGTGTTTGAAATGGAATTTGACATGTTAAACATACAAAGAATGATGTCACCCAATATTTATAACTTTTGGAAATAAATTGGTTAACTCAATATTTTTTTCTTTTTCTTATTTGTTCTATTTAGATATACATGAGAGTAGAGTGTACTTTGACATATTATACCTACATGGATTATAACTTAGGATCCCATTCTTGTGGTGGTACATGATGTGGAGTTTCACTGGTCATGCATTCATATATGAAGATAGGAAAGTTACGTTTGATTCATTCTACTTTCCCATTCTCATTGCTCCTTCCTTCCCTTCATTCCCCTTTGTCTAATCCAATAAAATTCTATTCCCCTTCCCTCCTTATTATGTGTTAGCATCCATGTTTCAGAGAGATCATTTGGCCTTTGGTTTTTGTGGGGGATTGTCTTATTTCACTTAGCATGATAGTCTTCAGTTCCAGCCAATTATTGGAAATATCATCATTTTTATTCTTCTTTATGGCTAATATCCCATTCTTTTTCCACTCATCTGTTGAAGAGCACTGAAGTTGGTTCCATAGGTTAGCTATTGTGAAATGAGCTGCTATGAACATTGACGAGGTTGTATGCTGATTTTAAGCCCTTTGGGTATATGCTGAGGAGTGGGATAACTGGGTCAAATGGTGGTTCTATTCCAAGTTTTCTGAGGAATCTCCATTCCAGAGTGGTTGCACCAATTTTCAGTCCCACCAGCAATGTGTGAGTGAACATTTTCCCCCACATTCTTGCCAACATTTATTGTTACTTGTTTTCTTGATAAGTGCCATTCTGACTGGAGTGAGATGGAATCTCAGTGTAGTTTGAATTTGCATTTCTCAAATTGTAGAGATTTTGAACACTTTTTTTCCATATATTTGTTGACCATTCTTCTGTGAAGTGTCTGTTCAGTTCCTTTGCCCATTTATGATTGGATTATTTGGGATTTTCTGGTGTTCAGTTTTTGAGTTCTTTGTATATTCTGGAGATTAATGCTCTATCTGAGGTGCAGGTAGCAAAGATTTTTTTCCAATTCTGTAGGCTCTCTCTTCACATTCTCAATTGTTTCCTTTCAATTCATGATATTTTCATCTGTCAATTGTGTGTCAGTATATAGAGAAATGATAATGAGTCACTGATTAATACATTTGATATTATACACTTGGTGCTAATGATGCTAAAAGGTAGCCTTAAAATAATGCCTTAAATTTTAATGTAATAACATAATATCAAACATCATAATAACAATAAAAGTGACTTTAAGGTATTCCCAGATTACTTTTTTAGAAAGTAAAGGGGTCATGAAATCCAAAAACTGTCTTATGTAGCAATAAAATCTATGTAATGGGAATAGAAAACCTAAAAATTTATTTGCAAGGGCAGCACTTGTGAGCTGGTATAAACTCTGTTATTTTTTTATTACAACAATTGTGATATAAGGGCTGGGGTTGTGGCTCAGTGGTGTAGTGCTCACCTAGCACATGTGAAGCCCTGGGTTTGGTCCTCAGCACCACATAAAAATAAGTAAACAAAATAAAGTATTGTGTCCAACTACAAATAAAAAATAAATATTTTTTTAAAAATTGTGGTATCAGTTGGGCACAGAGGTGTATACCTGTAATCCCAGTACCTTGGGAGCCTGAGGCAGGAGGATCATGGGTTCAAAGCCAGCCTCAGCAAAAGTGAAGCACTAAGCAAGTCAGTAAGACCCGTCTCTAAGTAAAATACAAAACAGCACTGAGGATGTGGCTCACTGGCCAAGTACCCCTGAGTTCAATCCCTGGTACCCCCACCCCTCCAAAACAAAACAAAACATTGTGACTTCATGTTAGTTTCTGTGCATGCGTTCCTTCTACAAGATCATATATTGATCATACGAGTAATCATGTCAATTATATACCTTGTCTCTTCTATTTCTGGACCAAAGACTGTTGTTCTTGGAGCATCTTTCTAGTTGTTAAGTAAAATATGTAGGAGGCCATTGGATTGGACTAGGGTCCTGTACTGGGTCCTATAGACCAAACCAAAAAGAAGTCATTCATGCTAAATGAAATTAATTAACATAGCAGCATACTCATGAAACAAAATTGCAAAGTTTTGTTTAATTACAGCAGGTGAACTTTAGTTAATCATAGGAGACTGAAAATAGCAGTTAGTTATTATAGAAACTGCCTATCTAGTGTCACCAGAGTTCTTTGGATTTATTCTGGTTCTAAGAGTTACCTTATTCTAGAATTAAGAATAAAAGCTAATTAGTGTTTTCAAACTTAATTTGCGGTCTTTTGATAGCTTCTTTTACCAGATCCAAAATAGCATGAAGCTACTGGTATAATTCTGAGTGCAGGTTTCTATATATCCTAGGAATATATAGCTGTATGTATTAGCTCTAGAGGTTTTATTTGATAAGTTTTTTTAAAAAACATTACCTTTAATTCCAAAATTCTTTTACCAGATCCAAAATAGCATGAAGCTACTGGTGTAATTCTGAGGGCAGATTTTAATTCCTTGTTGTCCACTGGTGACCTTGAACTGTCATACAACAAGTTGCAGTTTTGCGTTTTTCATCCTCCACATTCTACCTGTTATTCAGCAGACCTAGGAAGGCACAGAAGGTCTCATGCTGGGCCTCCTTCCTGGAGTCCTTGAACTCATCAGCTTTTGAGTCAGTTGGACACTTCTCTAATGGGACAGAATGTCATGCTTCCTCAACTGTCACATACTTGGTACTTGATAAGGGTTTCTTTCCACTTCCAACTCAGATAGTCAAATGAAGGGGCACTGCTAGGGAAGAAATTGCAGCTCTCCCTGAGGGTGGGAGTGCTGAGGAGATGAACAACTGGTTGGAGACAGCTTTCACAGTAATCTCCCTGGATAGTAAAATCAGAAGACATACTGCTGTCCCATCAACAATTAGTACAGCCTTTAATTTTATCAATGGCATTAATTTCCTTCCAAGTTTTTTGGGGTGTATAGGTGGATACTGGGAATTGAACTCAAAAGTGCTTTACCACTGAGATATATACCCATCCCTCTTCAATTTTTATTTTGAGACAGGTACTTGCTAAATTGGTAAGACTGGCCTGGAACTTGCGCTCTTCCTGCATCAGCCTCCCGGGTCCCTGGGATTACTATACCACACCTGACTTGAAGGCTTTTATATTTTTTAATATTTATTTTGAAATGTTTCAAATCTTCACAAAATTAGAGATGATATGGCACTTATTTTTTTTTCCATTGCCCATATTAAAAATTATTACAGGTTGGACATTCATTCAATCCCCAGTACAAATATATTATATATACACATACATATATATTTGATGCATTTATTTTATTTATAATAAAAATATTTCAAATCAATTTTCTTTTATCTTGGCATCCCTCTACTACATATTGGAATAACATATCTTTAAAAATGATGGACTATTTTAAAAACTTTATCAGAGCACAAATATCATTCTAACAAAATTACTAATTATTTCTTGGTATTATCAAAACCTCAACCATAATCATTGTCTCATTTTGTAGTCTGTGTGACTACACCAGATCAGGTTGTTTATTTTCTCTTAACCCAGAGCAATGCCCACTATTTTCTTTCTTTTTTTGAGTTTCTTAGACCAATGGCTTGCAAATACTGGCTCAAGGCCTGGTAGACTTTAATACATAAAATTATTTCTTGTTTCCTAATGGGCTGTTTTTTTTCTATTTCTTATACCTCCTAGGAATATATAGCTGTATTAGCTCTAGAGGTTTTATTTGATAAATTTTTTCTTAAACATTACCTTTAATTCCAAAAGGATTTTTTTCATCCCCCAAAGAAATCTGTACCCATTGGGTGCCACTTCCTCTATTACTGAGGTTTTTTCTTTCTTTTTTTATTAATTAATTAATTAATTAAGTTTAATTAGATATGTATGAATGCAGAATGCATTTGGGTTAATTGTACACTCCTTTGATAAGGTTTTTTTTTTTCCTGAAAAATGCTTTGCTGGAACCATGTGCTTCATCAATATGAAGTACAGCATATATCACTGTCACATATTAGTGATATTAAGGGGTGAACAGTTCCTATTTGTCATATTTTCTAGGTCTTTTCAATAGAAAGTGTTTTTTTCTGGGTTGTGGACATTAGATATTTGTAATAAAATAAACTGCATTGCTTTCCCATATACTAGTTTCCTTTTCTTTCATAAGGTGATCTTTTATTTTAATACACAGATGCTACCTGCCTTATGTTAGTTCACCCTCTGATTTATCAACTTTATGATGGAGTGAAAGTGATGCATTGAATAGAAACTGTCCTACAGATTTTAGGGCTTTGACTTTTCCCCTAGGGCAGGGATATATAGTAGGATATTTTCCTGTGATGCAAGGCAGTGGCAGTGAGCACAGCTCCTAGTCAGTCACGGATCCTGAGGGGGAACATTCAGTGGGTTGTGCAGCTCAACCATGGTGTTCAATAGGTTAGGTATATTAAATGCATTTCAATTAACGATATTTTCAATTTATGAGGGGTTCCTCAGGATGTAGCCCTATCATATGTCAAGGAACATCTGTAGCCAATATTTTACCTGGCATGAAGTCACCATCTTATCTCATAAGTGCCAGTTATCTCTTTATAGTCAATTTTAGCTAAATGACCAAGATTCAGTTGCACTCTCACACTTTAGCTCAGTACTATAGAGAAGTGCAGACATACTTTGTAATACTTATTCTAACTGTGACAGCAGCTGCTCACCCCCAGTGAGCAACATCATTGGAATTCTGTAAAGTGACAGGACTACATTGAATTAACCATGAATTATAAATCACCCTTATCAGTCCCACTAGAACTTCAGAGAAATGGAGTCCGGAGCTGCACCAATTCAGAATTTTGGGGAACACTACAGAGTTTAAGCTTTAACAAGTCCTTCAGATGATTCTGATACATGCTAAAGTTTGAGAAGCACAGCTTTGGACAACATGGAACCCAGAGACCTGCATTTAGTGGTGATTCATGGAAGGCATGTCAAGAGTCCCTAGCATATTAGATGAACCCTTGGGAAGAGATGACCATAGTAATCTATCTTGAACCTTTTTGTTTGCTGAATTGCATGTTGAGGAATACAGTTACACTAGCATGATAAACTGTTCTGTTTTGTTCCATAATCTCCAAATTTAACACTGAAAACACTGTATTGCTAGAAATGCCTAAAGTTCCAGACAAGGTACATCAACCGGTCACTCTTGTCATGTAGCCTTAAACCCAGACAATGAAAAAATGGGACAAGAGCTCTTCAGGTATCCTGCTGCCTCCTTCATATTACAATATTAGCTTTGTAAACTGTCCCTGTGGAGTCCGGTTGCTCAATAAAATGTTTATATGAAAACTATGGTAGCGAACAATTTAGTTAATCTGTAAACAACTTGAGGCTCATTTTATTAACAAATGCATTCTGTAATGGTACAAGTGACTCTAGAGCCAGGCTTCAGTGTTAGAATTTTGTTTCTTTCATTTTCTAGCTATGTGGTCTTTGACAGATAAATTAGCCTCAAAATATCTTGCTTTCTTCATTTTTGAAATGAGAGTGTTAAAGTATATACTCATAATGTCATGGAATATTAAATTCATTTCAGCTTTAGGACAATAATGCAATAAAATTAGACAATAAAATTTCAATAAATTTTACATATTACTAGTAACTGGGGAATAATATTGTAGAATCATCTACTTTGGGAGTAAACTAAGCATTGGGACATCTCAAGAACCTCATCTAGTATGAAAATCAGAAAGACACTGATCAATGTGCACTTCCTGTCCAATCAGATGGTGGTGGCCAATTAGAGAGTGTTTAGAAGGATTCTGAAGCTACATTGAGTAGTGGTAGGAAAGAGAAATTGATACAGTACTTGACTAATTAATCAAGAATATTGACTTATTTTTGTCTCTGGAAAACTGGAGATAGAACAAACATTATGGAGTTGTCAATGCTGTGATCCAATATCAAGGACAACTTGACAATCTTTTTGGATGTATCAACTGTAAAAGTTGCTCTAGCACTAGATGACAAAGGTTGCAGAGAATCAGATATAATTGACTCCACAACTGTATGTTTGATATTAGATTATAAAAATTGTCTTTACATTTACTAGATTCATGAATTTAGATGTAAATATAACTTGAGTTTCAGCAGACAGTAACCAAAATCCATTTTGTACTTCTCAACTGGATTTGAATCAAATATAGAGAGATGGAAAATATTATGGTTGGAATTATATGAAGGAAACACACATACACATACATGCACACACATGCACAGATTTAGAAAGTCTTAAAAAATATGATTGATATTTTTAATGTGTTGAAAAATGTTGATGCAGTACATTTTTATCCACTTATATATGAGAGTTATTCATCACATAGGCAGGAGTGGACAAAATGGGCATGGTCCATACCTTCATAAAAAATAAAGGCTTAATGTGGAAGTTTGCTAGTTAATAAAAATGTCACCCATATAACTATATCATTGCAATAGACAGGTGATCACTATGGGAGACAGTTCTCCGTGGACCTCTTTGAGTTTCTGCACATCTTCTGAATAAGTGTACTGATTGTCCTGTTTTCTGGACTGTCTTGATCCAGAACCTTTTCAAGGTGTTTGTGTAATGAACAACATTGAAAGATGGAGTTAGTATCTCCCTACAGGGCAAATTACAGGTATGCTGTATAGTATAGATATTGCCCAGGACCATAAAGACAATTCCTCAAGGTGAAAGGGCAAGCCAGTCTTTGTCCACATGAAAAATCCAGGTTCCCAAAGCTGATGGTCCCTCTTTAGCAATGTAACACATTGAGTGTGGATGTCATCTGGCTCTCTTCACATCTCCCCATGGCAGTTGAGATTCAGAAAAACAGTGCCAATATATTAATACTCTGGATACTGTCATTGCTGTGAGTAAAAAAACTGTCCTTCATCTCTGGTCTAGGAGTCTATGATCTTCTATCAGCATTCGTGAAACTGTGGCAGGCTAAAATGTGTGCTTGGATCTAGGATTATATCTGATATTATAAAATATAGAATTTAAAAAATTTTATTAAAATTTCTTTTATTAGTGCATTATAGTCATACATAATATTAGGGTCATTTTGACATAATCACACATTCATGGAACATAATTTGCTCTAATTCAGTCCCTAGTATTTCCTCTTTCCCATTCTCCTTCCTCTCCCTGTTCCTTTCCCACTATTTTAATTTTTTTTTTTTTGCCTCTTTCTTTCTTTCTTTTTTAATTAGTGCATTATGGCTATACATAAAGGTGAAATTGACTGTGGTATATTCATATATGTACATAGATAACTTGGTCAGATTTTTCTACTGTTTTTTTTTTCCTTTTCCTGTCTTTTCTCTCTCTTCCTTCATCTCCCTTTGCTCCACTGATCTCTCCATTATTTTCATGATATTTTCATACCTACCCACCCCATAGTCTTTTCCCACCCTTATTTGGGGTCTAGCTTTTGCATATGAGAAGAAACATTTGATCCTTGACTCTCTGGGTCTGACTTATGAAATTCAATTTTTATTTTGGGTTTAATGGACAAGTTCTCAATCTCTCAATCAACCTCTCTCTCTCTCTCTCTCTCTCTCTCTCTCTCTCTCTCTCTCTCTCTCTCTCTCTCCCCACACACCTTGCTCTCTTAGTAACAGCATTAAATGCAAGATAGCACAAATCTTGCATGAACATTTCTTATAATAGCTTGGAAACTTTATATATTTTCACTCACAATGTTATATTTATCTGTCTTGGTATAACTCCTTGCAAATAACATTTAACTTATGAATGTTAAAGTGGTATCCAAAATAGAAAATAGAAAGAATAGCAAATACATGTTGAACTTCAAGGAGGTTCAGGCCCATAGAACAGAATTTGATTCAGAGATTTCTGAAACACCAGTAGTTAACAGAAGACTACTTGACAATAGTGGGGAGAGTAGCTATTCTCTGCTGTCGCTGTTCCTTATTTTAATGAGAAGGCCTCTAGTGTTTCACTGTTATATACTGAGCTGACTCCATGATTTTGATTTATACTTTTAATCAAGTTGGAGAAAAACTATCCTAATTCATAGTTTACAGTTATTAAAATGGATTTTAAAGCTTATTAAAACTTCTTAGCAGCTCTTGAGATGACTTCTTATTTCCAATCTCTTAATAATATGATAAATTATATTAAAAGATTTTCTAATATGAAAATTTCTTTACATTTCCATTTATTCCTGTGAACTGTTATTATATCCTGCTAGATTAAACAGATGCATTTTTTTTTAGGATTTTCGTATGTGTTCCTGTATTTCTTTATAGACTCCCATTTTAAAAGATGGAAGATTTGTATATTTTACATTTCCTCCCAGTTTGATTTTTTCATTTTGGTTTGTTAACTTATTTTTCATTCCCCAAATGGTAACCTTAGTAATTATACAACCATGACAAGTCAATAGCAAGAAAAAACACAGACCCATGAGGGTAAGCTAAGAAGGATGTTCTCTGTGACCCACAATTTAAGATGACTTTCTTTTTTGCCAGGCAGGGGGTGCCCAGGTATTAAACACAGGGGCACTTAACCGCTAAGCCAAATCCCCAGCCCTTTTTTGGATTTATTTAGAGACAGGGTCTAGGGCCTTGCTAAATTTCTGAGGTTGGTTTTGAACTCTTGATCCTCCTGCCTCAGCCTCCCAAGCTACTGGAATTACAGGTGTGTGCCACTGCATTAGGCTTCAAGATGATTTTTTAAACCAGTCTCTCTTTTGTATTCTATAGTCGCACTTTGAAAACTCTAGATATATTCTGTAGTTCTAATTGGTTTCTCTTCAAATTTCTCAGTTTATCTTACATAAAGCCTTATGCTTTACTCATATTTTCATTTGCTCCTTGGTATCTTTAATGACAAATATTTTAAATTTGGAAAATCCAATAGCCGCCTTCTTTATAAGCACAATTCTGTATTTGTTTTTATTATATCTTTCTCACAGAATCTTGTTTCTATGTGTGTGTGTGTTCATTTGTAAGTGAGAAAGACAAAAAGACAGAGACAGAGAAAATATTGAAAATTCCCCTGGGGAAATTCTTTGAGGATATATGTGTGCTTACTCCTCTGTTGCTTAGTAGAAGCACCTGTAGCTACTTAAAATTACCATTCTGTGTGTATGTGTGTGTGTGTTGGGGGGGGGGAGTGTGTGTCTTGTGACTTAGAGAATATTCCTTTTGTTGTCATTATCAAATCTTGGTCTGCTCTTCTCCATGTGGGCTTACAATCCCCGTTTGCTGTTGTTGTTGATACTTTTGTGTACACATGGTGTCTTCATTCCTACACACCCCTCTGCCACTTCGCCCTAGTAGATGAGGCTCAGGATGCACCTAAACCACATTGCTCCTTACAGTACAGGGATCTTTGTGGTGGACTTGGTGTTTGTAGGTGCAATTCATATGCAACCGTTTTGTGCAGAGCTATTTTTCAACTCTTGCTTTTCCCTCGAACAGGTATTCTTTCCATTGCATCTTTAAACCCTTCTTTCACACTCCATATGTGGCCTGAGATTTGACTGCCTTCTAATTTTTTTGAAGACATACTTTTCTGTTATAAATATTAGTGTCATTGTTATTCATATGTTCACATTGAATTCCGAAAGGGGAGAGACGCCTTCATGAAAGCATCTTTAGCTGAAATTTGGCATAACTAGGCTTCATCAGAACATGCTGGAACTGTGTATCTGAGCTCAGAACTTGGAATTAGGTTACAGAATATCAGAAGGTATATGGAGTAGTACTCAGGTCAACTTGTCAATGATTCATTCTATAATTCTGACTCAACTATTCTCTAGAGCTCCTCTTCTTTAAATCTCTGTGCAGTTCTAGAATTTTGTGAATATTTCTGCTTGTTATTTAATTAAGTTTGTTAATTACAACAGCTAATATGTCAGAAAATAGCCTTACAGGCAAATTTAATTAAAGCCAGAAACTTCTGGTTATTTGAATATAAAAATGTCCATTAGATCATTTTGTAATGTTTGGATTCACTGAAAGCTGTTAACTTAGTTGACGTGGGTGGTTAAAGACATAGCCTTGGCCTCTTAAGATTTCTGGGAATTTCAAGTTTTTAAAAGTATTTTACTACTTTGATGGAAAAATTAAGATCTATTATGCTAATATTAAATATAAAATCATAAATAATTTTGAGTAATGTTGAGGTTTCCAAAAAGTATTATGAAATGTACTCATACTGAGTTTTATAAACTCACCACCCCCCACAATAAAATTAAGTACCTAACATTCTAAAATTATAGGTATTCAGACAGATAACTGAGCTTGGAGCATTCGACCCAGTTTTCAGCATGAAATTGCATCTGTCATTCATCATGGTTCACAGGCACAGCAAGCTCCACACAAAAGCCACCTTGCATATGTCCATCCTGTTCTCTCTCTCCCTATGTTGGAAAAGGTACTCCTTTGTTCAGACCAGCAATCAAAGACAGAGAGATTTAGAGAACAAGGGTAAATTAACCAGAGTCATCGTAGAAGTAATGAAAACCCTCTGTATGTGAGAAGCCCCATAATAAATTCTGAACTTGTCCCCACTGAACCAATCATGGTTTTCATTAAAGCAAGTTCTGAAAGAAATCTGTTGGGAGACCCTTTTCCATATTTTTCCTTCAGATTGTCTATCTGAAGGATGCTTTTTAAATTAACGGGTTCCCTGGTGTGATGCTGAATTTGTAACGGGAAGGCCAGGATGAAAATCTAATCTGGGTGAGGTCAATCATTGGTATGTGGGTGGTCAGACAGAAAGTAAACTCCAGGCTTCTAGACTGTATATGTGCTCTTCCAGTCCCCTCACAGTGAGATATTAGTAAGTCACTTTATTGCACTGTGCCTTCGTGTCCCCAGTATCACCAGGTGCTATACTGTCTTGTGAGACAATGTTTCCTCAACTGTAATGTGCACACATTCGATTTTGTTAAAATGCACAGTCTGATTCATTAGGTTTGGGATTGCACCAGGTTTTCTGAAGTTGCTAACAAACTTCAAGAGAATGCTAATAAGGTGACCTTCAGGTCATACCTTAATAAGACTTTGGAACTGTGTTGTCTAGTATGTCGCTTCTGAGTACTGGAAGTGTGGCTAGTGATAATAATTGAATTTTTAATTTTTTAAAATCATAATTTCAATTAAAAATAATACTTGGCTGTTTTTAAATTTATTTCTTAAAACATGTTTATGTGGGGACTGGGATTGTGGCTCAGTGGTAGAGTGCTCACCTCACACATGTGAGGCCCTGGGTTCTATCCTCAGTACCAAATAAAAATAAATAAATAAAATAAGGGTACTGTGTCCAACTACAACTAAAGAAAACAATAAAGATTAAAAAAATGTTATGTGAACTCTACCTTTTCAATCATACATTCTAGGGAGTGTTTCAGTAAAATTTAATGTCTGGTTGAACTCATTGGCACATGCCTGTAATCCCAGTGGCTCAGGAGGCTGAGATAGGAGGATTGCAAGTTCAAAGCCAGCCTCAGCAATGGCAAGGTACTTAGCAACTCAGTGGGACCCTGTCTCTAAATAAAATACAAAATAGGGCTGGGATTGTAGCTCAGTGGTTGAGTGCCCCCGAGTTCAATCTCTGGTAAAAAAAAAAAAAAATGATATCTGGAAGATAAATTGCCTCTGGGTGTTAGTGACATATTATATATAGAAAACCACAGAGACTCCACTGCAAAAAGGTAGATCTAATAATACTTAAGAATAAGTTTAACCAAGTAGGTTTAAGACCTGTCCATTGAAAACTGTGAAACATTAATGAAAGAAATTGAAGAAGACACAAATAAATGAAAAGATAGCCCATGTTCATGGATTAGAAGAATGAATATTTTTTTCAAAACTCCTTACTACTCAAAGATAATCTACAATGCATGTTTCACAGAAATTGAAAAAACAGTCCTAAAATTTATAGAGAATCAACAAAAGAAAAAAGACCCTGAATAGCTAAAACAATCTTGAACAAAAAGAATAAGCCTGGGGTTTTATACTACCTCACTTCAAAATACATTCAAAGCTATAGTAATAAAATCAGCATAGCTTAATTCTGTATTAAATTAAACATAAACAAATGGAATAGAATAGACAGCTCCAAAATATATCCACACATTTATTGTCAATTGATTTTCAACAAGAGCTCCAAGAACAATGCAGGAGGAAAGGACTCTCTTCAATAAGTGGTTTTGGGGAAACTTGATATTTATATGAAAAAAATATATATTGTACTTTTTCTCAAATCACATATGAAAATAAACTCAAAAGGGATTAAAGACTTAAACATAAGATCCCAAACTGTAATACTATTAGGAAAAAAAAAAAAAAGCAGTGAATCCCATATCACAGACAACAAAGCAAATATAAACAGATGGGATTATATCAAACTTAAAAGCTATTGAAGAGTCAAGGAAATAATCAACAGAATAAGGACACAAACTATGGAGTTGTTAAAAATATTTAGAAACCATTGATCTGATGAGGGGTTAATATCCAAAATACACATGACAGCCAAGCAGCTTATTAAGAAAACAAGCAATCAAAAAAATTTAAAACATGGGGAAAGGGTTTAAATAGACAATTCTCAAAATGAAATATGCAAATGACCAACAGGTGTATAAAAAATAGAGCTCAGTGTCACTAATTATTAGAGAAACACAAATCCAACTGCAGTGAGATGTCATCTCATATTTGTGAGATTGGCTATTATCAAAAAGACAAAAGAGAATCCTTTCTGCTTTGCACCCTAATGTTGGGAATATAAATTAATATGTTCATTAGAGAAAATAGTATAGTTTTTCCTCATAGATTAAAAAATAGAACTGATGTTTGATCTAGCAATCCTACAGTACTGTGTATGTGTCCAAAGGAAGTGACATATATATATCTCAGAAATATTTGTACTCCCATATTCATTGTGGCACTCTTCATAGTAGCCAAGATATAGACTCCCCTGTCTCACAGAGATTACCTATATGAAGAGACTCCAAGATGTTACCATAATTTTTAGAAAATAATGATCATAAATAACTCTGAGTACCTTGGGTAGGAGGTTCTGGGTTGTTTTCAGGGTGCATTCTCTAGAGGCAGGGATTCAGATGCAAGTGATTTATCCAGGGAGACTCGAGATAAATGAAGTAAGTTAACTTACTGGCTAAGTAAGTTAGGGAACAAGAAGGTGTTCTCAGTGATAGCCCCACTTCCAACTCTGGAGCAAGAGTAGCAACCAGAATTCTCTCACCTTGAAGTAAAGGAAGTCCTTTGCTGTATGCTGCCCTCTGGGACAAGGGTAAACTTCCAGGGAGGAGGAACTGAATCCTCTCAGCAGAGGACAAGTCCCTAGAGAGTGCAATAGTGTGAGCCATTCATTAGCAACCAAGACAAGTGGTAGGGACATGGGTGTTCTGGCTTGGAAAAAGGATTTATGTGGGGGAACTTGAAGTGTCTACTGTGTGAGTGCCTCCAACGTGTTGTTGGTTTCCCAAAAAAACTAACTTCTTAAAGGATATAGTTTCTAGTCTTAGGACCCCCCAATTTATCTTTATTCCGCTGAATGTCTTTTAAGATTTGTGGCAGTCAGAACTGAACCAAATAATCCAGCTCAAATTTGAATATCAAAGATTGTTGTGAAACTTGACTTCTTTTATTGAGTCAGAATGAGGATAGTAAGGCAGGAGATCCCCAAGTTCAAGAAGAGACATTGTTGGAAGATACTGAATGGTGGTATATACAGCAGATGCTAAAGTGGCTAGATTATAGTCCCAGTAGAGAGAACAAAAGACAGTAAATGAGGAGACATGGTATAACGGAGATTGTTTTTGTAGGTGAAAAGATCTGGTAAGAACATTCTAGGGAGTTAGGTAAGACCAATCCAGAACCTAGACAATGGGAATAATTTGAAGTCTGAACATGGTGGCTCAAGGGAGGTGAAAGAAGGCTGATTTTAAAATTCCAAGTAGTCACTCCATTTCTAACCAGGCCCAACGATTATCTGGAAATAAAAGTAGCAGATTCTAGGACTGCAAGGAAGGGCTAGGAAAACTAAGCAATGCGTCAGAATCTTAACCAAGGAGTTGGACCAAAAGGCCTCTTGGAACAGCAAGGGCACAGAGAGCTAAGCAACAAATAAAGACTCAAGCATAATGATCCAAATTATCACTTGACCAACACTGAAGAGTGGGGAATACTCACTAAGTATTGGAGGACTTGCTGGGAACCAGATTTAGAGAAATACAAAGAATTCCAAAGAACCTGCATATAAATCTTTTCATTGATTATATCTTGGGGAAAAAACTTTCGTTCAGGGCATACAAGCAATAAGTAAAAACCAGTAATTCCCAACCTCAAACATGAATCAGAATCACCTGGAGGGTTTATCCAAGATTCCTGGGACTCCTAGCAATTCTGACTCATTAGGTCTAGGGTGGAACAACAGCACGGACATTTTTCTTTCAAAGGCATGTGGAGCAATAACTGGGACAGACCTCAAATTAAACTACGAGACAAGACTCCATAAATTTAAAATAATTGAAATCATTCAAAATATGCTTTCTGACCAAAATGGAATGAAATTAGAAGTCAACAACAAAGAAATTCAAGACATTAAGAAATATTCGGAAATTGAATAAAACAGTCCTAAAAATCAAAAGCTTGAAGAAAAAACTATAAAGGAATTTGTAAAATAATTTGAGATGAATAGAATAAAATCAAAACATACAAAATTTATGGAATACAATTAAATGTGCTCTGTGGAACGTCCATCATTGTAATTACATATAGAAATAGGTGCTTAGAATTAACCAGTAAAAAAAAAAAAAAAAAAGAAGAAATATTGAAATCAATAATACAACTTTGTACCATAAGAAACTAGACAAAGGAAAGCAAACTATACCAAAGCAAACAGAAAAGGAAAACTATAAAGATTAAGGAAATGAATAAAATAGAAAATATAATTAAAAAGCAGAGAAAAATCAACAAAACTAAAAGTTGGCTTTTTTTTAAGATCAAAAAATCCACACAACTTTAGCTATGGTAATTAGAAAAAGCTGGGTGCAGTGGTGCACACCTGCAATATCAGCGGCTCAGTAAGCTGAGGCAGGAGGATCCTGAGTTCAAAGCCAGCCTCACCAATTAGCACTTCACAACTCATCGAGACCCTGTCTCTAAATAAAATATAAAACAAGGTTCAGTTGTTAAGTACCCCTGGGTTCAATCCTCAGTACCAAAAAAAAAAAAAAGACTCTAATTACTAAAATCACAATTGAATAGGGGATATAATTATACATTTTAGAAATAAGATTAATTGTAAGGGAATACTATGAAAAATTTAAGACCAACAAATTAGATAAAATGAACAATTTCTTAGAAAAATATACACTATAAAAATTCACTCAAGAAGAGATATAAAGACCAGGTTCGGATGCCCTTACTGGTCAGTTCCATTAAATATTATAAAATTTAAAAAAAAATTCTTCTCAAACTTAAAAAATAAAAAATTGGGAACACTCCCTGAATCATTCCACAGTGCTATTATTACTCTAACACTAAAGTTAGATAAAGATAGTACAATAAAACTACATACCAATATTTCTTATGTATATAGACATAAAATCTTCAAAAATCTATTCGCAAGCTGCATACATCAGTTTATAAAAAGAACTGAACCATGACATAATGGATTTATCCCAGGAATACAAATTCAGTTTACCATTTGCAAATAAATATAATATCCAATAATAAATAAGTCCAGCAAGGCTGTGTGTTAAAAGATTATTCAATATCATAAAACAACACATAAATCACAAAAATGAAAATTTCACTTAAAATAATGTAAAAATGCTTAAGAATAAATTTAACAAAGAAATGTTAGACTGTTATACAGAGAATTAAAAAATACTGTTGAAAAACAGTAAAGAAAATCTAAACAAATGAGAATACATTCCATGTTCAAGGATTGGAAGACTTAAAAGTTTTACAATGGCAATGTGTCCCAAGTTGATCTATGGATACAATGCATACTCAGAATCTTAGCTGGATTTTTAAAATATATCCACAATATGATATCACAATTTTTATGGTAATGCATAGTATCTGGAATAGTTAAAAAAATTAATCTTGAAAGAAAAAAACAAATTTGAAAAACTTACATTTCTTGATTTAAAATCTTGCTACAAGGTTTCAGTAACAAAGAACAAGTAATACTAATAGAAAGGTGACATGTACATCAATAAAACAGAATTATGTGTCCAAAAATAAAAACTAAAATGTATGGTCAATTAACTTTTGGACAAAGTGAGAAAAAAATAGTCTTTCAATTAAAATGATCTGGCTCAACATGCCAGATAAATAATTTAGATTTGAAAATTAAAAGTTTAGAATGCTTGGAAGAAAACAGAAGTGAATCTGTCAATTTGGATTAGGTGATGGTTTCTTCAATATGACAGCAAAAACCCAAGAAAAATTGATAAATTGGACTTCACAACAATTTTAGAAAAACAAAACAAACTTATATTTGCAGGAATGACATCAAGAGAATGAAACAACAAAGTTTTGGAGAAAATATATGCAAATCATATATTTGGTAAGAAGCCTGTATATGCATAAAGAACTTTTATAATTCAGGAATGAAAATGCAAATACTCCAACTTAAATATAGGCAAAGGATTTGAATAAACATTTCTTCAAAGAAGTATGTATATAGACACACTTTTTTGAAGAAAGACAAGAAAAAATGCTCAACATCATTTGTTATTAACACAAATCAAAGTTGCCATATATACCAACTAGATTGCCTAAAATTACCGAGATAAACAATCAAAAAATTTTGATGTGGATGTAGAGATATTAGAATCCTTGCCACCTAACAAACCCAAATGTTTGTTAATGAATGAATGGAAAACCAAAGGTGGCATATTCATACAATGGAATATTATTGAGCCATAAAAAGGCATGAAGTATTGATACATAATACAACATAAATAATCCTCAAAAATATTATCCAAAAGATAATATGCAGTCGCAAAAGACTGCATATTATATGACTCCTTTTATATAAAATGTCTAACATAGGCATATCTATAGAGACAGAAAGTATCGATCAGAATTATTCCTAGGGAAGAGGTTGGGAATGACTGCTAATGGGTACAGGTTTTCTTTGTGGGGTCATAAGAATGTTCTAAACTGTGATTGTATTAATTGTTCCTTAACTCATCAAGGTGGGTGCTTTAATAATGAATGATATGGGACCTATTATTGAGATACACAATAATTCCCTTTTATTGTAAATGACCTTATGCTTATTTTTGGTCACTTGAAAGCAAGATACTTTGGGTAGAGGAAAATGTAAGGGTAGTGGGTTGTCATCCAGGGTTTAAAATAACATCTTACGCTTGCAATTGCCAGTCTTCTCATGTGAGGAATAATTTACCATGGAGGCTGACCTGAATTCACAAAGCCAACTTCCCTTATGTAAAGTTTCACTTGGGAGCTAATTTTAATGCTGAGATAAAAGAAGATTTATGCTGGAACCTCCAAGTGATTCTTTTCTATGGGGAGGCTTTGCTGTTTTACCAGGGAAGTCTTGCCTCAGGGATCAGGAGATGGAACACTGCAGAACTGTTCCTAAAACTGCACCCTAACTGTGGTGAGTCCACACCCACGGCGGCCAGCTTAGAACAAGCTCACATTTCCTCTCCTGGTTTCTCTTTGGCACCAATTGTGTTGAGGGCGAATCAGACAGGAGTGCCACATAAAAGATTTTGCCCTGGCCTCTAGCAGTGAGTGCTGAAGCCTGTCTGTACAGTCTTCCCAAGTGACTGGCCCACCTGTGGGGCTGGCTGGTCCTGGGTGAAGGGAAAAGAGAGCTGCTGATCTGCTGATCGGGTTTCCCAGCTTTGAAGTGAAGAATGAGCCAGAATGAAGAAGCTCCTGATCAAAGGCTGGCTGAGCGATAAGGAAGGCGACATTCACTATCCCAGGAGAGCCCAGGCACCTGAGCCCAGGTGGGGAGAGGGCTCCTAAACTCTCTGAATGGGGACTTTTGTTTCTGCTCCTTTTGACCGCAGGAAATATCCAAAACAATTGGAACCAGCAGTTTCTAAGTCAGATTGGCCTAAATGCAATGGTTCTCAAATTTGATGTGCATCAGAATAAGAATCATTTGGAGAAGTTTCTGGAAACACAGATGCCTGGGTTTCTCCTTCAAAAAAAAAAAAAAAAGCCAATTCTCTGGGTATTTGGAGAACAATTTCAGCTTCACAACCAATCTGGAGGAGAAATTATATTTTGAAGCAATGCATTTCCTTTAACTTATCATTATTCAATACTTTCAAATATTCTTCAAAATCCCTACAAACTTTGTTAACATTTCAGGCACTGGGTTAGGTGTTCAGGGTGGAGGTGAATATCACAGTCTGGTTCCCAAGAGCTCAGAATCTTGTTGGGGAGACAGACATGTAAACAAAATAAATGAAGTATTAGAAGAAGAATGTATAAGGCCCTGTTCCAGCCCAGGAAGAAAATGACTAAGTCTGCCTGGAGGGTGGGAGGAGAGACAGCAGTGGCTTTCCCAAAGTACAAGATTGGAAGCCAGCCTTCAGTGCTGGCTGGGCAGGTGCAGGTGGCCTGGCAAGGAAGTGGGGAGATTCCAGTCCTCCTGGGCAGAGACATAAGGCTGTGAACCCTGGGAAGATTGGGGTAGCGGGTAATGCAGAACAGTCGGTGATGGAGTGGCTGAGGATAATGTAGAAAAAAGTTGCCTCAATATAAAAGAACACATAAGCCCCATAAAGGAAGTCTTGGAACTTTGTCTGTAGGGGATAAGGACTTAATGCAGGAATTTATCCTATGTCCATAAAACACAGAGCCTGGAATTCTGGGGATAGGTTATTTCTTAAATCTGGTAAGGCTGCATTGGTCAAATATAAAGGATGTGTTTCCAGAATTATAAAAATCCAGTACTTATTTCTCACCCCATTTTGCAACCACCAAATGAATACTAATAACAACAATTAGTATTTGCAAAGTAATTTACAGACTAAGAGAAAAATGAATGGCTATTATTTATGTATGCTTATTATGGCCTTAGAGTCACAGTGAATGTCACTAGCTCAACATTCTATAAGACATTTCTCAGGCTAAATAACTTTCCAATATCACACAGTTTATGAAGGAGCATATGTAAGATTCAAACATATGTTTCCTGATTGTGAATCTTACAAATTCTTTTTGTAGTACAAGATGTGGGATTTACTGAGAAAAAGTGTAACTCTAAACACACTCAGAGACCAGCAAATATATTGTGAAGTCCTATCACAATCTAAAAGAGAGAAATGTTTAAAGACTTCTGTATTTATCAAAGTAGGCTTGGCTAGAGTGGGGTGAAAATCAAGCAAATAAAACAAAATCCAAATACAGCAATAGAAAACAAGAGCTCAGATACTTACTCTTATAGGAGATTGTTTCCTGCTCACTTCTCAATCGGATGCTTAGGTGGTATTCCAGAATGTCTCTCCTTCCCCTGGGAACTCGAGGTCCAGCCTGTTTCATTGTAGAGTCACCCCCTTTTTATAACTGTGAGATTGCCTTGGCACATTCAGCCAGCAGATAAGACTCTATAAAGTCATCCCACTTTACTATCAGCTTAATCATGTGACTTGGTTTGGCCAATGAGACTATGGCAAATGTAGTGCCAGCTGAGGCTTGGAGAAGCTCTGTAGGCCCAGCCTTGCTCATCCTGGTACCTCTGCCATCTGAGACTCATGTCCTACCCAGTGGGAAAATATCCTTTTCATACTTGAACACTGTGCTGTGGGGAAAAAAAAAAAAAGTTCATTACTATTTGGTTTCAGCTTTCTTCACTTTCTGTGATAGTGCATATGCAAACAAAGCATCTTGTGATGTGCACAGCTTTGTACAAATGTCTGTTGATTTTCCTAATATAATCAACATCCTAATAATTATCACCATCTGTCCTACTGAATCAATATTCTAAGATACATCTGACTCAATCTGATGATGATTGGTGAAAAACAAAACCATGTGTTCGTAACTGAACCAAATTAATTGCAACCTACTTTAGGTTCTTTCGGGTGTGTGATGGCAGCCACTAACAAGAGCTTGAGGCAAGTGAGAATTCATTACTGTCCCATACTTTCACTGCCAGATTATAAAGAAATCAAGTCTTGAACCAAGTTCCACAACACATATGGACATTAGTTTACAAAAGCAGTTCATAAAACCTGTCTATAAATTTGATACCACCCTGATCATACCTTGCTTAATAATTCATTTCAGGGGGACACAACATTCGAGAGAATTGCTTCCTTTTGAAATTAGGCTTATGAAACAAACTATCTCTAAAACCTTTAGCAACTACCAGCCTTCTATTTATACTCACTAGATTCTAATTTCCTATCTATAATTGGGAATGTTTCTAAAATATTGGTAGTCATTAATTTTTCTGATTTCTGTCATTCATTATGCTTGTAAATAAGCCATTTTTTTTTACACCAATATTTTTCCATTCAGGTACTAACTAGAAAAGCCAAAATCAGGATAGAAATAAGGAATGTGCTTGTGCCACCTATCTCTGAAGTGGCTTTCTCTGATTAACAATTACTGATCACTCTACACTTGCATTTTTATTAAGATAACTGACATCACTAGAGTTAAAGTTGAAATTAACTGGCAAGAACATGATACTCCATCAACTATGCCAAAGTTCCCTGTTATATATTATGGAGATGATATTCCCACTGTTACAGAGCTGGGGCCTTCCGAGAAACTGAGGCAGTTCAAAGACCCACCTTTCCCACCTCAAACCCCAATTCTTTTGATTTCATACATGTTGCTCAGAGTAAGCTGAATTAGTTTATTGAAGAGATAAGAAAAGGGAAAGGGGACAATCTCAAGGAAGAGAGTGAGTCCTCTCAGAGAGGAGAGGGACAGTGTACCTCTCCTGCGCTTCCGTTTTATTGGGGATCCCAGAGAAGTTTCCAGAGAGTCCTGCCCGGGTTCACCTCTTGACTTTTGACTGACAGCAAGATGACATCAGACTTTCAAGTCCCCACTGTCATGGCAACTCTAGGTTACATTGGCTTCTGCTGACCGGTTCTAACTGAAATCATAAATCCTTACCAATTTTATGGTTAGGAGGAATTATCCTTATCTCCCTCAGTTTTGGGATCTGGTCTATAAAAAGGGTCACAAAAATCTCCCCTTTCAGCGTAACTTGGGCTCCACTTATCAAGAGTATTTCAGGCCTGCAATTCTCCTGCATACGACAGGTACTTTGCTGAGGAAGGTGGCATATCCTGTCCCTTTAGGCCAGGCAGGGCTGCAGGTACATTGCTTCTTGGAAAAGAAAGCATGTGGGGGTCCGCACAGTGGGCCCATTTTATAGAATTGTTCCCTTAACTTCATGTTCCCACCACTTTCATCTGTCTGTCCCCTAACACCCTGCACCTGGAAATAAGATCTTCCCTGATTGTCTCCAGGCATTGTTGGTATCTCTCCTCTGAGCTCTTAATTGTGACTCTAAACTATTTTCGTGGTTACATGTTTGATAACATGGCACAGAAAAACACTTTCCATGCTCTACCCTGCCTCAACATTCACCTGAAACATACTATTTCAGTTTTAGACATTATCCTGTACTGTGGATGTTAAGCTAGATGCCGATGGTCCATAAAATAAAGTTACCTGGAATTGGGGTCCATGTTTCTAGAGATCTTCACAACCTGGCAGAAGTTCTAGCTGCAGAGTTAACCCCTGCCCTGGCAAGAAGGAAGGTATTTTATGAGAATGATTAGGTTGGATCTCACTCATTGCCTGGGAGAAAACAGAAAGCTTTGTCTGGCTTTCATGTATACTCCCTTCTGCAGTCAAACTCCTTTCCCTTACCCCTGGAGATGTGGTGACTTGCAGCAGCTCTAAACTAGGATTAGGACTCCCACGCTGACATTAGCAATTGATTGAAATGCGGTTTCAGGGGAAGGCAGGAGGAAATAGCACAGAACAATACAACCAAATTCATTGTGCTAATTCGGAGCTGCAGCTCCCTGAGAACCAGGTGTGAATTGAATAGAAAGGATATTATGGGCTCAGGGTTCTACTGGGTGGTGCACAAAGGTGGGCCTAAGGCAGACCTGTCAACCTTGCCTGACTCATAACCATCATTTCTCTAGTTTTTCTTAAACTCCGTCCTCTCTCCTTTCTCTCTCTTGTTCTCTCATACCTGCCTAATAGGGAGGCATTCATATTTCAATAGGAAAAAAAAAAACTTAGGAAAATAAGGCTCTAGATTCTATATAGCATTAATCCCCACTTCAAAATAAATAAAGAAATAAATCGCCAAATTTGGAAGATGGGAGCAGGAAGGAATGCAAAAGATTTGGGGACTTGTTCTGTGTGAACCCAATTAGTACATTTGTCTCACAAAATCCCTGATACTTAGGGATTATTATCACAAGTCAAGGCGAAAAACTGAAAATTAACGTGTTTAAATAACCTGCCAATGGTTTCCCAGGTTTTAAATGATGGAAATGAGGTTCAAGGCCAATTTCATTCATCTACCAATGTTTCCCCCAAATTCTCTTGTTTTTTTTTTTTTTTTTTTGATGGCCTCTTTGTGGCATCATCTGCAGCTGATGCACTTTATTAATTTGGCTGGAGTTTATTGGGCAAAAGTTAGATGACAGACACCATGTGGTAGGTACTGAAGACTTGCTGATGCTTTTTCTATATAGAATTCATTTACTTTCTTCTCTTTTTCCTTCTTTTTAGGGCCATTTCCTTATAAACTCTTGGTCCACATGGTTTGCATGAATCTCATCTTGTTCCCAGGACTCAAAAGCCATCAATTATCCATGGCCACAGTGACTGGTTTACAATTGGGTATGTGATACAATCCTCATCACAAGTGCTAGGATGAGTCTTTTGTTTGGGACTCATAAGAAAGAGAAGCATTTTGCGTTGGGATAACTAAAGATAGAACTTATGCTGTTAGTCATCTTTCTGAATTACAGAAAGAGATTCTGACAATGAAGTACATGTAGAAAAATACACAGAACTAGGAAATAAGAAAAATGCACTATTCACAATTACATTCCTTCCCCTTCCTTCTCCTTATTTCTCTTCCTCTTCTTCTTTAATTGGTTTCATGTCTTATTTGCAACAGAAAGATGGTATCTAGTCATTATGCAAAGTCACCCAAAATAGACTGGGTCTCTGCTTTCATGAAGATTATAGTCTAGGAGGGAGATGGGCAGTAATCAAATACTTACTGAAATGAGTTGGTATAAAAGATTAATAGATGCCCCGAGGAAAGCAACACTGTTCTCTAAAAGCATATTGCAAAACTTTGCCTCGGAGAGGAGACAGAGAATTCTTTCTTATAAAAATTATCAGATATCTGAAAGATACATAAAGTAAATGGAAATCTGGATAAAATATGGTTTATGTAGAGGGAACCTAAGATGCAAAAGGAATAATTGTGAATGAAGACTAAAGTTGTGGATAGAAGAGAAGAGTAATATAAGAGTGGATTGAAAAACAGGCAAAAGCTAAGCCATGTATGATCCTGTAGATTACATGAAGCAGGTAGATCTTTATCATAAGAGATACAAGAAGCCATTACAAGTTTGAAGCCATTACAAGTTTTAATCATGACATGATTAGGCTTGATTTTTGAAATCAACCTACATCGAGAGAAATGGAGTAAAGATAGCCACAGTGGATGTAGGAAAACCAGCTAGAATACTATTGCAGTAATCTATGAAAGAGATAATTATATCTTAGATTAGGAAAGCATATCACCAACTATAGATACATGTGGATTGGTTTGAGGACAGTTTGAAGGTGAATTTAGTGGGAGAAAAAGCAGAAAAGAAGGGATAAAAAATGATGATTCCTAGGTATCTAGCTTTTGCAACCACATGAAGATATTCCCTTTAATGACATAGAGACCAATGGTAGAACAGGAACGAGGCCAGTGAGCTGAAGGAAAAATTCCTGCTGAGCTAGAAATGTCTGAGATATGTAAGTGGAGATGTTTAGTAAGCAGAAGGAATGGAGTCTGTGTCTGGAGCTTAGACAATGAAGCTTTAGATAGAGAAAAAAAATCTATGTGTAGACTGAGGCTAATTGAAGGTGTGGGTGTGGATAAAATTGCTTCAGAGTGTACTGGTTGCTCAGAATTTAGGGAAGAGCCCTGTGATACTCCAATATTTAATATCTGGAATAGAAATAATTTTCAAAAGGATACAAAAATCATAATTTCATAGAAATATGAACTGAGTAAATGCTCAAAAAATGTATGAGCTCATTAATAATGATGGAACTATAAAAACCTGAATTTAGTTCAATCCCAATGTCGATTTGCAGATTCAATAGAGCCTCTGTCAAAATCTTAGCTGGCACTGTTCACAATAGCCCCAATATGGAATCAACCAAGGAGCCCATCAAGAGATGATACATGGATAAAGAAAATATGGTGTATATTTACAAAACTATTATTCAGCCATAAAAAGAATGAAATCCTATAATCTGCATTAAAGTATGGAGAACTAGAAGGATACCATGTTAACTGAAACAAGCCAGGCACAGAGAGACAAAGACTCTATGGTCTCACTCATTTTTAAAGGTTAAAAAATTAATCTCATAGAAGTAAGGAGTAGAGTCATGATCACTAGAGACTGGGAAGGACAGGAGAAAGAGGAAGAGAAGATATAAAAGATTAGATAAGGAATCCCAAAACACAGAAAGAATTAGCTCTGGTGTCCTAAAGCACAGCAGAGGACCACAGTATACAGTCATCTATGCTATGTTTCAAACTCACTGGAAGAGCTTAACATATAGAAAAGACTGATATTTGAGGAGATGGATATACTAATTATCCTGATTTTATCATTACTTCTATACATGTGTTGAACTATTTTATTGTACCCCATAAATATTATGTGTCAAATAAAATGTCAGCTGGCTCCCCCCTACACATACAAAATGGACAAACTTAGCCTAGAATTCAAAAATGCAAACACCCCAGAATACCCAATACAATCTTGAAAGAGAAAGTTGAAAGACACATTTTCAATTTCATGTCTTACTACACAGTTACAGTATGGGAAACATTACTATATTAAAGACAGACACATAGATCAATGGAATAAAAATGGCCTATAACATTTATAATCAATTGATTATACACCACGCATGTAAGAAATTCAATGGAGAACCAAAATCCTTTTTGACAAATAGTGTTGGGAGAATTGGAGGGGTGTATATGTATGTATGTATGTATGTATGTATATATGTGTGTATGTGTGTGTATGTGTGTGTATTTACATGTGCAGAAACAAGAATCATTTGTATTAGTTTTATACAATCCAGAGTTATAGAATAACTCTGTAAGGATTTACAAAATTGCTCACAGAAATAAAAGACCTAGAATCCAATTCATAAGATACTTAATTTCTAGGGGTTTGTCCCCCATCTATCTATTGTTGTTAAGTACACATGACATAAAATTTACTATTACAACCAGTATAAGGTTGTATATGGTCAGTAATATTAAGCTTATTCATATTATGGTCCAACTGTCACTAACACCAGCAACTAACCAGAACTCTTTACATCTTGCAAAACTGAAAATCTACACCCATTAAACAGTAATTCCCCATTCCCCCAATCCCCTGTTCTTGCCAACCACCATTTTTCTTCCTGTCTCCATGATTGTGACTACTCTATGTTGTTCTTCTAAGTAGAATTGTTCAGTATTTCTTTTTGTGATAGGTTTATTTCATTTAAAATGTTGTTCTCAAGATTCATCCACATTGTAGTATGTATTAGAATTTTCTTCCTTTTCATAGCTGGGCAATTATCTATTGCTTGTGTATATTACATTTATCTAGTCATTCATTGATGGACACTTGGGTTGTTTCCATTGTACATGGCTTTCTTCAGTATTTGATTGGCTAAATCAAACATTGAAGCCAGCTCAGATTCAAAAGGTGATAGGGAAATAGATTTCATTTCTTGTCGGGAGGAGTTCCAAAGTCTTGTTACAAGTCACGTGGTGACATAGAGTCACTTTTGCAATCAGTTTATAATAACCACATTTTTGTAACACCCTGTTTTTATATATCTTTGTAAAATGTACCGAGATTCACAAATTCATATTGATTAATGTGTTTGTTTAATGCCCATCTCTCTCAGCAGATAAAAATTACACAAGGGCCAAGACTATATTAGTGTATATGTAAGTTGAATGGTTTTGCTTGGCAGGGTTTTTGGCAAACAATAGGCATCAAGTGAGTGATTAATTAACTACCTCCTGACTAATCTCCCAGGATGCTAGCACTGGAAATAAAGTTTTGGCAGGGTGATCCAGACAGATCTTGCATTTGACTATGTTATATCCACTAAAAAGTGTTATATGTGGTGACAGCTTAAATACATACATACCTCCAATTGCTGGAAAGGTCAGGACGGCTAAAGATAATTCATAGACATATAAAACCTGTTTGGAACATCTGAAAATATTTTGAGAAACAGCCTCAGGTTATGATGGCCATATCTGTGTTGATAACAACAACTAGTATTTGAAAAGATTACAAAGAACATGCCTTCGTATGTTACCAGCTGTAAGATATTGAGTCAACAGGTCAACAGGTCAGGGGTGGGGGGCTGAACCTCATATTTAAGACCTTCAGTTGTTTTCCTTTCATTCCCAGGGACAGTTGACCGCAGCCCCAGACAGGTACCAGCTCCAACTGGTTCCTTCTGAGTACCAACTCAACAGGATCAACTCAACTTGTGTGTTTCTGAGGTGACATTATCAGTTAAGAAGCTTTCCCAATCTCAGTGGTCTGGTTTGCCACTTTACAGGTCTTTCCTACAAGCTTGCTATATTTTATTAATGCTAACTTTTCACTTTCTTTCCCAGCCTGAGGGGTGATAGATTTCTCTGCAGTTACTTTGTCTCTTATAGTAGTATTTCTGCTTCTTACTTACCCAATTGCCTATGTTAAGTACTTTCTGTTAAAATAGCTGGTATGGTTTTCATTCTCCTGGCCAGAGTTTGAAACTACAAACATATGAAGCTTCAAATATATTCAGCCTTCCAATGGAGTCACATGCAATTTCTTCCATATCGCTCTCCTGTTATACAGCATAAATCCTTGTAGCATCACACCCTTGCCCACATTAATTATTTGTACAACCACACCCAAAATGATAAAACCTCTACACCAGGATATCCCCACCAACTTGTGGAACATGTTGCACACCTAGAACAATCCCCAACAGCAAATTTCTGGTATGAAATATTAGAAGCTAATCTACTTGGCTTGCTCAGACAGATCCACATGTATGAAGGGGAGAAAGGCAACTTGGGCTCAATTATTAGCAGTTGCTCTGAAGGGCAATGAAGGGCGATCCAGGTCCTGCCCTTTTGGTGTCTAGAGTAAAAGTAATCATGACTGGCTAAAGCCAGGAAAATCTCAACCTCTATTTAAAATTTGTCTGATTTCCCAGTGAGAGTAAACAATGGGAACAATTTGCAGATAGTCATTGGTAACAGGGACTGAATTTGGCTGGATTTGAGCAGTGCATGTTGTATACATGTATTGAAATACAACACCAAACCTCATTAATATGCACAATTAATACACTAATTAAGAGTAAATAAAAGTGAAAGAATAATAAAATATATAAGATAATTATGGCCTTCTTTTTAGTATTTTGGGTTAGCATTTATACTTATGTATAATTTACCTATTAGTAAATTAATTTATCTGTATTATATTTATTTTCCAACTTCACTAGAGACTAATCTTAATAATGTTAACTGGGTAGTTATGAATTAAATACTGTGTTGGAGAAAATCATTAAAATTTTTTGGATTTCTCTTAAATTTATCAGCATTACTGTCTTGGTCAAGTAATGAAAATTCTCTGCGGTCTCATTGTCTTCATTTTAAGGGAAGAAAGTAGGCTTTTGATTTTTGCTATGGTTTGGGTAAGTGTCCCTGAAAAGCCCAGGCTGTGGTGCTATTGGGAGCTAGTGAGACCTTTAAGAGGTGGAGCCCAGTGGGAGAATGTTAGGTTATTGGGGGCATGCCCTTCAAGGGAATACTGGAGCCCTACACCCTTTTTTTCTCTTTCTGCTTTCTGACTGCTGCTAGGAGAACTGTTTCTTGCCACATGTTCCCATCATGATATACTGCCTTGTCACAGACCCAAAAGCAATGAGACTGACCAACCTTGGGATGAAAACTTCAAAACTGTAAGACAAATGAGTTTTTTCTTTTTAAAAGTTTATTATCTCAGGTATTTTCTTACAGTAGCAGAAAGTTGACTAAGATGCTATGTCATAGAGAAATGTTTATAAAAATTTTATGAATATGAAGTTCATTACAAGAATAAGGAAAGACATATGACAATCATTGAATTTGGTATTAAGGCCTTCTTTGTATTATTCTAGACATAGAATTAGTTCTACTTGCTATAGTCCTTATTTATTCCTTGAAAGAAGGGGAAGTACTCTAGACACTCAGTCATAAAATCAACAGAGCTCAGAAGGTTGAAGTCTATATGAGAGATAAATTGATTTTTCCCCCTGTACATTAGTTACTATTGTTATATAACAAACCATATATCAATGTTTAGTGGCTTTAGACAACCACCATTTTTTTATGTTGGAGATTTTATGTGCCAGAAATTAGGGCTGGGATCTGCTGGGCAGTTCTTCTGCTGATCTTACCTGGAGTCATACAAGTGGCTACAGTTGGCTAGCAAATCAAGTGGGATGTGGAATCAAAGATGGTATCGCTCACAGATAGTAGTTGCTCATGCTGATGCTGGTGACTATATAACCTCATACATCTCTAGTAGCCAGTCCAGATGTTTTTACCTGGCAGTCTCATTGTGATTATTACTTTAACTGAATTTAATCTAGAAGAATTTTGGTTACTATACGTTAAGGGTTCAACTGTATTCCTTTTCCTCCTCGAACTAAAAATGTGCCACACACCACTGGTTCCTCACAACAGCCTAAACAACTCTCAGGGCCAGTCTCAGAATCAATATGGCAGGCACAACACAAGGAGATATAATTTGTTGAGGATTATCCATGTAATAATATACCACAGGTATGTGAACAATAATCATTTCAAGGCCTATTATCTTCTTTCAGATTGAATTCATCCATTTCTTCTTTCGTCTTTTCTGTACAAATATCCATATATCCCATATTTCATATATATATATATATATATATATATATATATATATATATATATATATATATATTTGGTACCAGGGATTGAACTCAGGTGTACTCAACCACTGAGCCACATCCCCAGCCCTGTTTTGTATTTTATTTAGTGCTGGAATAACTCTCGGTTCACAGCTAGTAGCTATGAGTAGCTCAGAGTGCTAGGAAAACCTACACTCATACAGGTCTGACAGGAACACCTGCAGGACGGGGCACTCTGCCCTAGTGAGACGTTTGTGAAACCACATCCTCAGCACTTGTGGTCAGCGTTGCCAAGCTACCAGATTACCAGGTCAGGAAACCGAGAGTCAAATGCTCCAGGGCATGTAACCCCCCAAGGCATAGCCTCCCTCCCTTAGGGACAAAGACCCTTCCAGACTGCCTTCCATCATGACAGCAATATTTAGTGCTTCCTCATAGTGAGGTTACATTAGGCATAAGATGATTGGCTTACGGATGTTAAGGTGCTTATGTGTGATTGGCAGGCACACCCCCCTGGAACTCTATAACAGTTGTGTGCATTCCAAAAATAAACTGAGCTACTGGACAATGACCTGACGTAGGTCTCCAGCCAGTTCTCTCCCCAGCTCCTGAAGTCTGTGTGTTGATTCTGTGTCTCTACCCCCCATGACAAGGTAGCCGAGTGACCCTCGACCACGAAGGGACTTAGGAACACAAACAATTTAGAGACACGGTCTCACTGAATTGCTTAGTGCTTCTCCATTGCTAAGGGTGGCTTTGAACTTACGATTCTCCTTTCTCAGCCTCCGGAGCCACTGGAATTATAGGCTTGCACCACCACACCTGGCCCCATATTTATATTTTTATCCCTTTCATATATATTTATATGTGTGTATGTACAGAATAATTACAAATTATTGCAGCTAGGACACCTGTCCAAGTTCTCACCTCCTGTGAATCTGAGCAATTGAGAACAGGTCTTCTAATTACAAGTATGAAATTCATTTTGTATAGATAGCTGATAGAACATATGATGTACAGATTTCTTAAGATTACCCTTACAAGTTGGAAAAACTGGATGGCTTGACAATATAAATTTATTCTTCACAGTTCTGGAGTCTAAAACTCTAAATTCAAGATGTTGGCAGAGCCATGATCCATCTGAAACCCATAGGAAAATGTTTTCTTTCTCTTTATTAGTTTCTAGAGGTTTGCCTGCAATCTCTGACTTGTAGTTGCTAGCCTCAACTCTCTACTTTTGTGATCACATATCCATTCTTCTGTTTGTCTCCATGTCTTCATAGGGCTATCTTGTAAGAACAAGAGTCATAATGGATCAAGGACTCACCCTACTCCAGTGCCACCTATTTTAAATTGCATCTGTATCTGCAATGACCCTATTTCCAGATAAGGCCACACGTGGAGGTACAGGGAGTTAGAACGTCAACATATCTTTTAGTTGGGGAGGAAAGAAAACAAAATTCAACCTATAACACATAGTCACCAAAATTCTTCCAGCAAGATTATAATTCCATTAGTGGAACTTAAAATAATAATTATAAAAATATTTATTGAATATGTTCCATGGGCTAGAAACCTTGTTAAATGATTCACATGCACTATGCCGCTGGTTCCTCACAACTGCAAGACCCTATTGTATTTGCATCACATAAGAAATGAAACTGGAAATAAAAATTTAAAAAATGGTAGGAAGCCAGGTGTGGTAGTACACACCTGTAATCCCAGTGACTCAGGAGGCTGAGGCAAAGATGAAGCCCAGCCTGAATAACTTAGTGAGACTCTTTCTCAAAATTTTAACAAAAAGTAGGAGGTGTGGAAGGGAGCTGCTGGGGATATTACTCAGTGATAAAGCACCTGTGGATTCAATCCCCAGAACTACAAAAAAATATGGGGGAAGGGATTAGCCAGGGTTTCTAGTTAGTATACAGCAGAGCCAGGATTTGTCCTGAAGTTCATACTTCACCATTTGTGTTATTTATATCATTGTTTTATTCTGATGTTCTCATCCTCTGTGTAAGTTGAGCATTTGTAGAGTGATAGTGATTCTTCACATTTTCTGAAGGTAAACAATATTCTGTATTGTTCAATTGACTTCTACTTTCTCCCATTAAGTACAGTAGGGGAACACATCATCTTAGTCGTCACCACAGTGTGATCCTTTAAGCTGATGGGAAATCATAGATTGCTAGGCTGTTAAAATGAAAAAGAGAACTTGTCATTTGCAGGAAAATGGCTTCTGCTTTTACCAATGACTTAGAAGTAGCAAAGGAATTGAACACCAGGCTTAGAAGTCTGTGACCAAAAATGTCCTTTATTTTTTTTCCCTTTGCAGAGCATAAGTGTTTTAGTAGCTCTTGAACTATAGCCTGTGCATTTGTTGCTGAAATAAACACAGGTCTAGCAAAATTTCCCAAACAAAGCCACCTTGCTTGTACCCTTTTGGAGTTTATAAAATGTGTGGTTTGTCATTCAGGTGACAGACCTGGCTAAACAGATGCCTAAGGTAAATATCTACCTAAGGCAAGGAACATTTGTGATTGCTTCTAAACTTCAAGCCAAAGAAGTTTAATATATAAGTAAATATTGGGATTGGGATCCTGTTATGCATTTCAGTCTTCCTATAAATTTATGGAAATTCTTAGGGGAGTAGGATGAGAAATTAGTAAAACAAGGTAGTGACAATGTTTTTTTGGTTATTTAAAAGCAACATTTGAAAACTATATTAGAACTGTGCTTTTCAAACTCTAATGGCATATGAATCACCTAAAGGTGAACATGTGGACTCTGATTTGACATTGAAAATACATATTTTTGCATACAGTGATCTTGATCTGCTGATTTATAGACTATACTTAGACAAGCAAGCTGGGAAGTTATATCAGTTCCTAAAATGCGTTGCTCACTTCTGAGTGGATTATACTTTTCTCATTTCAGTGATATCAGGCTTGGTTACCTATGTTGCTTTGGCCAGGAAGTAGGCCAGAGTGAAGTGTGTAATTTCCTACTCTTTCCTGACTTGGAAGGCCAACTTATTTCTTTCCATGACTTCTTTTTCTTCTGCAATACAACTAGAAATGATCCAGACACCTGTGTCTCAATCGGTCTGGTCCTGAGAATAAAGACACACAGAACATGCCCCTAGCATTCTGCCTGGGTAAGGCATCATGGAAATAGAAAATCTTCAACAACACACTAAAACACTGAGATTTAGAGTTATTACTGCAATATAGCCCAGCCTATTTTGATGGATACAAGCCATCTAAGAGGGTATGAGTGTATTGTATTTGGATCAAAGAGTGAACTTATACCATTTATTCAATCAGGGATTTTTGCCAAGGTATTTAACTTTTCAGGACCTCAGATACCTCTCTGCAAAATGGGAGTATAAACCCGTTTATCTGAAGGTAGAGAATTCTAACCTTATTGAAATGTAATCATTCCCCTGATATTTGAAGCTGAAAACTTATCTGGTTCAAGATTGTTCTTAGGAAAAGATCACTTACTTTGGCAAAGATGTCCAGTCTTTAATAAGGCAAATGTCTACAAAGTCATAGTTGCCTAGGCTTGCCTGCAAAACAGGGAAGCTTTCAGCACCAAGTGCCATTTCCAAAGATGATCAACAACAACAAAAAAGTCAGAATTAATGAGACACACAACCCTGTGCTATAGTCCTATAGAAAACCTAAATTATGCAACCACTCTGGTAACCACAGACATTGTTTTTGTCTTCTTCTGTTTTAGATACATGCAACTGGCAAGAAAGTGATCATATTTTTTTTTTTTTTTCACTCAGACTTTGGCTTAAGACCACAATTACCTGGGAAGAGGAATATGTGTGCTCACTGTAGGCAACTGTACATGCTTCTTGCTGACCAATGCCAGAACAAATCCTTGTAGCGGAGTGACAGTGCAACATTTCAGGGGGTGCTTTCATCAAGCTCTTCTTGAGAAATTGGCTGCTAGTCCCTTCCAATACCTCACAGGTTGCCACACAAGATAGCTCTAAGTGCCAATTTGAAAAAATAGAAGTACTTTGATTGAAAACACCAGTTAGTTTTTACTCAGGCTTATATTTAATAGGAATTAGGTCAATGGTTTATACCTTAGTTATATTGCTTATTTCAAGTAAGTCTTCACTTGGAGGCTTTTTTTTTTTTTTAATTGTTATCAGGGGCACTTAACCACTGAACCGCATCCCTAGTCCCCAGCTCATTTTTCCTGTTGTTTTGTTTTTGAGACAGCTTTTTCCTAAGTTGCTTATACACAGCTCTCTTGCAGTCTAATGTGTTTTGTTTTCTTGTTTGTTTTTGCAATTTCTTTGCTTATTAAATGAAAGTATTTGCTAAAATTATCCAGGTAGACATTTGTGGTTTCATTTTTGTCTCACCCAAATGTGTGCATCCCCCACAACTCTTAAATTCAAGAATCCCACTACTGTGAGTACAAAAGATAGATGGATATTTCTTTTTCATCACTTTATGTCTGCTGGAGATTGTGCCTGGGGCAGTATTAATCACAGATTGACACCCAGTTTGGACTGTGAATCTGAAGGGTGTGACGGAAAGTTACAGGGTTGGAAAGCCCCTTGGGCTGCTACAGCAGAGTAGATAGTCTAACAGTGTTACAATGAGTGTCTGGGAGGTACTTTAGCATCACAGCCAGAAGTATATAGAGCAGTAGCTCAGAGGTACTGTCCAGAGGTGATGGCACAATACAGCTGTGGTTTAAGTAGCATCTCCTGGAGCTGGATCTTGCAGGGTCTTGACTAAGCCCCTGCTTCCCTTAATACATATTTAAATCTGCTTTCCAGTATTCCTGCATTTTCTGAAAATATATTGCAGTACTCCGTTTTCAAACTCAAATTGAAAAGTCATTTCCTTTTGTTTAACCACCAAGAGCATTGATTAATAAAACATTTCATTTCTAAAATGCTTTTGAGAATTTTGGTATTTTTCTTTTCTTATTAATGTTTGTTAATGCATTATAGTTTCAAATAATTATAGGGTCCATTTGGACATATTCATCAGAGTATATAACATGATTTGCTCCATTTCAATTCCCAACATTACCCTATTCCTTCCCCTTCTCTCTCTACCTGACCCCCTTCCTGTACTCTCTTGGTCTTTCTTCTATTAATTTATTTTAAATTGGTTTAGTATAGTTGTACATAAAAGTGGAATTCATTGTGATATATTCACATATGCATACAGCATAATTTGGTCAACTTCATTCTGTTATTAATACTCATGGTTTACCTTCTACCTTCCTCCCCTTCCATCTCCTTTTTTCTACTCCATTTTTTCTTTCTATTTGCATTAGATCCAACTCTTTTAAAAAAATTCTAATTTCTCTGTAGCTTCTGTATATAATAGAAAACATTCAGCCCTCTGCTTTCTGGATTATTTCACTTAGCATGATGTTCACCAGTTCCATTCATTTACTGCAAATGACATAATTTCATTCCCCTTTATGGCTGATTAAAACATCATACCACATTTTCTTTATCCATTCATCTTTTTGAAGAGCACCTGGGCTGGTTCCATAACTTAGCTATTGTGAATTGTGCTGCTGTAAACATTGGTATGCATGTATCATGATAGTATGCTGATTTTAGTTATATTTGAATAAGTACTGAGGAATGAGGTAGGTTTACCATATGGTAGTTTCATTCCTAGTCTTTTGAGTAATCTCTATGCTGATTTTGAAAGTGGCTATACTAATTTTCAGTCTCACCAACAATGCTTGAATGCATGTTCTCCCATTCTCACTAGCATTTATTTTTCCTGATGATTTCCATTCTCACTGAAATGTGGTAAAATCTCAGTGTAGTTTTGATTTGCATTTTCCCAATTGCTAAGGATGTTGAAGTTTTATTTTTTCCCCCTTATATGTACTTGCTGGCCTTTTGTGTTTCTTCTTTGAGAAATATATATTTAGTTCATTTGCCCATTTATGGATAAGGTTGTTGTTATTATGATTTGTTGTGGTTGCTTTGGTGTTTTTTGGTTCTTTATATATTCTGAATATTAATCTCCTGTTGGAAGAATAGTTGGCAAATATTTTTTTTCCTATTCTGTAGACTTATTCTTCATGTTCTTTTTTCTTTTGCTTTCTAGAAGCTTTATAATATGAAGCTACCCCACTTATTAAATCTTGGTTTTATTTCTTGAACTTTAGGAGTTTTTAAAGAATTATTAAGGAAGTTGATTCTGGAACAATATATTGGCTTGTTAACCCTATGTTTTCTTCTAGCAGTTACAGTGTTTCTTGTCTAAATCATAGGTCTTTGATTTACTTTGAGTTGATTTTTTACTGAGTTCTACCAGACCGTTAAAGAACAACTAACTCCAATCTTCTTCAAATTATTCCATGAAATAGAAATGGAGGAAACATACTACTAAACTCATTCTATGAAGCCAGTATCACACTGATAACAAAACTACAAAATGACACATCAAATAAAGAAAACTGCAGACCAATATCCCTGATGAACAGAGATGAAAAAATCCTTAATAAGTATCAGCAAACTGCATTCAAAAATACATCAAGAAGATTGTACCCCATGATCAAGTGGGGATCACCCCAGGGGTACAAGGTGGATTTAACATACACAAGTCAAAAAATGTAGTCCACCACATAAATAGAATTAAGGACAAGAGTCACATGATCATCTCAGTAGATGCAGAAAAAGCTTTTAATAAAATCCAGCATCCATTCATGTTAAAAACAATGGACTCATGTTGAAAACAATGGAGAAAGTAGGGATAGAAAGAACTTACCCCTGCATTGTAAAGACTGTATGCTACAACCCCAAAGTCAATGTCATACTGAATGAAGAAGAACTAAGAACAGTTCACTAAAATCAGAAATAAAAACAGAACGTCCACTCTCACTACTCCTATTCAATATAGTTCTTGAAATTCTACCCAGAGCAATTAGGCAAAAGAAGGAAATCAAATGGATAAAAATAGGAAAAGAAGTCAAATTATCTCTGTATGCCAGTGTCATGATCCTATGTTAGAAGATGAAAAAACTCCATCAGAAGACTTCCAAAGCTGATCAACAAATTCAGCAAAGTAGCAGGATACAAGATCAACATACAAAAATCAGTAGCTTTTCTAAATGCCAATAATGAATCTGCTGAGAAAGAAGTCAGGAAAACTATTCCATTCACAATGACCTCAAAAATTAAAATATTTGTGAATAAATCTAAGCAAAGAGATGAAAGACCCCTATGATAGAAACTACAGAACACTGAAGAAAGAAATTGACAAAGACCTTAGAAGGTCAAAAGGCCTCTCATATTATTGAACAAACAGAATTAATATTGCATATTACTAAAAAAGATACACAGATTCAAGGCAATCTCCATCGATATGTAAGTGACATTCTTCATAGAACTAGGAAAAAACAGTCCTAAAGGCCCAGAATAGCCAAAGCAATACTGAGCAAGAAGAGCAATGTAAGAGGCATCAAAATATCTGATCTCAAATAATGCTAAGAGATATAGTAATGAAAACATCATGGCATTGGTATCAAAACAGACTTGAAGACCCATCCAATAGAACAGAATACACAGAGATAAGCCCACACATATACAGTAATCTGATCCTTGATAAAGATAACAAAATATATATGTTGGAGAAAAGATGGTCTTTTTAACAAATGGCACTGAAAAACCTGTTTATCCATACTGGGAATTTTATTTTTATAATTCCTCATAAATTGTTTCCCAGAATTTGTTGTGTTTTAAACATTTCGTAATCATCTCTTGAATATTTATCAAGCTTTTCTTTTAACAAAGGCACAGTAGAATCATGTTAACATTTTAGTTGTTATGCTTATCAAAGAAATTTAAATTTGTTTTAGGCGTCTGCAAACAAATCTAGATGTACTTTTGAGATAACACCATAACTTTTGATTTTCGAAATATCAGCAGCATTTTTAGAAAAGGATCAGGGATTCTAGAAAGGTCTTCATCTGAACAGATACCATAGGAAGGAGAGTGATGTTAAATCAATTGGATGTCCATTTATATGCTAAAAATAAAAATAACTTTATAATAGGTCTTAACTGAAATTACAATAGAAATTCTAGAAGAAAATATATAACACAAAACTATGTTACTTGAGGTCAGAAATAGATTTATTTTATACAAAAGCACAATCCAGAAAACAATAAATGACAAATTATATTTAATCCAAGATTCAAACTTTTGCTCCTCAGAAGACATTTTTTATGGCAATAGAAAGCCAGGAGAAAATATTTGCAAAATACATAACTAATATCTAAGCACTTATAGTCCTGGTTAACAAAGAACTCTCAAAACCTAACAATCAATCAATTAATTAATCAATTAAAAATTGACAAATTATCTGAACACACACTCTAACAAAGAAGATATACGAATGGTACTTAAACACAAAAATGTGCTCAGGGTGATTTGCCATTAGAGAAGTGCAAATTAAAACCACACACATGCACCAAAGAAACCAGTGCACACTGGTTAGAATGGAATGGTCATTGTCATGACCATCATTTTAAAACTAGCATTGCCCAATGCTGGCAAAAAAACGAGAACAATTGGACTCTCAGACACAAATTATTGGTGGGAATACAAATAGTATAACCTCTCTGGCAATTAGTTTGGCTGCTTTCCATACAGTTAAACATTTACATGTCATATCATACCAGGCATCTATTTCCTTGGTACTTACCTGAGAAAATAAAAATCTAGGTACTTACCCAAGAGAAATAAAAATTTATTGCCTACAAATACCTGTATGTAAATGTTTATACTTCCTTCATTAGTAATCATCCAAAGTTGGAAACAACACAATGTTCAACTGATGCATATTCCACCAAACTGTGTTATAATAGTATAGTGATATAGTCAGTATTCAGCAATAAACGGAAACTAATCATAAATGGAACAACATGAAAAATCACAGGAGCCATATGCTAAATGAAAAAAGCCAGATGCAAAAGACTGCATATGATATGATGCCATATATTTGACTTTCTAGAAAAGATAAAACAATGAAACAATAGGTATTTACTAGAAACTGGGTACATATTTAGGATGTTTGTTTTGCTTTATTTTACCTCATTTTGTGTGTGTGGTAAAAAACTTGGAATACACTCTCTTATCAATTTTCAAATATGCAATACATTGTAATTAACTATAGTCACCATGTGACATGGGTGTTCAATCACAAAGGGCACAAGGGAATATTTGGGCCAGATGAACTGTTCTATATCTTAACTGTGATGGTGGTTATACAATCATAAACATTTGTTAAAAGTCATAAGACTGTGTATTAAAAGACTGAATTTTGCTCTATGTAAATTATTCATCAAAACCTGACTTTTAAAAAGTGAAAAGTAAATTGGGCTGGGATTGTGGCTCAGCGGTTGAGCACTCAACTAGCAAGGGTGGGACCCGGGTTCAATTCTCAGCACCACATAAAAATAAATAAAGGAATTGTGTTGTGTCTATCTACAAAAAAGATTCTCTCTCTCTTTCTCTCTCTCCTCTTTCTCTCTCCTTTCTCTCTTTAAAAAAAGTTAAAAGTAAATTATCGGTTTTCAAATTAAGTATATAGAATGAATTTACTTAACAAATATATATTGAGTGCTCACGATGTGCCTAATCTGGTTCTAACTGCTTAAACATGGTGAACAGAATATATAAGAAATCTTACCCTAAAAGGAGCTTAAATTCTAATACAAGATACAGTGCATCATAAATATGATTAATCACTGTACGCATGCCTATAGTCCCAGCAGCTCAGGAGGCTGAGACAAGAGGATTGTGAGTTCAGAGATAACCTCTGCAACAGTGAGATGCTAAGCAACTCAGTGAGACTTTGCCTCTAAATAAAATACAAAATAGGGGTGGGAAGGTGGGGATGTGGCTGATTAGTTGAGTGTCCCAAAGTTCAATCCCCAGTACCCAACTCCCATATAGAAAATATCAAAGGCATCAAAATATTTCTAGAGACATATGATTGGCCCAAACTGAATCAGGATGATATATACAAGTTAAACAGATTAATTTTAAGTAAAAAAATAGAATATGCCCTCAGAAGCCTACCACCCAGGAAAAGTCCAGGACCAGATGGATACACAGCTGAGTTCTACAAGAACTTCAACAAAGAACCAATGTTTCTCAAATTATTTCATGAAATAGAAAAAGAGGGAATACTTCTGAACTTATTCTATGAGGCCAATATCACCCTGACTCCAAAACCAGGCAAAGACACATCAAAGAAAGAAAACTTAAGACCAATATCTCTAATGAACATAGATGCAAAAAATCTCAATAAAATTCTGGCACAATGGATTCAAAAACATATCAAAAAGAGTGTACCACGATCAAGAGAGATTCATCCCAGGGATGCAAGGTTGGTTCAACATATGGAAATCAATAAATGTAATTCATTACATGAATAGACTTAAAGAATCATATGATCATCTGAATAGATACAGAAAAAGTATTTGACGAAATACAGTACCCCTTTATGTTCAAAACACTAGAAAAACTAGGAATAACTGGAACATATCTTGACACTTTAAAAGATATTTATGCTACACCGCCAGGCCAACATCATTTTAAATGGAGAAAAATTGAAAGAATTCCTTCTAAAAACTGGAACAAGACAGAGATGCTCTCTCTCACCACTTCTATTTAACATAGTTCTTGAATCTCTAGCCAAAGATTAGACAGATGATACAAATTAAAGGGATGTGGATAGGAAAAGAATAATTCAAATTATCACTATTTGCTGATGACATGATTCTATACCCAAGGATCCAAAATATTCCACAAGAAAACTTCTGAAACTAATAAACAAATTCAGCAAAGTAGCAGAATACAAAATCAACATCCATAAATCAAAGGCATTTCTGTACATCAGTGACAAATCTTCAGAAAGAAAAACTAGAAAAACTACCCCATTTACAATAGCCTGAAAAAAAATATGTAGGAATCAACTTAATGGAAGAGGTGAAAGACCTCTACAATGAAAACTACAGAATGCTAAAGAAAGAAATTAAAGAAGACCTTAGAAGAAGGAAAGATCTCCCTTGCTCTTGGATAGGCAGAATTAATATTGTCAAAATGACCATACTACCAAAAGCACTCTACAGATTTAATGCAATTCCAATCAAAATCCCAATGTCATTCCTCATAGACATAGAAAAAGCAATCATGAAATTCATTTGGAAAAATAAGAGACCCAAAATAGCCAATGCAATCCTTCATCACTATACCAGACCTTAAACTATACTACAGAGCAAGAGTAACAAAAACAGCATGGTATTGACACCAAAATAGACATGTAGACCAATGGTTCAGAATAGAGGACACAGAGAGAAACCCACCTAAATATAGTTATCTGAAAACTGGAAATTCATATGCAGCAAAATGAAACTAAGCCCCTACCTCTCACCATGCACAAAACTTAAAGTGGATCAAGGACCTAGAAATTAAACCAGACACTCTGGATCTAATAGAAGAAAAACTAGGCCCAAATCTTCATCATGTTGGATTTGGTCCTGGATTCCTCAACAAGACTCCTGTAGCTCAAGAAATACAACCAAGAATCAACAAATGGGATGGATTAAAACTGAAAAGCTTCTTCTTAGCAAAAAACAAACAAACAAATAAAATCTAAAACCAATCAGTGAGGTGAATAGAGAGCCTACAATTTTGGAAGAAATTTTTACCACATGCACATCAGATAGAGCACTAATCTCTAGGATATACAAAGAACTAAAAAATCTTAACACCAAAAAAACAAATAACCCAATCAATAAATGGGTCAAGGAACTGAACAGACACTTCTCAAAAGATGATATATAATCAATAACAAATATATAAAAAATGTTCAACATCTCTAGCAGACAAATCTAAACTATTCTAAGATTTCATTTCACTCCAGTCAGAATGGCAGCTATTAAGAATACAAACAACAATGAGTGTTGATGAGAATGTGGGGAAAAAGGCACACTCATACATTGCTGGTGGGAGTGCAAACTGGAGCAATCAATCTGGAAAACAGTATGGAGATTCTTTGGAAATCTGGGAATGGAACCACCATTTAACCCAGCTAACCCACTCCTTGGTTTATATTCAAAGGATATAAAAACAGTATACTACAGGGACACAGCCACATCAATTTTTATAGCAGCACAATTCACAATAGCTAAATTGAAGAACCAACCTAGATACCTTCAATAAATGAATGGATAAAGAAAATGTGGTATATATACACAATGGAATATCACTCAGCATTGAAAGAGAATAAAATCATGGCATTTGCAAGTAAGAGGATGGAGTTGAAGAATATAATGCTAATTGAAGTTAGCCAATCCCAAAAAACAAATGCCGAATGTTTTCTCTGATATATGGATGATAATCCATAGTGGGGGTTGGGGGGAGCATGAGAGGAATGGAGGAACTTTAGATAGGACATATAGGTAGGGAGGAGAAGGGAGGGGGCATGGGGGCAGGAAATATTGTGGAATAAGATGGACATCATTACCCTAATTACATGTATGAAGAAACAAATGGTGTGAATCTACTGTGTACAGCCAGAGACATGAAAAATTGTGCTCTGTATGTGTACTAAGCATTAAAATGCATTCTGCTATCATGTATAACAAATTAAAATAAATAAATAAAATAAAATGGTTTGATTTGCCCAGAACCCCATTAGAACTGTCGGTCACCTCTAAAATACACTCTTTTTCTCTAGCTGCAGTGTTAACAAAGTAACAGATTCCTTTTTTTTTTTTTTTCACCTTTGATGCCAGGTGTTAAAACCTGGAGGCACTTAACCCAAAGGTAGCCCCAGAACTCCCTGCCTTTTTGATATTTTACTGCATCAAACCCTTACACTAAGGCTACTATTACTAAATAAAGCAAAGATCTATTATTAATTTATACTGTTTAGCTTAAGAATGTTATTTTTCATTCTTAGAACAGCTTGGACCATAGGCATTATTACCACCTTTCACAAATAAGAAAATTAAGGTGAGAAACTACAAAGTCACATCATGAGTGTACAAAATGGCTCTATGTCACTTGAGGCCAGGCTCCTGAACTCCAGAGTGTAGCTACAGAAAGATGATCCTCAGCTCTGCTTGCTCAGAGGCAGGGACACAAGACAATGTCATTTATCTTGGCACAAACCGTGTCTGCATTTAAAGGAGGCTTGCACAAATAGTTTTTAGGTGTGCTGGCATCATTGGGGCAAAAGTAGCACCCTTACAGAACTTAGGCAACATGGGAAACCGAAAGAAAGATGGATGGGCAAGGACATGGAAATCCACCAAATCAGACACAGACACATTCCTTCATTGTTTAAAAAATAATAAAGAATAATATGAAAGTACCAAAGACATGACCCTAAGTCTCTAAGGAGCACAGTTGTAGAGCTGCTCTGGGTCTCTCCAGTTTCCGTGAGAAAATCCTGGCTGGCAGGACCCCTGATGAAAGAGAAATGACTCTTTGTGTGAGATTTAAAGCATTTCTAATTTGAAAGCAAACCTAATTGCACATACTACACATACACACACCATGTGGAAATAATAAATGTATTTATGATGGAAATGTTTGCTCCATTTATTATCCTAGGAGTTTTTCCAAGAAATGGAAACAATTGTTAGAAGTGACATTAAAGATTTAACTGAATTTCTTTCTTCTTCTTTTTCTTAGTATTTTTTATTAAAACATATTTTTAAATGTGACTACCACCCAATAAGGCATATGGCTCCTAATTCATGGAACCATATTTTATTACCTTAAAAGGAAGAACTTAGTCTCCAAAAAAACATATCCAATATCAGAATATGGCACAGGTGGTAGCTGAGACTGTGTTCTTCAAGGATTTTGAAGTCTGTGGGAAATAATCTTCCATGCAGTACCATGAGTTACATTGTTTGGTTAGGGCTTTGAGTACGGGTTGCTGGTTGCTGGTAACTGTGACCTGACTAATTGGTTGGTTGTTTTCTGAAGTGAGTAGTTGCATAGCCTTAAATCTTCAGGATGAATGGGTGAAAGTCCAGCCTTTGATGCACACACTGTTAGGCTGGAAGATTTACAAATTAAGTCCACATATGAGAAACTCATTTGTGTAGACTCAATGTCTGTCTCCTCCCCCAAAGCTATGCATTAAGACCCAGATCTCCAATGTGATGGTATTTGGAGATGGAACCTTTAGGATGTAATTAAGCCATAGTATGGAGCTTCATAAGGGGATTAGTACCCTTATAAGAAGGGTATGAGTGTGATCGCTCTTGCGAGCTCGCTCTCTCTCTCTCCCTATCATGTAAAAATAAAATAATAAAATTAAAGGTCAACCATCTATGAATAAAAAGGAAGGTCCTCACCAAGAACCTGGCACTGTGATGTTAGAATTTTGGTCCACAAAAATTTGAGAAATAAATATTCATTGTTCAGGGGACATGATCTATTATTCTATTATTGCAGGCTCAACTAAGAAACCACCCATTCATAAAATTTGTGAATTCTGTCTTAAAATATCACAAAATTCTTTTGTGATGTGAATGTTGGATCCATTACTGAATGTTAGCTGCCTCACCAAGTATCACAAACTTCTACAGCATAAAACATTGAGCGTATATAATTGCTCATGATTCAGTAGATTGTCAGGCTGAGCTCTTCACTTGTGTACAGACAGTTGTGGGTTAAGAAGACAGTGCTATTAACCTAATAGTGAGGATTCATGTTAGGATTAGTGTCAGAGTTAAGGTTAGGAGTAGATTTAAAGTTTGGATTAGGGATGGGTAGCATTTTATGGAGTTTATAGAGGTGAAGGTAGTTCAAAGTGAAGATTAGAAAAGATAAATAGACTAATAATGCAAAACCTGAAAACGCACTTCATGTATAAAAGATGACAGTACAGGAATAAGGAAGGGGTCTTTTCTTCGATAGAGACCAGAGGATAAGTAGGAAAATAGTGATTTGAAATTCCTACCTTTCATTATCCTTAATAATCAAGTTATACTGCAGCATAGGCATAAATATGAGGTAAAATAGCCCAGAGGATTTAGAAGACAATATAAGAAATCCTTCCAGATAATAGAGAAGAGGAAGATTTTTATAACCCAAGAAACAAAAACAAAAAAAGCAAATGGATTGATACAATACCAAAATGTACATCTGTGGTTAATAGAACATAATCATTAATAGGTGTTCAAACACATATAGCCAAAATGTCTTGCTTTGAGAACTTACAAAGAACTCCCATAACTAAGTAAGGAAAAAGAACAACATGATAAAACCAAAAGGCTCAAGTAGACCCTTAACAAAAATATACAAATTTATGAAGATAATTGAGCAATTGGAACTTTAAAATTCTCCTGGTATAAAAATAAATCAATGCAATTGCTTTGGAAAATAGATTATACCTACATTTAATCTAGTTGAACATACAAAGAGTCAAGTAATACCCATAGGTAGAGTTATGATCAAGTAATGCTGTAGGTATAGATAGCAAAACAGATTCAAAATTATGTACACCAGTGTTCTAGTATAGAAGTTCATGAATATGCAACGGACAAATGAAATGGATAAAAAAAAAAAACAGTGACTAAAATAACCCAGACACAATGAAATACAAACAGACTGGAATTCATTTATACAGGACTCAAAAACAGGAACAAATGAGGTATCTTATTTAGGGTTGCATCCTTAGAAAATAAAAGAATGATGATAACAAGATCAGAAGAAGCCATGATCAGAAATGGTAGAGGATTCCAAAATGCTGGTCCTTTTCTTGATCATCATAGTGAGTGCAGGAGTAGTGTCTCTGTGAAAACTCATTAAGTTGTACTGCTAGATTTTGTGGCCTTTTCTATAAATATACTATATATCCCAAGAAAAGAGATTAAAACCTCTTTATTTTAATGCCTGCAATGCACTTAAGGATTTGGTTTTATCACATTTAATGACTTACCTCATTGCTAAACATTTACATTGCCTCCTCCTGTTTTTCTTGCTCAAAATAGTATTTCAGCAGACAAATCCTTATGTGTATTTTTTTTTTTTTGCTAGTTTCTCAGAATAAATTCCTGGAAGAGGAAAGATTGAGCCAAACCATATGGAGTTCTAAAGTGTTCTTGAATATAATTTTAAATTGTTTCCAAAAAATACTGTGTCAGATGTATTCCCCATAATATAAGGATTTCTGAATCCTTATATTCAGCAGTGTCAAATATCAAATATTGCCATTTTTTAAAAACTCCGCTTACTGGGTTAGGGGCTAAAATGACCAATACCTGTGGTTTTAACTTGCATTTCTTTGATTTCCATTTAGTAAAACAGTTCCATTTTTAAGTATAGCACTGGGTTCAAACTGAAGAAATCAAGGGTCAAATTGCTGGAGTTCAAATTCTGGCTATACCACTTATTCACTAAATGGTTCTGGACTTGTTATTTAGTCTTTCAGGGCCAGTTTCTACACATGCAATTTAACAAAGGGTATTGAAATAATTAAATAGATTTATTTATGTAATGAACATAGTGCATTGCCTGGCACATTACAAGTCCCCTGTAAATTATGTTTTTACGCAAGGATAGCATTAGATGGAACACTGGAGAGATGATCCATGAGGGTAGTCGGAGCAAAAGAAAGGGCAGAGGAAAGCAATGGGAAGGAGAGAAAGAGAAAATAAGGGGGTGATAGAGGGAAGAAGAGTTGATAGAGGAAGGGAAAGGGTGAGGCCTGGAGGTGGGAAATCAGGGGCTCATGGAGGAGTCAAGAGAAATCAAGGGATGGATATTATGGTAAAGGTTACCAGCTGCCAGAAGTATCTGGCTCTTCATTCCTCTGTGAACAAATTCTGATCCCTTCCACTGCTAAGTTTCTAGTAGTTTTAGACTACATTGTAATCAAGTGTAAGTGGTTAAGGCTTTAGAAATGACAGTCATCCTTCGGATAGCACTGGTTCTATTAGTCATTAGCTATGTACTTTGGAACAAAATCCTCTCTGAACCACATCTAAAAATAGGACTGGTGATATCTAAAGTTCAGTGCCTGCATATGAATGACATAAAATTGTATATATAAAGTTTATCCCATAATATACCTTAGAAAATGACAAATAATGCTCTTATTGCTTGATGACAGATGAGAAATTATTAGAAATGCCTGAAAATGTCAGTAGCCCTAAAATTTAGCAAATGCTAAAGACTAGAAGGTGATGACAGAATTCATCACCCAATGAAAGCTGATAGAACAGGAGCCTATTTGTATGCACATGTGAGTGTGTGTTTACCATTTTAGGGTAGAATTTTGAACAAAAAGGCAAAGAACATAAGCATGGGTACTGAAAAAGTGCTCCTTGAACTTGTTCAGGTATCAGGAAAATCATGCAAATCCCCAGTGTTGTTTGAGAGCTAAGTAGAATGAGGAAGATATAGCCACACAGCTGCCGCTGAGAATGAGGGTATCTCTGGTCTCCATCATCCTATCCAAGAAAACCTGTGCTTACGGGGGCCGGGGAAGGCAATCTAACAGTGTTGGACCAAGGAGGCCTAGAATATGGGTCCTTTCCCCCAAATCACCACAAACCACATGGGACCAAGGTAACCTCATATAGATACTATGTCCATGTGTAACATGACTATTTGGTTCTGAAACTTTGACTTCTTCGCCAAGCTTTACCTAAGTCCTCTACAAAAAAATAGCATGTTAAAAAAGTACAGTCAATCTCTCTTTCCTTTCTTGTCAGATTAAACACAAATCTGACATGAGATGTACATACCTTGTTATTTTTTTAAAAAAAAAATATTTCTTTAATTGTAGATAGACACAGCACCTTTATTTATTTATCTTTATGTGGTGCTGAGGATGGAACCCAGTGCCTCACCTATGCTAGGCAAGTGCTCTACCACTGAGCCACAACCCCAGCCCCCTAACTATCTTTTAAGTGCTATTTTAAATATGTTAAAAAAACAAATTGTAAAAAAGCAAATGGAGGCCCCCAAACACAGAGACAATAGCTAATGTGTGAGTCATAAGAGGGACCTTACTTCACAGTGCCACTGATGGTTCAACTCAGCTTGTCAGCCTAACTGACATGCCTACATTCCCACTGTCATGTATGTGTCCTAAAATCTCACTAAACCTAACAGAAGAGAAAATACTCTGAGAATCAGGCTGTAAAAGACAGCATGTCCTCTGGGTGGCTACAATACAGTTAATTTTTTTTTTCAGTTAATTTATAAGGAACAACAAATCAATGTCATGTAAAAGATGTACTAAATAAAGTGAAAAATTGTCAAGTAGGATCAGGGGCTTGGTAGAGGAAACTTTTCCATAGCCACAAAACTCTTCAGTCTAATTGATTGATTTGCAATCTACTGGAAATCCTTTAATGTTTAGACTACGAGATTATTAGAATCCAGTACTCAACCTTGTTCCTCCTAAGAGAGATGATTCTCTCAGCTGAAATGTGGCATCCCCTTCCCTTACACTTGGAAAGCTGACTACTAAGCTATCTTCATTTAAGGAGTGTTCCAACGGAGTTGTTTATGAGATCATTTAATCCAGGGAAGCTGATAATGGTAGCTTCTGAAATGACAACATAACAGTAGGAAAAATAAAATGGAGGGGGATTTATGTGGTGGTATGCCATTATTTATGACCTATACTTGTAATGCTTTCTTAGTGTTAAGAGTTTAATATGAACTTCAAAGGTTGCAAAAATCTTTTTTTTTTTTAATTTTTCTTTGGAGAACTAGTAAATGGGCTTGAAAAAAACGTACCGCAAAGAAAGCTGACATTATTCCCTATAAATTCTCTGGCCTGCATCACAAGGAAAGTTCTCCAAGATTTTCTCTGATTATATTAATCCATGAAATTTGTAGACATCTAAGCTTTTATTTAAACTGGAATCAATGCATAAAATAGCATTCGGCTCAGAAAAAATGTGTAAAGACTCTGTACATCAATTTACTTTGGCAAGCAGAGCTGGCAGAGTTAATTGTAAGCCAAGAAGACATATTTGATGATAACAGGATGATGAGAGATTATGTCTTTTTCTGTAACCAGAGACAGAACCAGTTAAAACACCACACACCACACACCACACACGAAATAAAATAAGCAAAGGAGGCATAAGTTGCAGCTTAGGAAGTTGACTTATCTGGATGGGGGACTCTAGTGGGCAGGTCATATTCTCTGACTGCCAAATTCTATCATAAGTTGTCTCTAACCTAGTCTCAGGATATTTTTATCCTGTCCTTTGCATGAACAGGATTGTGTTCCAAGTTTTGGTGTCTTTTTTTTTTTTAATAGAAAAAAAAAAGAGAGAGAAACTCAAGAAAATGAAATGCAGTTGACTGGTCTCCTCACTGGAGAAGCATGAACGGTATCCCAAGTGAAACCAAATTTTAATTTTCCATTCCATCTACACAATCCTGGAAGTCTCAAAACCTTTAATTCACTTGGCTATTGTTTACTTCTAAGTGAAAATAGCTTTATCGTTTATGATTCATTACTTCACTACTTGTAGCACTTTTAGAAAAATTCATGAAATACAGGAAAAATCAATAGAAGTAAAAACCACTCCAACTCCTCTAATCATCATCTGTACATAACTAGTTAATCATTTTCAGCATTTTAAAGATCCTTTTCCTAGATATGTTTCTACAGCTTAAACAAACAAACAAACAAACAAACAAAAACAGGCAATATGCTACTATTCATGCAAATGGTAGTCCAAAAAAAATAAAATAAGTAGATGATTGGCCACTTTTCCTTTCACCCATCAGCATGCCAAATGCATCTGTCTGATTCAATAATACAATCATGCCTCATCATTTTAAAACTGCTACATAGTACTCTATTGAGTATAAATTCTGCTTTTTTTTTGAAAAAAATGTTTTCATTAGAGCATTATAGTGATACATAATGGTGGAGTTCATTTGACATAATCATGCTTGCATGGAATATAATTTGCTCTATTTCAATCCCCAGTGCTTCCCTCCCTCCTCCTCTTCCCCTTCCTGTACTGTAGTGATCTTCCTTCTATTTATTTATTGTTTCTTAAATTATTGCTTTATAGAAAAACATAAAAGTGTAATTCACTGCAGCATATTCATATATGTACATAGCATAATTTTGCCAATTTTCTCCCACATTTCCCCCCCCTTTTTTTTCATTCCTGCTCTTTCCTCCCTCAATCCACTTTCTCTACTCCCTCCTATTTTTGTGGAATCCCAGCCCTAACTTTTTTCCCCTTACTTTTCTCTAGCTTCTTCATATGAGAGAAAACATTCGATGCTTGAAGTTTTTAGTCTAGCTTGTTTTATTCAGCATGGCAGTCTCCATTTCCATCCATTTACCAGCAAATGCCATAATTCCATTCCTCTTCATGGCTGAGCAATACTCTGTTGTGTATACATAGCAGTTTTCTTTATCTGTTCACCTATTGTAGGGCACCTGGGCTGTTTCCATAACTTGGATATTGTGATTTGTGCTGCTATAAACATTGATGTTCCTCTATCACTTTAGTTTGCTTATTTTAGTTCTTTAGGATAAATACCATGGAGAAGGATAACTGGGTCATATAGTGGTACCATTCCTAGTCTTTTGAGAAATTAACAAACTGTTTTCCAAAGTGGTTGTGTTAATGTGCAGTTCTATCAACACTATATACATTTCCCTGATGGCTAAGGATGCTGAATAGTTTTTTCATATATTTATTGGCCATTTCTTTTTCTTCTTTTAAGAAATGTGTATTTAGGTATTTTGCCTATTTATTGATTGGATTATTTGGTTTGTTTGTTTGTTTGTTTTAAGTGTTATGTTTTTTGACTTCTTCATATATTCTGGATATTAATCCTCTGTCAGGGCTGTGGCTGGCAAAGATTTTCTCCCATTCTGTAGGCTGTCTCTTCATGTTCTTATTACCTTTGCTGTATATAGGTTTTAAATCTGATGCCATCCCACTTATTGATTCTTGGTTTTATTTTTTAAGCTTTCAGGGTTAAGAATGTTGGTGACAGAGACAATATGTTGGAGAATTGACCCTACATTTTCTTCTAGCAATTGCAAAGCTTCTGGCCTAATTCTTAGGTTCTTGGTTCACTTTGATTTGAATTTTGTGCAGGATGAAAAATAAGGATGTAACTTCATTATTCTACATATGAATACCCAGTTTTCCCAGCACTGTTTGTTAAAAACTCTATCTTTCCTCCAGCATACATTTTTGGCACCTTTGTCTAATATCAGATGACTATAACTATGTGGGTTTGCCTGTGTCTACCATTCTCTGTCATTGGCCTTCCTGTCTATTTGATGCCCATACCAGGTTGTTTTTGTTACTATAGCTCCTTAGGATAACTGGAGATCAGGTGTTATGATGGCTCCAGTATTACTCTTCTTGCTCATTATTGCTTTGGCTTCTCTAGGTCTTCTATTTTTCCATATGAATTTTAGGAATTTTTTCTAGTTCTGTGAAGAATATCTTTTTTTTTTTTAAGTAAATTGCATTGAATCTATATAATGCTCTTGGTAATGGCCATTTTCACAATATCAAGTCTGCCTACCCTAGTATATGGGAGATCTTTTCATCTTCTAAGGTCTTTGTCAATTTCTTTCTTCAGTTTTCTATAGTTTTCTTTGTAGAGGTTTTCTACCTCCTTGGTTTGATTTATTCCCAAATATTTCATTTGATTGGTTGATTGATTGAGATTATTTTGAATAGGATAGTTTTTCTGATTTTATTCTCAGCAGATCATGAATAATACTTTTATTTTACAGGTCTTCTAATTGGTAGTATTTTGGTTGTGTCCAGTTTCTTACTAGAAATTGCTACAGAAAGCCCCGAGTTCTGTAACAGGTACCTAGGTTATCTTCTGCTTCACTAATAGCATGCAGGCTGTTAATCTTCTTCAGCCACTTTATCCTGTGCCATTTTCAAATTTATCCTGCACCTGCCCTTTGAAAAAACACAGACTCAGCACCAGACTGCCTAGATTTGGATTCTCATGGCTACAACTTCATGACTTAATGTCTGTGTGGCCTTGGGTATTAGTTTTTACTGGAAGTGTTGTCATCCTCTCATCCACCTCTCTTGGAAAAACCTGTCTAAAACCCATTTTCACATCTTCTCTGTTCAATATTTTGAAATTACATCTTTTGCTCACATGTTTCTACCAGGATTCACTGTAATTTTTTCCCAATTCCTGGAAGACATTTATGCTGAATGTCCTAATATCATAAAAATTCTACATGCATAAAAACAGCCATCAAATGACCATAATGCAAGTCCTCAGGGCCATATTTTAGAGAAACTTCTCCTGTCTTGTATGGCTAGTCAGTCACAAATTCCTGTCAAGTTTTTATGTTTCCTCATTGCCTTTTAGAACCATCTCTTATTGTATCACATTTCCAGGATAGGTCAGATCCTTCTGGGCTCACACAGGGAGGATGGGTTTAATTCACCCTTAAAGGCAGAAAACTTTCCTCCAATGAGTGACATGTCCAAGTGGACGTCCAGTACATCTGACAAATAAAACTCTCTTTGCTATAATTGAGGTAGGTTTTAGGGAATTAGAACCCCACCTCTCCCAATTTTTCCCAAATGTCCCTTGAAGTAATTGAACCCCACCAAATTCTTCTGGAAAGAATTCCAGCTTCCAGTTGCTTTTTCTTCAACTTCTTATGCGTATACCAGACAATATAATCAAACCACAAAACAAAACAAGCAGGCAAAAAAATCTACTATGCTCACAATATTCCTATGATCCAAAGTATTCATAATCCCTTTCAAATTCTCTCTGACATTCAAGTCACTCCCACAAACTATAAATTTAGGCCCCCCCCCAAAATCTTTTTAACTTTATCAGTGAATGTATACAAATGTACCCATATGAGAATCCATACAATCATTTTATGTTTAAAATATTGGAGTAAGGGTCATGCCTTCAAATGCTTGCTTCTCTCTACCCCAGTTCTCTGACATCTCATTCAGATTTAAAGGGCTTCCCCCCACACCATGAGGGGCTACTTGGGATTGAACTCAGGGGAGGTTGACCACAAAGACACATCCCCAGCTCTATTTTGTATTTTATTTAGAGACAAGGTCTCACTGAGTTGCTAAGCACCTTGTCTTTACTGAGGCTGGCTTTGAACTCCCAATTCTCCTGCCTCAGCCTCTGCTGGGATTACAGGCATGAGCCACCACACCTGGCTCTTATTTAAATTCTATCTTCTCCATGGTAACTAACAAACTTTATGGGGCTCCTCTCTTAGCTTTAAGCTTCCTTTTCTCTGTCCTGTAGAAGTATCATGTATTTTGGGATATGTCTCATCAGTAATTTTATATGAGATTGTATCATATTTTCAAAAAATCAAATTAATATTCCAGTACCTTAGAGTGCCTAGACTGAGGCCTTAAAGGTCAGTTTTAGATACTGGAATCTCTTTGAGCAATCTGAACCCACAGGCAAACTTTAAGATGCTATGGAAGATTGGAAGGCTATGAGTGACCAATGGTATTTCTTTGTGGGAATTCAGTCCCCAAGTCTTATAATATTGCCATGGTAATTATACTACTATACAAATAAAAATAATAATAAATTTTGGTGAGGATGTGGTGAAAATGTTACATTCATACATTGTGAGTGGGACTTCAAATTAGTACAACCACTCTAGAAAAAAAGTACAGAGATTTCTCAAAAAGCTAGGAAAGGAACCATCATATGACCCAGCTATACCACTCCTTGGTATATTTCCAAAAGATCTAAAATAAGCATATTATAAGGATGCAGCAACCTCAATGTTTATAGTAGCACGATTCAATAGCCAAGCCGTAGAACCAACCTAGGTGCCAATCAACAGTTGAATGAATAAAGAAAATGTGGTATGTATACACAATGGAGTTTTACCTAGCTATAAAGTAAAATGAGACTGTTAAAGAAGAATTCTTAAAAAATATCATGTTAAGTAAAATAAAACAGACTCAGGAAGTCTAGGGTCATTTTTTTTTCATATGTAAAAGCTAGACCAAAATAAAGAGAAAAAGTTGAAGGAAATGAATTACAGTAGATGGGGTAGAGAGAGAAGATGGGAGGGGAGGGGAAGGGAGTGGGGATAGTAGAGGATAGGAAAGGCAACAGAATACAACAGACACTAGTATGGCAATATGTAAAACAGTGGATGTGTAACCGATGTGATTCTGCAATCTGTATATGGGGTAAAAATGGGAGTTCATAACCCACTTGAATCACATGTATGAAATATGATATGTCAAGAACTATGTAATGTTTTGAACAAACAACAATAAAAATTTTTTTAAAAAGTTGAAGGAGAAGAAGAAAAAGAAGGAGGAGGAGAAGGAGGAGGAGGAGGAAGAGGAAGAGGAGGAGGAGGAGGAGGAGGAGGAGGAGGAGGAGGAGGAGGAAGAGGGAAAAAAAAGGATGGGGCATTCCTTGAAAATAGAAGAGAGATCTGTAGATTAGCTGAAGGGGGACTGAGTGGGATGGTGGAGAAACTGGGAAAGGGAAGAACAGAAGAATGAGTCGGATCAAACTTTTCTATGTACATATGTGAATGTACCACAGTCAATTGCGCCTTTAGGTATATGCACAGTACACTAATTTTTAAAAATCTACAAGTAAATAGAAGAAAGACTAGTAAAGGAAAGGGCCCAGGAGGAGGGAGGGGAGAAGGGAAAAAGGAAATACTGGGGACTGAATTGTTGCAAATTATATTCCATGTGTTTATAAATTGTGTCAAAATGAATCCCAATGTTACTTATATCTATAATAAACTAAAAAAATAAATTAACAACAAAAACTTGTTTTTCTCTTATTAGAAAAAGTAACATATTTATATTTTAGAAATACAAAGAGTTTCCAAAAGCTATATGCAATTAAATAAACATCCCTTTCACACTAAATTCCTTATTCGGCTGTCCTGCTGAAAGCTTGCCACTGTTAAAAATTTCTTAGCAAATTGTCTCATAGTCATAATTTGACCCCAGATGTAAAGCTTCTCTTGCTTTGTAAAATTATGCTTTATTTTTCTATTTGTCCAAACCAGCCAGGCAGACTTTCTAATCTCCTTCCCATCCTCAGGGATTACTGTCATCTTAGAAAATCTCCCAAGGCCCCACCCATCTGTTCTCCTTTGAAAATACCCCCCCAGTTGTAGACATTTGATAATGAGCCTCCTTAGCCCTTTAATTAGACTCAATCCCTTTCAACCTTCAGGATGATAGCTCAGGTCAGCCCCACCACAGCATTCTCTCCCCAAACTCCTCAAGGAAATAATTACTAAAGCACTAACATAGAATATGGGTAACAGACAAGAGCAAAGCCCAGGTAAAATGAGCTCATCCATGAAAAAAATTACTTATGACAGATTGAAAAACAGAATATGTACGAACCTTCTTCCCATGCTTGGATACAATATAGAAGGTATAAATAAAAGAAACTGCTGAGGAATTAGGTGTGATTTAAAAAATGGAATTTAATCAGGGTCATGTTAAAGCAAGCAATGATAGGAAATTCTGAGTTAGGATTTCTGGTCTAGGTTCAAGAAAAACACAATAAAACTACCCCTCGCTTGTAGGGATACACATATCTTTTCCCACACATACCAACCAGAGAGGTTCAATTACTAATTTCTGTAAATAACTGACATCCCAAATTTCATATATTTTCTAGTTGGTATATGAATGAAAAGTTTGGATTCACAAACATCTATTTGTTGAAGATATTGACAGGTGGGCTCTAGTCACAAAATGGTCTAAATTACTCTGCTCTAGTTTTCCAAGAATGTGGTTAGCTAGAAATGGATGATGTAACAGCCATCAGCTCTGTTCTGTACCTCTTTATTGAATCAGAAAATTTATTTCTATAATAAAGTTGAGCAAGTCATGGTTGCTCCTTTGTAGCACAAAGATATTGAATTAGACAATCTCTGAGGACTCCTCAAATTCTACAATACTGTTATTAACATTACACCAGGTGACTGGGCAACATTCATATGTCTTAATGGGTATTCACCCTACTGAGTATATCATCAATATAACTTAAATCATGAAATTTTAAGAAGGATTCAGCTCTGAGAGTTGGATCAGCAATAACATCATTGAAAGTGAAACTGTTAAAGCAGCATGGTTTAGTTCAAAGTGTGGTCCACAGGACAATAAATACTTGCTCATTCCAGTCTCTGAAACAGAAACTTCAAAGATGGGGCCAGGGAATAGGTATTTTAACAAGTTCTCCAGGTGACTGACTTGTAGATTCACTAAAAGTTGTAAAACAATTTCTTCCAATGTAGCAAAAAACATGATCTTTGAACTCTGACCTAGATTGGACAATCAGCTCTGCCTTCTCTCAACCAGGATGCAGGACAAGTTCCTTAAACTCGCTGAGCTTCTGTTTCTTCAGATAAAATTTGGAAATAATGATAACTTATCTCACCAGGTCATTTGGAGATAAAATAATATGTTTAAATAAACTGGCAGATAATTGGCAGAAAATTGAGCTCTCTTCCCCTTCTCTTACCGAGCAGAAATGTCAAGAAGAGAATCACAATCATTGTTCTGAGAATGTGAATTTTAATATGCTTTAGAGGTAGATCAGGTCAAGAACCATTGGTGGGTAAAAAGCATCCATGATTTTCAGTCATGAAAACATACACTCTAGTTAGTTTCACTTCTCACAGAACCTGTGGGCATGACCTAGAAAGAAATCTCTGTGAATGTTGGTTTCCTGCTGTTTGGCAAAACAAACAAACAAACAAACAAAACATTCTAGCCCTGGATTACATACTAGCACACTGCATTTGAGAGAAAAGTTGAAATGGATGACAGAAGCTGCATATAAATAGCTGCCTATTCTGCTGGTTGCCAGGTTCCTGTCAAGAAGAAAGCAGGCATAAGTCCATTCAGCAATTAAAGAGTCAACAATATGTGAAGGAAAATAATCCAGGAAGAAGAAGTTGTATAGACTTTTGCATTTCATTAAAACCCAAGTGAGCATGTGCTGAGAGTTTGTGGGTGGCTTGGAAGCATTTTTATTCTGTGGATGATTTGGGAATGACAAATCTGATAGGTTTAAGCTTGCCAATAAAGAGCATAAAAATCCATCCCATGAATGAAAGGGGAGAGTGGGAGAGTTTTCATGATCTCCCTTAAAACTTCAGTTGGCTAGGAATCCAGGTATAGAAATGATCGGATCAGACATCAATGTACTAAGGCCTGAAGCTGTTTTAGAAGCAACAGAACAAGAGTACTGCAGCCTAAGAGACCTTTCTGGCAGAATAAAAACCACTGATTGTCTTAAAGTCCTCTCTTAAAGTATATTTTAGAACTCCTCCTAAACTCATGTGTGCTATCCTGATCTGATGAAAACATTAAGATGGTATGTATTCGTATACGTCATGGGGACCAATTAAATGGGGTACTTGGGTTGATTGAACACCGGCTAACCTCCGGGAAAAATCTGAGCATATTGTTTCAATCTTTCACAAGTCCACATTAAGGGTTATAATCCCTATTTAACAGACGAGAACATCTCACTTGGTGCTTGTCAAAGGAAAATCAAAGAACAGCTTTGGCTATGAGAACAGTTGTCTGATCTTCTGTTTCCCGAACTTCTGACATCATTCAATGACAAGTAGCTTACACAAAATTCAACCTTCTGACAAGGCTTTTTCAAGACCTTATTAGTGTTATTATTATATTATTATTATACCAAGATAAATCTTAGAGACTAGGAAGAGTTTAGATTCTGTTCATGTTCTGAGTATGGAAAATAAAGCAACAACAAAAAGAGCTGAGCCATTCAATTTGTCTTCCAAATCAATTTCTGCTTGCTGAGGCTTGAAAGGACACTTGCTTATTTTTTTCACCATCATTGAATGAAGCCATTTATTAAGATGTGTTTATTAGACTTACATAAGAGTTCTTGCCCAAAGAACTCACACTCAACAGAAGGGGGAACAATCTTCATGATCTTTGGCTCTACCATTTTAACATCACAGTGAAAGGGCTGATCAACATGCTTAATTTTTAATTTACACCGTCATGAGGAGGCATCAGAAAGAAAACAGGTTTTGGTTTTTAAAGTCAGACCTTTTTTTCTTTTTTCTTTCTTCTTCTTTTTTAATTTTCTTTTTGCATATCACAGGTCTTCCTATGTCAAAGTATAATTTTCACAAAGTTAAGAACTGATCTGATACAAATAAAAAGTGAACTTGAACCAAAAGTATACTTAACTCTCTAGTGAGGAAACCAAATAGGTGGTAAGGTTGACTCAAAGAAAATTTGATAAACTGAGTATATAAAGGCACCAAAAGAATGTTGGAATAACATTTCTAAGTTAGATTAAAAACAAAACAAAACAAAAATCTGGATAGTATATTCCACAGGTCAAAACATTTGCACTTTTTTCCCCCCCAAATCACACAAATCACTCACACACATCCCTGCTGCTATCAAACCAAAATTCTATTAGATAAAAAGTAACTTTAAAGCTAAGCTCTGGTCAATAAATTCCAAAGACTTTATGAGCCCTGGGTTCTTTGTTGCAACTATTCAACCATTAAATTGTAACTATATCATTGTAGTACAGAAGATGCCATAGGCAACCCATAGGCAAATAAACATTGCTGCATTCCAATAAAACTTTATTTACAGAAGCAGGCTATGGGCCAGGTTTGACTCATGTGCCATAGTTTGCCAATCCCTGTGTTAGAGAATTAAATAATCCTGGGTGGGCCTGTTAGACAGTGTCCTAACAGGATTTTGAAAGAACACACTGGTATTTTGCATTATATTTTAGTTTTGATTCTTTTTCTTAGACTATGTATGGTTTATGGGACCTTGTCCAAGTTACTCATATTTTCTCAATTTTAGTTTTCTTACTTGCTGAATGGGGATAATTTTCAGAAATCCCTGGAGTATTGTAAGCATTCAGTGCTTAGTATTCAAAAGTTGTGTATTCTTTCCAACCTTCATTTTATTTTTATTCTCTGTTTAAAAGGTGAGAGATGATCTCAGGCTGTCTCTCACAAAATCTGTTTGAGAAAATCAGGCTGCTTGCCTAAATCAGAGGCAGAGACCAACTGACTCAAAGAGCAGAAAGTTTAGGGAGTAAAGAACAACTTGCCCACAATTTTATTTTTTTTTTCTCAGTGCAACATTAAGTCTTGCCTGGATTATTCAATTTGGTGAGGGACTTCTTTGCCCCTGCCAAGACAAACATAGAGTCAACAATTGCCCTGTCTGCCGGATAAGACTGGAGAGCAGGTCTGGAGACTAAGAAAGGTCAGTGACTCTTGCAAACAACCTACTCAATCCACTGGACCACTTCAACTCTGTCTGAAGTAAAACTGTGTAAGTGACAAACTTAAGCTATAATCACGGACAGAAGGGCATGTCAAGAGTAATATAGAAGGCTATACTGGGTTTTATCCTGAAAGAGAACATAACCATTGAGCTTCTTGAGAGAAATATAACTACTTATTTTTTTTCTTTTTTTTTTATTGGTTGTTCAAAACATTACAAAGCTCTTGACATATCATGTTTCATACATTAGATTCAAGTTGGTTATGAACTCCCATTTTTACCCCAAATACAGATTGCAGAATCACATCTGTTACAGTCCACATTTTTACATAATGCCCTATTAGTAACTGTTGTATTCTGCTACCTTTCCTATCCTCTACTATCCCCCCTCCCCTCTCCTCCCATCTTCTCTCTCTACCCCATCTACTGTATTTCATTTCTCTCCTTGTTTATTTTCCCGTTCCCCTCACAACCTCTTATGTGTAATTTTGTATAACAATGAGGGTCTCCCTCCATTACCATGCAATTTCCCTTTTCTCTCCCTTTCCCTCCCACCTAGTGTATCTGTTTAATGTTGATCTTTTCTTCCTGCTCTTCCTCTCTGCTCTGTTCTTAGTTGTTCTCATTATATCAAAGAAGACATTTGGTATTTGTTTTTTAGGGATTGGCTAGCTTCACTAAGCATAATCTGCTCTAGTGCCATCCATTTCCCTGCAAATTCCATGATTTTGTCATTTTTTAGTGCTGCGTAGTAATATTCCATGGTGTATAAATGCCACATTTTTTTTATCCATTCATCTATTGAATGGCATCTGGGTTGGTTCCACAATCTAGCAATTGTGATTTGTGCTGCTATGAACATCGATGTGGCAGTATCCCTGTAGTAAGCTCTTTTAAGGTCTTCAGGGAATAGTCTGAGAAGGGCAATAGCTGGGTCAAATGGTGGTTCCATTCCCAGCTTTCCCAGGAATCTCCATACTGCTTTCCAAATTGGCTGCACCATTTTGCAGTCCCACCAGCAATGTACAAGAGTACCCTTTTCTCCACATTCTCGCCAGCACTTGTTGTTTGACTTCATAATGGCTGCCAATCTTACTGGAGTGAGATGGTATCTTAGGGTGGTTTTGATTTGCATTTCTCTGACTGCTAGAGATGGTGAGCATTTTTTCATGTACTTGTTGATTGATTGTATGTCCTCCTCTGAGAAGTGTCTGTTCAGGTCTTTGGCCCATTTGTTGTATAACTACTTATTTAGGAATATTTTCATAATGCATTGCCGCCCGCCCCCCCAAAAAAAATAATTCAACCAGAAACATTATGCTTTAGATTAGGTTCTCTGAACTCAAGACTGTGATATGGGGATCTTTCCACTACACATACTTTGTTATGACCTATTTTCTCTTATATTATAATTATATAAATTATGTATTTGAGTTTGAGACATATTTGAGGAGGGTGATGGGCATTGTATCAATTGAGCTGTCTATACTAAATCCTCTTTTGACTCTTAGAATTTTTACCATCATGGGAAATGTTCTTGAGGTAGAAAATGTAGCCGATTTCTTTCCATTGCATAGGCTATACCTTGATCTAACTTTTTTAATGTTAATACTCATACTTACTTTAATACTTTATTGAGGTTTGCTGCAGATGGCGGCATGTGGGCTGAATTGGCAAGAGATGGTAAGGTTTACCAGGTTTAAAGATTATAGAACAGGTCTTCTAGAGAGATATAAAGCATTGTCAATTCTTTTGAATTTTAAGCTATTGCTGATAGTACTTTGACAAATAATTTCGTTACGTACTTATTTGTATTTAGCACTAAACATAGTGGGGTAGCTAATCCCGTTTGGTTCCTGGTTAACATATATTCAGACATAATAGGGTTACTTCATCAATTTATCTTTATCTGTAATTGTTTACAGATTAAAGTTGAATCTTATTTTTTGGTTCTTAATCCTGATTTATGCTGGGTTTTATTAACTTGTGTTAGTTGTATGACTGTGGTGGTTAGCATGAATTTTATCAATACTGATAATAGGACAATTTAGTGAACTTTCACTTATTGCTTAATTTCTACCACTGCTCTTTCTCGTGGGGGTGTGGATGAGGAAGGCATTGTGTTTATTGAGATAGACCATAAGGAAGTAAGGAAGCAGTACTGGGCAGAGAGAAAAGATGGCCCCAAGGAAAGTGCTGGGGCTGGAATGGCTTCCTGCATTGTCCCAATTAAGGCAAAGGAAGCATATCCTTGTGTCCCTTTATTACTTAGTCATGGTCACAGTCTCCCCTGCCCCAGAAGAGTATGTAATCTCAGGAGAGATTGTTGCTGCTAAAGGAAATTTCAGAGAGAAAGGAAGCTATAAACCACCAGTACCTATGGTTTTCTGCACTTTGGGAATGGATACATCACTCCTGAAAAATATTTGTAATACTAATTTGGTATGATATGGCTTCACATTCGATTTGCTGCATTCTTTTTCCTGTGGAGCTAAATAGCAAACTTATTTATGCTAATTGTGGATGCTACTTGCAGTTTTACCTGTCTATGTCCATAGCAGAGTCCATTCCTTTAAAACAAATTACCTGAAACTGGTAGTATAAAGCAGTGAACATTATCTCACAGCTTTTCTGAGTTAGGAATACAGGTATGGCTTAAGCAGGGTGCCTCCGACTAGATCTTATGAGGCTGAAACTGAGAGGAAATGTCCAAACTGTTGTCATCTCAGGGTTCAATCTGGGGAGGATCTGTTCTCAAGGCCACTCACATGGATGATAGGAGGAGGTCTAAGCTCCTCTCTAGCTGTTGCTGGATGCTTTAGTTGCTTCTCATATGAGTCCATCTATAGGACTGCTTACAACTTTGATTTCTTGGCAAGGGAATCCAAGAAGAGCAGCCAAAGTATTTCTACAACCTAATCTCATAAATGACTTTCCATCACTTCTGCTCTATTCTATTTATTACAGATGAGTTAATAAATCTAGCCCACGCTCTATGGGAGGGGAATTGTACAGAGCTTGATGCCAGTAGGTGAGGATCACCCAGGGCCATCTTAGATGCTGCCTACCTCACAGGGGGTTAAAAACAATTTGAAGGGATATTCTTAAGACTATCTCAAAGCATAATCAATCAAATATACCTACAGAAATTTAAAGAAGAAAATCATTGTAGGATATATCATACTTGTATCCGAATGATATCTAACTTGTAGACATACACAGACTTAAAAACAAAGATACTTCTACCTGCTTGTGTGGATATATATTTATTATATGAAAATCGAAAGGAAGTCTTACCAAATGTGATATGGCTTCATATCCAAGTGCATGATCCATGAAATCATAGGGTATGGGACAAAATTACTAGTCACTGGAGGATTTGGAGTAAAAATGGTTCATCACCACAGAAGCCGATATGCTCTATTACAATGATGTGATGTCCTTGCCAGTTGGGTCACCACTAGGGTAAGAAGTAGGCTTAGCTTGTGGGAGTAGAGCACTATACAGTGAGCAGGGGACTTGAGTCCTGATTCTGCCTCTGATATTTCCTAAGAAGAGCTGGAATGTCACTTAACTTGCCTACATTTGTTTCCTTATCTGAAAAAAAAAGTAACTGATTAGAAGATTCCTTTGAAGTATAAGGGTATTGATCTGTTAAATAGTTCAATATATTAGTAGCCAGGTTAAAGTATTAGTCATTATTTTCTTGTTATTTCTGTACCTCTGTGTCTGCCAACAGTAGCTGTATAGAACCTAAAACCGTCTTTACCTTGCCATGGCCTCTAAATGGCTTCTCAGACAATTTAGGAACATCTGTACTGACCAACAGAGCACATAGAGGGATGGTTAACTTCATAATAATAATATTAATCACTGTTTTTCTCCAAAAAATGTAGTTTAATAAAATGACTACAACTTTTAAAATATTTTATTTAAACATATTGATTCACAAATTTACTAGGCTAATGTTCTAGATAGTTATGTCACTACACTTGAGGATTACTTAAACTATTTGATAAATGCTCGTTTCTCATCTTGGTACATGAAAATTTGTCTGGGAAACATAATAAACTAGTGTGATAGTACATAATATGTGCTTCATATAAAGCACTACAATTTGCATTTAGTTCAAATTACTTTTGTAGAATTTCCCATTTTGTCTAAAAGAAACCAGTGTCAGATGTCAGTGTTTACTACATCTCATTACAGTTATTACTACTGGTAAATTTGTGCCATTTACCAATTTTATAGACAAAATGAGAAATTCTACAAATGTAATTTGAACAAAATGCAAATTGCAGATACTATCTTCAATCCATAAACTCCAGTCCTTTCTCTTCAAACCTAAGTAATGGGGCTATAGTTTCCCTAAAATATTGAAAAGATGAGAGAGCCTCATTTTAATATCTATGCAACCAAGCAAGGTGGAATATTTTCTTCACAAGCGTTAAAACACAGCACTGATGTAACTGCTTGAGCTGAGCTCTAGAAACACTATTCAAGGACAAGAGAGGAAACATGAGGGGGTTGGCATTGGTGGTATGTACCATGAGCTCCCCAAGGAAACACAGAGCTCTCATGGTGGATTGCTATGTACCAACAGAAAAAAGTTGATTATAGGCACTCTTAATAAGTGTGAAACTCCTACAGGACTATTTGTGTGGAACTTGGTGGAACTGGGAAGAGCTCAAGAAATGCAGATTTATATTAATATCCAGAAACTTGTTCTCAGAAGAATAAATTCCCTGTCTATTAATGCCTTCTAGGATTGTATCGAATTTTATTTTCAACCAGTATATTTTGTTTCTTATTGAATAATTTTGACTCTACTAACTGCACAAATCCTTGTTTGTATGATTAGAAAAGATGTGAATCGTGGTTATGCTACCTTAATAAAAATGACTACTTAAGCTCAGATTATAGGCCTTTACATTGGATTGTCTTAAATATATCTAATTGGTTTTTGTCAGTTATCCCAATTTGTGAAGGACATTTTGACTCATGAATCTACCAGGAAACATCTTGGCTTTTTTTCCTGAGTTTTTATTATTTACAAATCTGATACAGACACTAGTAAATCTTTATGTTATTTGTTGACATAAAGTATAAAAGGCCTCAGCTTAGAGTCAAATTTATTCAAGCCCAGACAAAATCAGCTAAACTCTAACCATCCCATAGATTAGTGAGAAAAATAAATATATTTTTTTCTCACACAAAAGTTATCATAGGAAAAGATCATTGTCAGAGACCTGGCACATCCTTAGAAAATTTCACTCAGGTTGTCACTGTGCCATTTACCAATATACTATGACTGTTCAAATCACTATATATCCACCCAACTGTAATATCACCTGGCTCAGATTTCACTAAAGCTCCCATAAGCACGTTGGATATAATCTTGTCAAATGCCTTCCAGAAATCCAGATGCATTGTCTTTAAAAAGAATCTTCTAAAATTAATAAATTTGTCTTCGTTTAGAATGACTCATTCTTTATTTGCATGGGCAGGGTTTATATTTCAAATTTCAGAATAATGTAATATATCTAGGTTTTTTTGCCCAATGGGGAAGCAGGTGTTATGGAAGACACAAATTAGAAAAAGTGTGGATAATGCCCTTTAGGAACCAGAGGTCTTAAAGAGAAGTTGGCATGGGCAAAAACAAAGGCACAAAACATCTGATAGAAAGGGACAGATCCTGTGGCTTTGGGAATCAACATGGCAAAGAGATTATTTTCTGCATGAGTCACTGGATGAGGCTTGTTTTTAGAGGTTGTAATTTGTGTGTGTGTGTGTGTGTGTGTGTGTGTGTGTGTGTGTGTGTGTGTTTTCCATTGGAAGCCCTCAGAAATTGCCTCTGAGTCAAGCATAAATAGTTTATTTGAGAGGTGGAAATAACAGCACCAGAGAGATGAAGAAATGAGACAAGGAAAGAGAGTGGTCAATAAGGACAGACATTAAGAAGGTTAACACCCTGGGAAACCAGTGTCCCTACAGGGAGCCCTGAGAAGTGATGTTAAGCAAGTACCTTAGATTAATTCTCTCCAAAGGCTGGTAACACTGTGGTTTTATTCATCATCCCTCACATTGATAATTTGAGGTTGCTTCTGGGAGATGGAAGGAAGTATTCATTCTTTTCTTCCTGCCTGTGGTAGGTCAGAATAGGCTTCCATGGTCACAGAAAGACCTCAGGCAAAAAGAAGCAAGTGCTAACAGTTGGAAGTTCAGCCAGTGTGAGTGAAATGGCAAGGAGGAGGCAGAGCTCTATGCATAATGTGTGTGATTATGTGTATTTATGTGCACACATTCAGATATACAAAGACAAAGAAGACCTTCCAAGCTAAGAATGAAATATATTCAGAGAAAAGTATACCTGAAAGTGTATAAGTGAAATGAGGTAACAACGATGCATATCTAGCTAGTAACAATTTCTAACATATCCTAACCTAACTCTATTTCTATGGTGGACTGGCAAAAAGTTGATTTGCATTAATTTATATGAAATATGGATCTGATAAGGCACAAAATTTCCCATCCACATCCTCATGGCATAGAAATCTGGCTATAAAGGTGGCAATTGGAAAGCATTTTCCTTTCCTGAAGGACTAATCTAAGTGTACGCTGAGAAAAGGATGCAATCTGGATATGTTCATTTAAATATAGATTTCTAATGCCCTCTGATATACATATGCTTTTTTATGTAAGCCCCAGTGTGCTCTAGTGTCTAGAGCTACATCTAATGAGTCTTTTAGTATTTGATAGCAATTGATAGGCATTGCACTCCTAAGACACTAAGTTGATGTTATAATTCCTTTCCTACCTAATAAATAACAATGCCATTTCCTCTCTATATATTTATATGAATCAAGCTACCTGAGAACAGGGACCACCTTTGTTTCTTCCAATAAATATTTATCAGGAATCTCTGCAAAGATGGAGGAGACCAAAGAAAGAATGAACTAAATTAAGCATACTTCTCTTGAGAAATGCTTACAGAATTCCATTTACCTGAGTACCTTACACAACTAATTTTTTGCAAAGCTACATTATGGATAAGGCAGAGGCTTCCCCCTCTGGACTAACAGAATATGTGCTATACTTACAAAGGAGATGAACAGACCAGCATAATGATGCAACTGTAGGACAAATGGTCCTCTAGGAGAGGTAACAATACTGAGGTGTGAAAACACTAGGGTAAAAGAAATTACTGAGTCATCCCCCTCATGTTCTGTAACAGCTACTGGCAAGTTGGTTTTTAAATGAACCTTGATAACTTTGGAAAAATAATCAAGTACCAAGCAAGACACAATTTGTAATTTTTGGCAGGGTTTGTATTATTGGTTCCCTGAGCCTGAGACAGTATTGAAAAGGGATGTATCTATAAACAGAATGAATAATGTGTAACCATAATATATTCTTTGTTTATTTTTACATCAGATGTTTGGAATGTTGGCACTATTAAGAAACTGATTTAATATTGAACCTGTGATGTTATAATGCAAGCCCCTCAAATGAACCACATTCCTAGCAATGAAAACTGGGTGCTGTTGCCATAATTATACCAATCTTATGTTTTTGATAAGTCTGTTTTAATTAACAGAATTTTTTTTAATTTTATGGAAAGGCCAATAATAATAACAGGCACCCATTTGAAATTGGCCACCTAATCTAATACTTAAAGCTTTTCATCTTTGAATTGAATTGTACATCACAACCAATTTATGGAGGTGAGAGATATTATATCCATTTTGCAGATGAGGAAATTGAAACTGGGAGCTTTGGAGACTTGCCTTTGCAGGCGAAAATGACTCCCACATCAAGACTCTTGGACGACATCTCTACTCACCAGTAATTGCAGTGGTTCAATTTCCATAACACAACCTTTTTGAATCTTGGCACTATGAACACTTGGGACCAGGTGATTTTTGGTTGTGAGATCCTGTCCCACACATTGTAGGATATTGGGCAGCATACCTTAACACCACCAGTGGATGCCAGGAGCATGTCCCCCGTTATGACAACCAAAACTGTCTCAGACATTGTCAAATATCCCCTGAAGAACAAAAATCACCTTTGCTTGAGAACTTCTGCCATAAAAAAATCAGATTCCATGGTTGGTTTCCCCTATTTCCATGATTTATTCTTTACTAACTGGGTGCTAACAGGAACCTGAGAGTTTTTTTGGAAAAAAAAAAAATCCATGGTGAATTTGCCTTTCACTATGGCCCGAGATCTTGATCAAGTAGCAAATTTTAGCTTATTAATGCCATAGTAAGAAGACAAGTTTCATGAGAACAGGAGCTATGTCAGTTTCTCTTAATAAATCTTTGTTTCCTACATGGAATTATGAACCACTGGCACCAATCATGGGTCAATCATATTGCAAACTTCATGTAATTTCATTCTCCAACCAGCTATCTCATACTCTTATTAAAAGATTAGTTTTAAAAAGCCAAGCACAGAGGACTTTTAGGGTATCGAGAATACTTTGCATGAGACTATACAGTTGGATAAATATCATTATACATTTATTCAAACGTACAGCATGTAGGATGCCAAGAGCAAATTCCACTGTAAACTATAGACTTTGGGTGATAATTATATGTTAATGTAGGGACCTCAGTTGTAATAAAAGCACAACTGTGGTTGAGGACGTTGGTAATGGGAGAAGGTTGGGTAATATAGGAGAACTCTCTGCCTTTATCTCAATATTGCTGTGAACCTAAAAATCCACTTCAAAAAAATGAAGTCTTAAAAAAACAAATTTTCCCTCCTTTTCTATTTCATGAAATAATTTAATGAGTATTGGTATTAATTCCTCTTTGAAGGTCTTGTAGTAGTTGGCTGAGAATCCATCTGGTCCTGGGTTTTTCTTGGTTGGTAGGCTTTTGATGGCATCTTCCACTTCCTTGCTTGAAACTGATCTGTTTAAATTCTCTGTGTCTTCTGGGTCAGTTTGGATAAATCATATGCCTCTAGAAATCTCTTGGTGTCTTCAAGGTTTTCTCTTTTACTGGTGTATAAATTTTTAAAATAGTTTCTAATTGTCTTCTATATTCAATGGTGTCTATGGTGATATTTATTTTTTCATCACAAATTTTAGTAATGTGAGTTTTCTCTCTCTTTCTTTTCATTAGGGTGGCTAAGGATTGGTGAATTTTATTTATTTTTCAAAGAAACAGCTTTTTATTTTGTTAATTTTTGAATTATTTCTTCTGTTTCAATTTCATTGATTTTGGCCCTGATTTTAATTATTTCCTGTCTCCTTCTATTTTGGTATTGGTTTGTTCTTCTTTTTCTAGGGATTTTAAATGTAATGTCAGGTCATTTATTTGATGACATTTTCTGCTTTTGATGAATGAGCTTAATGCAATGAATTTTTGTCTTAGCACTGCCTTCATCTTATCCCAGAGATTTTGATACGTTGTATCAGAGTTCTCATTTACCTCTAAGAATTTTATTATCTCCTCCCTGATGTCTTCTGTTATCCATGTGTCATTCAATAACATATTATTAAGTTGCCAGGTATTGGAGTAGCTTCTATTTTTAAATTTTATCATTGATATCTAATTTCATTCCAGTATGGTTTGGTAGAATGCAGGGTAGTATCTCTATTTTTTGGTATTTGCTAACACTTGCTTTGTGGCATAACATATGGCCTATTTTGGAGAAAGATCCATGGGCTGCTGAGAAAAAAAGTGTATTTTCTTGTTGATGGATGAAATATTCTATATATGTCTGTTAAGTCTAAATTATTGATTGTTTTATTGAGTTCTATAGTTTCTTTGCTTAGTTTTGTTTGGGAGATCTATTCAGTGGTGAGAGAGGTGTGTTAAAGTCACCCAGTATTATTGTGTTGTGGTCTAATTGATTCTTGAAGTTGAGAAGGGTTTGTTTGATATACATAGATGCCCCATTGTTTGGGGCATAAATATTTACATTGTTATATCTTGTTGATGTATGATTCCCTTGAGTAGTATGAAATGTCCTTCTTTATCCCTTTTCATCAACTTTCATTTGAAGTCTACTTTATCTGATACAAGGATGGAAACCCACACTTGTTTACATGGTCCATGTAAGTGATACGTTTTTCCCCCCATCTTTTCACCTTCAGTCTGTGGATGTCTTTTCCTGTGAGATGAGTCTCTTGAAGGCAGCATATTGTTGGGTCTTTTTTAAAAATCCAAACTAATATCTGTGTTTTTTAATTGAAGAGTTTAGGCCATTTACATTCCGGGTTATTATTGAAATATGTTTTGTACTCCCAGTCATTTGGGTTTTTTTTTTTTAACTTAACTTGATTTCTCTTTGATTGGCCTTTCCTTTAGTGTAGTTCCTGCATTTGCAGATTTTCATTGTTGTTTTTCATTTCTTCCTCATGGAATATTTTGCCAAGAATGTTCTATAGTACAGGATTTCTTGCTGTAAATACTTTCAACTTTTGTTTATCATGGAAGGTTTTTATTCATCATCAAATCTGAAGCTAAATTTTGCTAAATATAGGATTCTTTGTTGGCATCCGTTTTCTTTCAGAGCTTGGTATATACTGTTCTAGGATGTCCTGGCTTTGAAGGTCTGGGCTGAAAAATCTGCTGAGAGCTGAATTAGTCTGCCCCTATATGTAATCTGATTCTTCTCTCTTGCAGCCTTTAAAATTCTCTCCTTGTTCTGAATGCTAGTCATTTTCATTACAATGTGCCTTTGTGTAGATCTGTTGTGCTTTTGTACATTTGGTGTCCTGTAAGTCTCTTGAATTTGATTTTTCCAATTCATTCTTCATGTTTGGCAAATTCTTTGATATTATTTCATTGCAGAGATTGTACATTCCTTTGGTTTGAAACTCTGTGCCTTCCTCTATCCTGATAAATCTTAGATTTGGTCTTTTGATGTTACCCCATAATTCTTGCATGTTCTGTTCATGGTTTCTTACCATCTTCACTGTGTGGTCAACTTTATTTTCCTGATTGTATACTTTGTATTCATTGTATGAGGTTCTATTTTCCAAATGATCTAATCTATCAGTGATGTTTTCTATTGAGTTTTTTGTTTGTTTTAATGTTTTTTTCATTTCAAAGATTCCTGGTTTTTTCCCCCCAAATCTCTATCTCTTGAAGTAATCTTTTGCTACCTGTATTTTTTTCTCTTATCTCTTTGTTGAAGTGATCTGTTTTTGCCTGTATTTGCTCACTTAGGTCATTCTTTAATTCATAGGTCATTTTAATTATGTACATTCTGAACTCCTTCTCGGTCTTTTTATCTACTGTGATGTCAACCGATTCTATTGTTATAGCATCTTGGTTAGTTTGGGGCATTTTCCTTCCTTGTTTTTTTTCATGTTGTTAATGTGTCTTCCTCTCTTGCAGTGCAGATCTGAGGATGTGGAAGAAAAGCCACACTTATACATTGCTGATGGGACTGCAAATTGGTGCAGCCAATCTGGAAAGCAGTATAGAGATTCCTTAGAAAACTTGGAATGGAACCACCATTTGACCCAGCTATCCCACTTCTTGGTCTATATCCAAAGGACCTAAAAATGGCATACTGCAGTGACACAGCCACATCAATGTTCATAGCAGAAAATTCATAATAACCAGACTGTGGAACCAACCTAAATGCCCTTCAATAGATGAGTGAATAAAGAAATTGTGGAATATATACACAAAAACTATTACTCAGCAATAAAAGAGAATAAAAATATGGCACTTGCAGGTAAATGGATGGAATTAGAGAATATCATGCTAAGCGAAGTAAGCTAGTCCCAAAAACCCAAAGGCCAAATGTTCTCTCTGATAAATAGATGCTAATCCACAATGGGGGCAGGGCATGGCATGAATGGAGACACTTTTAATAGGGCAAAATGGAGTTAGGGAGGGGGCATGAAGGTAGGAAAGATGGTAGAATGAGATGGACATTGTTACCCCAGGTACATGTATGATTGCACAAATGGTGTGACCCTTCTTCGTGTACAACCAGAGATGTGAAAAATTGTGCTCCATTTGTGTACAATACATCCAAGAGCATTCTGCTGTCATGTATAACTGATTAGAACAAATAAATAAATTTTAAAAAGAGAAGACAAGAGATAGTATAAGGAAAAAAAACACAAATTTTAAGCTGGGCATGATGATGCATGCCTATATTCCAAGTGATTTAGGAGGGTAAGGCTGGAAGGCCACATGTTCAAGGCCAGTCTTAGCATCTTAGCAATACTCTGTTTCAAAATCAAACAAAAGGACTGGACATGTAGTTCAGTGATAAAGCACCCCTGGATTCCATCCACTCACCTGCAAATGCCATAATTTTATTCTCTTTTATTGCTGAGTAATAGTCCACTGTGTATAAATTCCACAGTTTCTTTATCCATTCATCTATCGAAGGGCATCTCTAGTATAAAAAAAAAGAAGCAGAAAACAAATTTTTAAAAATTCTGTTTTATAGATAAGGTACTTTAGAGAGGCCAAGTAACCCATAGCAATAGCAATAAATGTCTTTAGGACCCAGATCAATTTGATGAGAAAGTCTAATATGTATTATTTTATGCCATTATTATTGTGATTATGGGTTTTAGACCATTTTTAGATTGTGAAATAAGGTTGGTGGGTGAAGTCTAAATTTTTGTTTTATTGACATAATAAGTAATGGAAAAGGACAAAATTTCAAGGGGAAACACATAGGATAAGATTTAGGTTCTACCAGGAGCCATGGTTCATATTTGTATTCCCAGCAACTGGGAGGTTGTGATGGGAGGATCAAAAGTTCAAGGTCAGCCTCAGCAACTTTGAAAGAACTTCTTTCAATATAAAAATATAAAATAAAAATGACTAGGGACACAATTCAGTAGTAAAACACACCTGGGTTCAATTTTCAGTACCAAAAAAATCAAAAAGATACTATTCCATGAAACTTTGTTTCACTCTGTGTACTTGTGTGTGTATGTGTGTTTGTGTGCATGTACACAAGCATGTATATTTGTGTGCTTTAGTCCTCCTTAAAGCAAAATATATATTTTCCCCATGGATCAAATGTATTTGAAAAACACTGCCATACTACCCAAAGTTTGCCTTCTCATGTATAGACAATGTTTGATAGGCATTCTCAAGTTAATTAATTTTCCTAAATTGGAAATTGTCTCTCCCTAATACAACCTGGTATTCCTGTCCTGGTCGTAGACATGAGGAAAGCAGAATAATCCCTCAAATGGAACACTGTGGGTGCTTCCAGGCTCCAGGAACTAAAGAGTCAAGTGCTGCCTACACAGGTGCTTGGAGTTGTCTTGGGTGGGGGTGGTCCTGGGATTCCAGCACCCTGAACACTCACAGATGTGACTTGTGATCTAAAGGAAGCTTTTCTCTTCCATCTTCACTTTTATTCTTATTTCCTGAATGATGAGTATTCTATTGCCAGAATTTAGAAGAAAGAAAAATGACAAAGGAGAAACATGGTTTATGGAGTCCCAGATCCATCATGCAGGCATGGCAGGTGGGTATCTAGCAGAGACAATTGCTTAACACATAGCATAAAATCCTTATACATTTTTCTAGAGTCAGTGTATATTTTTGCTTGCTTGTTTGCTTTAATATAGCTCTTTACACTGTTTCTTTCTCTTTTTTTCTGTTATTTTGGAGATTTTTCTATATCAACATACCCCAATTTATTTCTTTCCTTTATTGTACTTTACTTTATTGTGTGAGTAACAGCTCTATAAATGAACATTTAACAGTTGCTTCTTCTCTCTTCTCCTCCTTTTCTTCACTATCCTGTTCTTTTTTTCTGTCATCATGCATTTGTTTATGTGAAAGTACATATAATAAAATTTAGAGCAGTTTGATTAAACTAAGTTATTCCTAAAGTTCCCTTCATTTTTTCTTTTTTATTAACAATGTACTTTATGTTAGTTAAAAAATGCAACAAAATTAACAAGTATTATCCATACATAAAGTTAAACATTAAGCAAATGGGAATGGGAAGTACTGAAAGTGGGGAGCAAACATACAAATTCATGGGGAAGTGAGGAAGCAAACATTAAAGTGGCCCTACATGACACTAGCAATTCATTTTTACCATTAATGTTTCCATGTATTTTTTCCCATGACCTCATAAGTCATGCACATTAGTCAGCTTTTTGTTTGCTGTGACCAAAATACCAGACATGAACAGCTTAGAGGAGGAAAGATTTATTTAGGCTCACAGTTTCAGAAGATTCAGTCCATAGTCAGCTTGCTCCAAGGCAGAAATCTCATGGTGGAAGGGTCTGGCAGAAGTTCACTGTTCAACTTACAACAGTCAATAGAGGTGGGAGAGAGAGGGAGAGAGAGGAAAGACAGGAGAAAGAGGGAGAGAGAGAAAGAAAGAGAGAGGGAGGGGAGAGGAGAGGAGAGGAGAGAGAGAGAGAGAGAGAGAGAGAGAGAAGAAAATAGAATAGAAACTCCTCCAATGGATGCTCCCACTGACCTACTTCCTTCAATAGGTCCCACCTCCCAGGAGTCCATTCAATTATAAGTGAGGTCAGAGCCTTGTGATCCATTCACTGCCTAAAATCCCACCTCTGAACCTTGCTGCACAAGAGACCATGCTTTCAACACATGAGCATTCTAGGTCCAAACCATACATTCACCTATTTCACAAACAAATAAGTTTTATCCATTTTTTAAGGTAAGAAATCATATCTCTTTTTTTTGCCTTTAAAAATAAGGTACAAGATTTAACATTTAATTTTTTATAAATCCTTTGTATTTACTTTGGCATTTAAGTCCTTATTCACATTTTCTTACTCACATGAGAGGTTTTTGTTTATTTATAAAATATTTTTACATCTCGAGGGCATGAGCCCTATTCTATAATGTTTTACAAGTATTTTCCATGCTTACTGTCTCTCTTTTGTCTTTGATAGAGAATTTTTTTCTTTATTGAAAAGTTTAATGAGTTTCCCACTATAAATTATTTTACAAATCATCAGTGTTCTCTTTCAGAGCTTTGTTTTTAATTAAAGAGTAATTTAATGTATAATTTATATTAGGTTCAAGAGCAAGAAATGGATTTAACATAATGATTTTAGAAAGACAAAACAGTTTCCCAGTATTTTTATTAAATAATCTGACATTACCAATTTCAAATGCTGCTGTTGACATGTATTCATATTCTGGATATATTTTGCATATTTTATGAACTCTATGATATTGTAACAAATGCTACTGCCACAATGGCATTTTAATAAATGGGTTCATTGTTATGAATATTCTTTTCACTGATTTGAATCCAAAAACAAATTATGCTTTTAGGAGCTGAGAAGAGTCTTCTCTGATAGAATTTTTCAGAAGTGATCTTTTCAAATTTTACTCCTACAGAAATTTATTGATTTTCTTAGGATCTTTTACTTTGGGATCTGTCACTTCTTGCTTTGTAGTGTTCTCTTTGTGTATAAGATTGTGTCTCTCTAGTTGATGTGCATCTCCAGCCAACAACCAATCTTCATGGTTTCTTTAATAAACTTCTTTTTAAAAAAAAAAATATGGGACACTGAAATGTTGAGGATACTGCAGTGAAGAAACTCAGACTGGATCTTGCAGTAGTACTGTAGCAGAAGGAGACAAACCCTGGTTTTTAAAAATAATAGAATTCAGGTATATCAATGGCTACTATTGAAATAACAAGGGCTAAAGACTAGTGGATACTTGAGGTGGAGCAGACAATGGTTCTCTGAAGAGATGATGGAAGTTGTCATGCTCTTGTTCTTCAGGGCAATGTCCAGGGCTGAGCTTGCCACATACCACATCCTGACAGATATTTGGTGAATAAATGAATCAATCAATGTTGGCCGGAGGTTCTGGCCTTGGCCGTGGGAAGCATTTTAGTTTATGTTGCCTTTAGTCTTCTATTATGAGGAGCTGTTTAGACAAGTTAAGTGGTAGATTTTTACTTTGGGGAGGAAAGAGATTTTCCTTCAGTTTTATTCATTATTTATTGCAAAAGGGATTTTGCAATGACTGATTTCATCATTTCTCCTTGGGCTTCTAAACCACTCCGGTCCTTAGCAAGCCCAAGCAAGTTTCCAAAATCAGGGTTTTCCCATCAAGTCCGATCTCCCAATCTGCCATGAGGGAGCTTTGCATTCCCACATCTGTGTATGACACAGATTGGAAACAAGAGGAAGTAAAAATTCCAGAGACCCAGGTGATATGTTCTCAGAACCTTGTCTCTCCCAAAACATTTCCTGTAGATGGCAAAATCTCATGCTGAGCCATGGGCTCTGTGACTTGATTTGCAATAGATTATAGGTGAACCCCATCTTGTACTCCTCCAAAAAATATTTCCACGGTATAATTTTCAAGGCAAAGAAATTCTAAGTTGCTTAGCAAACTTTCTTTTCATTGATCACTTGAGTAACTAAATATACAATGAAAAAATCAGAATGGGTGAACTGGTGAGTATTTGAATTTTTGACCAATTTTATCCTGTTCTGCGTTTTTTTTTTTGGGGGGGGTGGGTCTAGTTTCTTTTTATAATTATTGGTCTCCATTAGCATTATAATTATAAATACTTGATAATTTCTCTCTTTGATCTGGTCTACTTGTCATTCAACAGTCTTTTAAACTCTGGATTCTTTCTTTCTCTCTTGACATTTTCTATTGTCCTCCATCCTGAATGCTTCGCCTGCTGTTCTCAAAAGCTGCCCAGAATTACCAAGAGACTATACCACAGTATCAAGTACCATGGCTTCAGGCTCTGCCACAGCTGCCCACTTTCTAAAAGCTCCCTTTATTCTTTGCAACTGCACTTATCCAATTCAGACTAACAAATGTCAGCTCCTTTCCCTTACCTTTTAAGCAAACACACACACACACACACACACACACACACACACACACCCTGAAAGTGTAATAAATCCCTCCCTCTGCACAGGGTACATTAATACACCTTGTAATTGCTTTTCTCTGTTGGCTTTAGTCCTTTGCCCTTTTATTCTTTGCTTTTGTATTCTGTCTTCCTCATCTTTACTATTCCTAGCCTTGAAATCTAAGTTGCAAATGCAGAAAAACATGCCCACCCATTTAGAACAAACTGAATGGCTGCGATTGTGGAGGACATCACGCTGCATCTGGTGATACTGCTCAGTGACAGCAATTGTTGCTTGGTTTATAAGAAGTGACTAGGTTTTATATTGAAGACTAATGATCTATGAGCTTCAGAGCACACTACAGTGTGTGATAGAAAAGGGCAATACGTTAATATGTTATAGTACCTGCATAGATCTAGTATATGCATCCTATATTGTATGTAGAATGTTAGTCTATTTTTCTACCAGATACTGTGCATTTGCAAAAAGAAACTGAGAGTCTGCCAATCCAGTTGTGGTTTTCTGCTGCTACTCTGCTATCTCTCTTGCAATTTTAGGTAAGAATGGCTATTAGGATCAGCCATATTTTGCTGTATAGAATTAACACAACAGTGAAACAGTGACCTTGGGGAGTTTATTTAAAGCAAATATAAAGATTATCCTGCTGCTGTTGAATACAAGCCGAAAGAGGTCTCCATTTCATTGTAGGCCATTAGGCAAGAATCAAGCCTTTCCTTACAAGGAAACTGTGGAGTTTTTCTAAAATCATACATTTTTATAGAAAATTTCAAATGACTATTTTATTCTTATAGAGTAATATGCACCAAGGTCCCCTTAAGAATGTGAATAGGTTTTTCCTCCAAATCTCAAAGATTTGAGGAGCTGGATAGGATGTTAGAGACAGGATTAAAATAGGGATTTTGTAATAATCCTTTTTGAGCCAATATTTCATGACTCTCTGACCTGACCCTTTGCAACTCAGAGAATAGTCCATGGATCAAGAACATCAGAATCTTTGGTACTGGGAGACTTGGTTAGAGATGTTTCATTTCAGGCCTCATCCCACCTTCTACATCAGGATTTACATTGCAATAAGATCTCCAGATGACTCATGTGCACATAAAAGTCGATAAGCTCTGTTTTACCCTAATCCCTTTTTTTTCTTGAATAATAAACTATTGTTCAAGAACCAAAATGAATTACCCACAGTCACTAAGTGAATTTGTAGTTAGGAGAATGAGGCTTATGTTATATGAGTCAGGATGTCCATTCTGGATTCCCCTTTTCTCAGGTGTCTGCCTCCTCCAGTGATGTCCTAGGCTTGGCCAATGCCCATCTGTCTCTCTCAAAACAGCTACAGATATTTCCTGAGTCACTTCCTCCATCAGGACTTTATGCACTAGAAGAGATATCTATATATGCCTTGTCTCCTAGGCACCAATGCCCACTGAATACTTGGAATGCGGATGAAGGAAAAAATTGGAGGATACGTGACTTCTCCATTTCTAGGATGTGAGTAACTACTCAACTTTCATATGGAAAAAGGGAGCTCTTTTGCTTTTTTTTGGATAATTTTACATGTTGGTAGTATTTGGACTTTTGTTCTGGTTAAGTAAATTGCATCTGTTGTAACTTACAGAAAGACTGCACCAGAAAATACCCTAGGTTTGCATTTATGAACTGACAAAGATAGCAAAGAGAATTTTTAGAGTCATCTGTGAAGCTAACAGGTTTTTTGTTTTTTGAAAGAATATAAACAAGCTAGTAATTTGTTGTTCCTTAGCAAATGCCATATCCCCATTCTTGTGTTTGTTCTGAGGATTATCCAGAAAAAAAAAATGAGTAGTTTGCTACTACTTGTGACATCCCGGGTTCTGAATGAGTGCATCTTTAAACTGCAATACTTTTATAAGAATATTGCAAAATGTTTCAAAATCAGATTGACCCAAGTAGCTACCCTATAGTTGTATTGATTGTGGCCCACACAATTTCTCTAATTATTAATTACTGCCTATTTCTGTACATCTCTGCACTACGATTTTGAAGCTCTTCCTATCAAGAATTGAAAATTAATTCTCCACTGATAAATTGACCTATGATTTACTTTGTCAATTTAAATACGGTCAAATCTACTGGAAGCAACTATGTCCCTGTTCTAAACTTAAGCTCAAAAGGCCTTGCATGCTTCCATTGTCTTTCAGAGAATCTAGCATAGACATGTGAACAAGCCTTGCACTGGTCCCCTGGAAGGTGTGAGGCCCTAAACCTGGGAGAGAAGACCTACGCCATTCTACCATACCAGCTGAAGCCAACATAAAGCACTCATTCCCCAGCTACTTGCCTATTGACTGCAGGTGTGTGGTTGGGTTCTGTCAAGTTCAGCCAACCCAAGTCATATCATCCAAATTGCCCTGCCTACTTATAAACTTAGGAAAACAATATATGATGGTGGTTTTTAGAAATCAAGGTTGGGGGTGACTTGTTATAATATTAGCACGACAACAGGTAAACAGTATACCAATGTTATCATGTTTTAACATTATCCATGTTATTTAACATTTCTGAAAGAAATGTTAAAGCCATGATCAGATTACGTTCCTTGATTCTGTTAAGGATATTAAAATTAAAGGATATTAAAATTAGTCCTGAACCATAGTCAGAATATTGTAGCCAAGAAAACGGAGTCCTAGAGGATGAAAACAAACAAACAACAACAACACTTGCTTCAGACAGCAGTCAGGATCAGAACAGGACCCAATTCTCTTCCTCTAAGGTCTCCATGAGTCCTCAGTCTGTTTTTTTTTTTTTCCTGAATTTGCTCTGAGGTTTGCTTGTGTGCCAACCAGCAAGCCTTTGAAAACACAACTTTTTAAAAAGAAAATTACTGTTACAGAGACTGATGTTCTGACTTAACAATCTGATTCTTTGGTTTCTAAAGGCCTTCTCAATTCTTCGTTAAAAGGAATTTCTCCTTTGCCATTTGTCTTTTATGAAAAGATGATTACATCGTCTTTATCACCACCATGGAACTTCTAGTTTAATCAACCACTATAACTATTTATGCTTTGTCAATGACTTTTGGATGAGATGATTAAAAACAGCCTTGATAATGGTGTACTTTCTACTGACCATTGAATCAATTTCTTCACTGGTGCATGTCCACTTCCTGGCAAGTTAGTAACAGCTTGCTTTCTTGCTTGTGTTCTTTTTTTTCCAATTCTGATGATCATTCTCTCCGTCTCACATGTCTGAGAGTTTATAAAACATTTTCATACAAATTATTTCATTTGAATTTGCCAATAACCCATTTTTGCCCCCAGAAAGAAAACAAAGACTCAAACCAGATAGATGCTTTGCCCAAACTCATGTGGACTGGAAGGAGAAGGATGGTGACTGGCTTCTAGATTTCTCTTTTGCAGTTTGTCTTCTATTGATGAAATCACTTTTTAATGTTCACCTGTAATGTCCAGCTCCCTCTTTTGTGATGTAATGCTCCAGTTCCAGGTCTCTCCTGAGAAAGAAGCCCTGGGCTCTCCTTTGTAGAGGGAGCTTCCAGTGAGGGGTTATCTCTGGTTCAGGGCTCTTCCCTTTGCTCCACAGTAGGCTAGAATATAAACTGAAAAATACCTGGAGGGAAAGAAGAGTCTACAAATCTTAAGACAGTGAGAAGAAAACTTACAGAAAAGATAATGGCCAGCCTACTTTCTGTTTCCAGTAGCAATCCACTCATGTCCTTAAAACAAACGGTTTTTCCTTAAGAGGACTTGAATCTAACTCCCACAATCACCTTTCCTTTGTATGGCATTTCCAAGTTTTACATGTAGTGATGTCAATCAACAAGCAAAGTCACCCTATCAAGTGAATTGCAATAGAATACAATTATCATCATTTCACAAGGGAGCAAGTTATAGCTTTCAGAGGAAGCGAAGTGACTTGTTTAAGTTAACACAACAGACAATAAAATTAAAATTCTGTTTTCCTACTTTTAAGTCCTATGATCTTTTATTAATGAATATTGAGTCCACAATGCATCTCTTAATCTTCTTTACTGAAAAGACGTGTAACAATCTTACCAGGGAATATGTCAGAGGAGAGTTTGTGGGAACCTCATAGAGTTACTCAAGAGGGCTTGCTGCCAACAATCTACTTATGTTTGGGGGCAGGTCCATCTCATTTCACATTTTCCTATACTATATTGCTCTCTTCCCTTCTTGGATATCCAACAGCACTCAACACTTTGGTTGAGGATCATCATTCCATTATTCAAGTTTAATGTAATAATGTCAAAGTTCACCCTGCAATTTTTCTAAAGAAAAATAGAGACTTTTTGACATAGAGACTTTGTGAAAATACACAGTGAACAACTTGCTCTGATACTGAGGATGCTTAAGGCAGGTTTGTAGATTGACATTATATTATGAATGAAGATTATATCAGGAGATTTTCTATGAGATGTTGGATACACTGGAATATCAACACTAGGCACCCACTGAATGTTTCTAATAATGAGCAAACTATGGTCTTGGGATTGTGCCTATAGATCTCCATCGGCAGTGAGAATGATCTAGAGTCTCATCTGCTCCAGCCTGATATCTTTCACCTACTTTGCATGGAGGCTGCTCCCAGCCTATGATTGAACATGGCAGGGATACTTGGGAAGACCCATTTATTTATTTATTTACTCATGCATTCATTCATTCATTTTTGTACTAGGGATTGAATGCAGGGGCACTTAACCACTGAGCCACATCCCCAGCCACATTTTTAAATAAAGTATGAAAAAGACCTTTTTTCATATTCTATAAAAGACAGAGTCTTGCTAAATTGCTTAGGGCCTTGCAAAGTTGCTAAGGATGGCTTTAAACTCACAATCCTCCTGCCTTAGCCACCAGAGATGCTGGGATTACAGGTATGCACCACAGCACAAGCTGAAAAGACCCATTTTTGGAAGCCTTTGTTTTATTAAGGACACTTTGATGAATTTGACAAAGTTCCTGCAGATCACACACTGGTCTTGAGTGCTTACATTCAGACTTTCTTCTTCTACTCTCTCCTTTACAGGATTCAGACCTGCATTATACATGAATGAAGTCTGTTCAGCCTGCCCTGACTCCCTATCTCCATTTTCTCTCAAGGCACTTCCCCTAATAAAAACCTTACATGTTTAATTACCTCCTAGTATCCACTTTTGGGAGACTCTGAACAAAGGAGACAGATGAGTTTTATATGCTTAAATCAGCAGCTGCTATATGCATATGGAGGTAGGTAATTTTTCTGCAAAATATAAAAGTGAAAGCCTCTGATGAAGGCTTTAGAACTAGATCTTACTCAGTTACCAACAGGGGCCTGCTTTCCCTATATTTATCCCTTGATGGTGAAAAATCACAGACAAGCCTAGGCATGGCTGCTGACCTCGGCTGATAATACCTGACGTGTGCTGTACAAATAGTGGGCAAGATAAGACGGTGGTTGATGTGGTCCACAGATGTACTTGTCCAGAAAGATTCTGCATTACAGGAATCTTGTTTGATACTTAGGGTCTCAAGGAAATTGGAACTGGAAGAAGCAGTCCATGTCACGTCCAGGGACTTGAGTGAAAATAAGGGAAGGGCTGCTTCACCCACAACCAAAGAACAGAGTCTCCCTCCCGACATGTTCATCTTAGCCTCTGATCTGAATTGAACAGAGAGGGAGCAGAGAAACCACTATTCTTTTTATTTATTTGTCCACTGTTGCTGCCAAGGTGAGAATTACTTCCATTTTTCTTCCAGCAAGAATACCGTTTGTGATTCACTTTATTTAAGTGCACCCCAAAACTTGGCTAAGAAGCTGTGTAAATGGCAGAAGCTTAATACCTAAAGATACCATTCCTTATTGGCCTCAATCTGATGAAAGGGCAGTACTAGCTAGACTTTTCTACTTTTTCCAGTTGTTTTGCTTGTATTTTACCTGGTTCTACACCTTATTTAGTCAGTTCCCTTTAGGGTAAGTTGGACCCAATTCTTGCTCTAGGCTTTAGCATCAGTTTCTAAACTTTAAAATTCATTAATCTCCTGAGCATCTTGTTAAATGTTGATTCTGGTTCAGTAGCTCATAGATAGGTCTTGAAATCATGTATTTGTGACAAATTGAGAGAGGACCGAATTATGCAGTTAGTCTGTGGTCTTAACTCAGGTTTCTCAAACTTTTCTAAAGGTGATTACAATGAGAATTCTGGGCCTCACCCCAGAGATCGTGATTCAGTAGGTTTGGGTGAGACCCCAAATTCTTTATTTCTGATAATCTTACAGGTGAGTCTAATGTTATTGGTCCCTGGATCATACTTTGAGTAGCAAGAGTTTAATGAATGTATCTATTATATAGACTTTTTTCATCAGTTCATAAACCTGAATATTTTTGTTCATTATTTTATTTGCATGGGGAGAAAGTGTTTGGAAAACTTGCTGAGTATTTTTCTTGGGGAAAATTTATTCTCCTTTCAAATTAATCTTTCAATACAAGGGTAAATGCATGTGTCTGGGGGCTATAGAGCTGGGAAATAGAGGAGTGTCAGAGAAGAAGGTAATGTCCTGACTCTTGATAGCCTATCTATGATGTCCTACTTTTAAAACTACCCATCAAAAATAGGACATATAATTCCTTAATTCGATAACTTGAAGTTTACTTCTGGTTTAAGACTGCTTGCAAAGAGCACAAGACATGGAAGTCTGAACATACTGAAGATCTTGATTAAAAATCAAGAATGAATTTCTATGGACACTGCATATGTAATATTAGGCAGTTATGCATTTCTGCAAAATACAATGACTTCTTAATACAGTAGCTCCATAATATAATAGTTCCATATGTCCTGGGTGCAAGGGTGTGAGATTAGTCCACCCAAACATGTTTTCTCATGTAAGTCTTCTGTCAACCCGATGAGCAAATGGAACCATTGGGTCACTGGCCTACTTGTCCAAAACCTGTGCTCTAGACGTTTGCTACTGAAGGTGTGACTGGTGGACCAGCCACATCAGCATCACCTAGAAGCTGGTTAGAAATGCTGAATCCCAGGCTCCACCTCCCACCAACTTGATTTGAGTCTTATGTTAATAGTACCCCAGTGATTCCTGTTTCAGAGTACTGCTCCATCCACTTGGACACAGTGCCTCTTTTCCAAGAAAGGATTTGTGCATAGTCATTTTCTTTATTGGAAATACTTTAGCACAGATCCGGTGAGACATCAAAGACAGTCATTTTCATCACTGGCAAAAGGAATGGTTTGATTGCTTTGGGAGGAGGACTGGTTGGCAGAACATCAGAGTTTAGGGGGAGCTGCATGTGCTGACACAGGCAATTCCTGGGTTTCTTGGGCTGGATTTGGGAACTGATGTGCAGCCATCATCTAGAAGTAAATTAGATCGTATAGTAGGACTTGCTTTCCTAGAACCCATTTTAACTGGGAAATTGCCCAGCATCTTCCACAAGGGTCTTACAAGATGGTATAGTTAGACCAAGGAGGAGAATTATCTCTCTCTTGGCTTTTTTGGTTATACCAGAGATTTAGGAGAAGTTTCTTTCCTAGGAAAAGAAAATAACAAAATAACAAAAGGGCAGAAAAACTCAAAACTCTGAGTGAAACAGGGACCTATTTGGGGAACATGTATGAAATGGGACAACATTGTCCTATATTTGGTAGTTTGAAACACCAACAGTTTTTTGTTGTTGTTGTTTGTTTGGTTTTTGTTTTTAATAAATCTGCTGGTGACCGGTAAGTATGCTGATCTGGCCCAGGTTCAGATGACCCTAGGGAGACTCCCTCATGATTTCCTTTCAGACCATCAGATGGTCTCGTATAGGACAGTTCTGCTATGGTCTATGGACCTCTCATCTTCCCACAGGCTAGCCCAGGCTCGTTCACCTCATGGCTCTGGAAGTGTCCAAGGAAATGAGAAGAAGAACATGCTGCATATCTTGAGGCAAAAGTGACCTGAATTACTGGCATTTTTTGCTGAATCAAAAGGTCAGTCCATGTTTAACCATTGGAAATTCTCTCTACTTCTTGATTGGAGGTGCAGCAAGGTCATGTTGACAAAGGGCATGTACACAGACAGGATGTAGGTAGGGGCTTTTGTTGTAAGCTACTGCTTTCTTATTAACTGCCGCGTCCCCTCGCCAGCAAAGGAAACACGACACAGGATTCTTCCTTCAGCAGTTTATTCAGGCCTTTGTTTAGACATGTCTTTTAGCTTGTTTCTCTCTACTACTACTACTACTCCTACTGCTACTCCTACTACTACTACTACTACTCCTACTGCTACTCCTACTATTACTCCTACTGCTACTCCTACTATTACTCCTACTGCTACTCCTACTATTACTCCTACTGCTACTCCTACTACTACTCCTATTGCTACTCCTACTGCTACTCCTACTACTACTACTACTACTCCTACTGCTACTCCTACTATTACTCCTACTGCTACTCCTACTATTACTCCTACTGCTACTCCTACTATTACTCCTACTGCTACTCCTACTATTACTCCTACTGCTACTCCTACTACTACTCCTATTGCTACTCCTACTACTACTCTACTACTACTCCTGCTACGTGCCCCAGCCTTAATAAAGCAGATAAAGCCCCAATGCACAACTGCCACGTGGATCTTTCTCATAGGGTGTTTTACAGCTACGTGCCAACTCTCCCAAAATAAGGAGTTGTTTATCACAGGCCACGGCGCTTATCAGCGCCATCTTGTAAGGGCGGCCACAGTACACAGAAACGGCTCACCACAGTTCCCCCTTTTTTGTTTTACTAAGACAATACAGGCGAGAGTAGAGGTCCTATCCCACTGTGCAGAAGTGGCTGCATATGGTTCAGCCCTAAGGAGGCGCCTTCCCCAGATCTGGCTCCATATCAGCCGACGCCTTTTTTCGTAGGGCGGGGCGTGGACGTCCAACCCGCATGCAATAGGACATGCTCTCCTTGAGGTCCACTTCAAGGATCACTCAAGTGCAGTGCCTTGCCTCGCATCCTGTATCGTGACGATGGTAGACGAAGGGGGACAGCTGAGGCTGAACTGTGGCTGTTTAGAAATACAACGACAAACAAGTTGGCAGCACCCTGAAAGAAAGGCACGGACAGCAGAAAGGGGGAGAAATTCGGTCGTGACATCTGCCATTGTTAGATAAAGGCCAAGACGTTCCCGTGGAATACATGTGTCTCAGGCGGATAAACAGGAGGCCTAGTGAGCTGGCCACTTCGACATGCAGAACAAAGAATTGGGGGCTGGGCCCCCAGGGGCCAGGGAAGGCCTGCTACCAGCAAGTTCCCCTCTTTTGTTTATTGCATGTCAAAGGGAATCAAGTAGCCCCTGTCTTAGGTCGTCCATCGCCCCTGCACTGCTTACCCGTCTCTGGGGAGGCCCCATTCCCCTGTCTTAGGTTGCAGTGCAAGCATGGAAGTTGCCCGTCACTGGGTACTACAAGATCAGCTCAGCGTGTTGTGGCCAACAGGACATTGTTATGGTAACCACCTCCATAAACAGGACCCATGACCATCACCATCAAATGGCAGATGTAGTTGAACCGTAAGATTAGCTAGTAAAGATCCTAGTGCAGAAAGGCAGGGAGGAGAGGTATGCACAGAGGAAAGATATGGTAGAAGTTCCAGCATTAGAAGAGTGACAAAAGAAGGACATGTCGATCCCAGTGCAATGTTATAATAACTTGGGGTGCAACGACCATGTCAAAGGTTTACTGTTTAAGATGCGCAAGCCAGACTTGTGGCAAGTTGCCATTTTCTAAAGCAGCAAGAGCTTGGATGAGCATTGCCTTGTGAAAGTGAAAGTACAAAGCCCCGCTCTCTCTTTATCTACAGAGGAGCGTCCCTTTTAATTATTTTTCCTCTCTCTCTTCATTTACGGAGGAGCGTTTTATATTATTATTTTTTTCCCGCTCTCTCTTTATCTACAGAGGAGCGTCCTATTTTATTATTTTTTTCCCGCTCTCTCTTTATCTACAGAGGAGCTGCCCCACTTTAATCATGGATCCCACTCACCTGGGACTTATTTTCGCTCTCTCTTTATTTACAGAGGAGCTGCCCCGCTTTAATCGCGGATCCCATTTACCTGGGATTTATTCCCGCTCTCTCTTTATTTACCGAGGAGTGCCCCGCTTTCATTTGCGGATGACCACTTACCTGGGAATTTACTGGTGCATCACCCCTGACTGCTGAAGGTTCTGGATCCTGGGTTCGAGGAGGTTTCCCCATACGGGCCACCAACTGCCGCGTCCCCTCGCCAGCAAAGGAAACACAACACAGGATTCTTCCTTCAACAGTTTATTCAGGCCTTTGTTTAGACATGTCTTTTAGCTTGTTTCTTTCTACTACTACTACTCCTACTGCTACTCCTACTACTACTACTACTACTACTACATGCCCCAGCCTTAATAAAGCAGATAAAGCCCCAATGCACAACTGCCACGTGTATCTTTCTCATAGGGTGTTTTACAGCTACGTGCCAACTCTCCCAAAATAAGGAGTTGTTTATTACAGGCCACGGCGCTTATCAGCGCCATCTTGTAATGGCGGCCACAGTACACAGAAATGGCTCACCACAATTAACTCTCATTCCTTTTTTTTTTTTTTTTGTTAATAGTTACTGATCCACTGGCTGTCACCCAAAGTTATCATTTTCTTGTTCATAGTCTGTCTACTTCTCTTGGATAGGTATAATGGGGGACTACTGCAAGAATTTAAGAGTTCTGTTTGTTTATCTAAAAAATGCACACTGTCAAAAAAAGATGGATAAGTAAAAGAATGTTAAGAGTATATACTTCATTTAAATCTCTGTTAGATACTAATATATCCTTAGAATGTGCTAAATGAAAAAAAAAAAACCAGATCAGTGCCAAGTATTGGCAAGAATGTAGAATAATAGAAAAATTGAAGGTCGATTAGAGCTACTTTGGATGACTATTTGGCATTATTCAATATAGCAGATGATACATATATTCCATGACCTAGGAATTCTATTAGGTATAGACCCAATAGTCATATTAAATACGTTCACCAACAATGTTCATAGCAGGATTATTGTAATAGTGACATATAGAAATTCCTCACATTTTATCCACCATAATGGGTAAACTTATTATTATACTACAGTCTTGTAATGGAGTACTCTATGGCCATGAAAATCATTGATATTCATTTTTTTATAATATGATTAATTCCACAAAACTAAGGTGGAGCAAAATAAATCAAAAGAAAAATTATATGATTCCATTCATTTATAGGCAAAACTAATATATGATATTGAAAACAAATATAGTGGTTTTCTGAGGGGATGCTGGTAAAATTGAATTTTATGAAACTGCTCACGTGAAATGTTTACTAAGTGAGAGCTCCAGTAGTTTCCAGGTAGAACTGGTGTACTTTTTCATATGAATATTACACTATTACAAATTATTTTTAAGAAAAAGAGACAGTGAAGATCTCTGGAGTGACAGGACTGTGAATGCAAAACCAGTTCTGCTCTATGACCTTGAACAACAGTCTAGACTTCTCTGAGATCCCATTTCTTCATCTGTGATAATTTATCATGATCTTTATGGGAATTAAATTTTAAGATGTGTGTAAAGCTCTCTGGGCCCAATAAATGTTAATTTCTTTTCCTCCTTGCTGTGGAAAATGACTAACATTGCATGTTCTATCCCGGATATACACAATGCAATGTTTACGTTAAAATATTGTGTGAAATCACATTTCAGTGTGGCTTCCCAAAAAAGAAAAGGAAAAGAAAACCAGAAGTCTAAACTCAATTCCATTACTTGTATGTGTGAATTTTCTCCGTTTTGGTGTATTACCTCTTAAATTAGATTATAATTTCATATATCATTCTCTCCTTATAGTACATAGTTTTCTCTTTTGTATTGCTGATTATTTTGCTGTTACTGCATTTTAAGTGATTATTAACAGTGATTTGGAGTAATGGGTTCCTCAAGGCGTTTTATAGCAGTAGAGTTATTACTTTAATGAATAAATAAAATAGTGCAAAAATACACACTCTTTGCTATTTTAGGACTTAGGACATTCATGCCTCAGACTTGAGCTTTGAAATGATGCTGGAACATAAATGAGTGAATCATCAGGAACAGTCTGTCCTGGGTTTCTAATTGTTTGTGCCAGAAGTGGGGGCATCGTGCCTGTGGGTGGCACAAGGCTGTAGGAAATCCTGACTCCATCTTCTCTGTTCTTGTCCTCAAGCCCTTTGAGGCCACCTCATTAGAAAGTGGAAAGAGATTAGTGCTCTATCTGATGTGCGTGTGGTAAAAATTTGCTCTCAAGATATAGGCTCTCTATTCACCTCACTGATTGTTTCTTTTTGCTGAGAAGAAGCCTTTTAGTTGGAATCTATCCCATTTATTAATTCTTGATTTGAATTCTTGCACTATAGGAGTCTTATTAAGGAAGTTGGGGCCTAATCCAACATGATGGAGATGTGGGCCTGCTTTTTCTATTAAAAGGCGCAGTGTCTCTGGTTTAATTCCTAGGTCCTTGATCCACTTTGAATTGAGTTTTGTGCATGGTGAGAGACAGGGGTTTAATTTCATTTTGTTAGGTATTAATTTCCAGTTTTCCTAGCACCATTTGTTGAAGAGGCTACCTTTTCTCTAATGTATGTTTTTGGTGCCTTTGTCTAATATAAAATAACTATAGTTATGGGGGTTTGTCTGTGTCCTCTATTCCGTACCATTGGTCTAATCCCTAGGATATATAAAGAACTCCAAAATCTTAACACCAAAAAACCAAATAACTCAGTCAATAAATGGGCCAACAAACTGAACAGACAGTTCTCAGAAGGTGATATACATCAATCAACAAATATATGAAAAAATATTCAACATCTCTAGCAATTAGAGAAATGCAAATCAGAACTAATCTAAGATTTCATCTCAATCCAGTCAGAATGGTAACTATTATGAAGAAAAACAACAATAAATGTTGGCAAGGATGTGGGGGTAAAGACACACTCTTACATTGCTGGTGGGACTGCAAATTGGTACAGCCAATATTGAAAGCACTATGGAGATTCTCTTGAAAACTTGGAATGGAACTACCATTTGACCCAGCTATCCCTCTCCTTGGTTTATACCCAAAGGACTTAAAAACAGTATACTACAGAGACACAGCTACACCAGTGTTTATAGCAGCACAATTCAAAATAGCTAAATTGAGGAACCAACCTAGATGCCCTTTAGTGGATGAATATATACACAATGGAATACTTTTCAGCATTAAAAGAGAATAAAATCATGGCATTTTCAGGTAAATGGATGGAGTTGAAGAATATAATGCTAAGTGAAGTTAGCCAATCCCAAAAAACCAAATACTGAATGTTTTCTCTGATATAAGGATGCTGATTCATAATGGGGTTGTGTGTGGAGCATGGCAGGATTAGACAAACTCTAGATAGAGCAAAGGTGAGGGAGGGGAAGGGAAGGGGCATTGAAGTAGGAAAGATAGTGGAATGAGAAGAACATCATTACCCTAAGTACATGTATGAAGACATGAATGGTGTGACTTTATAAACAAACAGAGACATCAAAAATTGTACTGTATATGTAAAATATGAATTGTAATGCATTCTGCTGTCATATATAACAAATTAGAATAAAAAAGTAATAAAAAAGAAAAAAAGTAAAGTGAAAAGAGGTCAGGCATGGTGGCACATGCCTGCCAACTACTCGATAAGCTGAGGCAGGAGGATCACAAGTTCAAAGCCAACCTCAGCAACTTAGTGAGGCCCTAAGCAACTTAGTAAGACCTTGTCTAAAGATAAAAAAATAAAAATTGCTAGGGATGTGGCTCAGTGGGGAAGCACACTTAGGTTCAATCTCTAGTACCAAAAAAGTAAGAAATTGGTAAGAGACTTGGAAGTGATTTCAGAGATGCTAGAGAAGTCCTCAAAGCTGCTCTCTACAATATCACTCACATGTACTTATACACATTCATTCAAACACCTGAAACTCACATCTCAAATCCCATGTTGCTGAGATTAGTTGTTGTCTGCCAACCAATAATTAGACCTTCACAAAACCCCAGCTTTGACAGAAGAAAAAATACACAAGGGACTCAATGAAATGGGGAAACTATTTCACAATTTTGCTTACACCTCAACCCTCGCCTTTTATATTGCAATCTAAAGAGTAATCAAAATCTTTTAGAAAGGAGTGCTGGAATGTAACTCAGTGATATACAACCTGCTTAACATGCTTGAGGCCCTCAATCCCCAGCACACACACAAAAATCATTTAGAGGAGAGATAAGATAATGTACACACCTATCAAAATAAAGCACTGTGCATAGGCAAGAAATGTATTGCAGATTTTATGAATACTAAATCTACATTTTTCATAGCAGCCTTAGGAGGTAAGCAATAATATTGTTAAAACTATTTCCTGGGCAAGAAAATTGAATATCTAACTAGAATTTTCATGTTTTCAGATCCTAACTATGGAGTATTTTTCTTATTCATTTTATTCAAGTTCATTACAAAAATATTTCCATGACTATATCCTTAAATTCTGATGGGCATCATAGGGCTGAGGCAAGAACTAGAAACTAGACTAGTGATGAAAAATGTTCTAGGTAAAAGGCCTAGGGTTTGATACATCATGGAGTATGGTGAAGCAATGCTATGCTGAGATGACCTGAGATATAAGGCTTGGGCTTTGGAAGCCTATTCCGAGGTAAAAGAAAGTTAGAAAGGGATGGTAGGAACAGTGTAAAGATTTGGAGAATGCAGGATGAAAGGAAGGCTTCTAACTTGAACTGTCCAAAGGATAAAACACTCTGTGAGACTTGAGTCCAATAGTGCCAAGTTATCATGATTAGTCACTCAGAGATTCTGCTGAAATGAAAATACTGAATGTCTGGAAGAGAGAGAATGGAAGAGTAAAGGGCAAACGTGAAAAGTTGAATCTGCGAATATGCACATGTTTAGTGACGAGGTGGACTAGGAAGGTCTAAGAAATAGGAAATAAGGAAGTAAATGAAAATAACATTTAGAAGTCCAAAGAATCAAGTTTCAAGAATGCTACTGATGAGCAAGGAAACTAAGAATGAAGAATTCCTCTTATCCAGTCATTTGATGATTTTAAGAGTATGTTCTTGCTTCAAGTGGTGAGGGAAGACTTTGTAAAAGATAGATTTCAGTTTCTTCAATGGAGGTATTTTGTGAGACTATGGATAGCATTGTTGCAATTCATGTATGATTCAAGATATTAAGCATTAAGGACGTGTGAAGGTAGAAAACAGGTGGATGTTTTTAATTTTTGTTTTGTATTACTTTGGTTGGTTGGCTGGTATTGTATTTTCTTCTATGATTTCTTGATTTCTCTCTCTTTTTTTTTTAAGAATGGGGAAAATGTCTTTGTGATTTACCAAAAATAAGAAGAAAGATGGAATGTTCCATTTGAAGAAGCAGGGTGTGTTATGAAGGGAAACCCTGACATTTAGCAGAGCAGTTCTCAATTTCGAGTGTGCATAAGAACTTCCATGAGAACAAGTTGAAATAGGTTCCTTGGCTCCTACTCCTAGAGTTTTGACTGAGTGGGTCTAGGTTGGGACCTAACTCATTTCTAATGAGCTAGCTGATGTAGGTACACCATGAACATCTCTACGATCACACTCTATATCTTCCTTCCTCTGGAGCTTTCATGAAATAGTATGTTCTAATTTTCCATCTTTATTTCTATCATCATCTCTTCCTTATTTTCTTTTTCTCTTAAAACAAGAGATGTCCAGAGGTAGGTGAGATTTCTGTTTGTTTATCTTTTGGTTCTGGGGATTGAACCCCAGGATGCTTTACCACGGGCTACATCCCCAGTCCGATTGATTGATTGATTGATTGGGGTGGTGCTCAGGATTAACCCAGGGTCTCAGTCATGCTAGGCAAGTACTCTACCACTGAGCTACATCCCCAGCCTAAGAAGTTGGTTTTTTTGAACACTTTATCTACAGAGCATACATACATATGTGAACAATTTGTATCAATATTTCTAAACTGACCAACTGGTGTCTACCTGTCCATGTTTGTCTTTCTTTCTATCTCTACCTGAAGATTTTGCCTCCATTATCAATTCTACCCTGTTGGAAAACCACTGGGTCTTTATCTCCTTCCCAAACCTCACTGTCTTCTCCAATCTTCCATTTCCCCTCACTGGACTGTGGTCTCTTCATAATATCCCAATTGAAGACATGCTTTTTGATTAAATTTGAATGAGCCAGTGGCTTTAAAAATAAGTGGGAACAATTGGAGAAATTTAACTGTGAACTGAAGTATGAGATAAGATAAAGGAAATATTAATTTTCTTGGGTAAAGTGATTTTTTTTGTTCATGTAATAACTTTTAGCAATGTTCACTGAATTTGGAGAGGCAACAGGAAATGCTGTGATGTCTGTAAGTGTCTATAACTTGAAAAAAGAGATAAGACAAATATGGCATAAAGTTAAAATCTATTAAAGCAAAGTGATAATTGATTAAGTTTTCATTCTATTTACCTCCCTACTTTCTGTACACTTGAAAACTTTCAAAATTTAACCCCAAAGAACAAAAGAAAAGCAATAGTTTACTGAAATCGTGGGTTTGATGTTCTGGTTTGAATTTTTATATGCTCATTAAAATAACTGTGCATTAAAGTAGTTATTTGTTGTTGGTTATGGGATTACTAATGGATGTGATTTTTGAACCTGTTAACTAGCCCAGACTTAATAGTTGGTCTGTTCTCTTGATACGATGCCTACCTTTGATGGGAATCTGGACAGGCTTGCAGAATCGCCACTGATGTTTCATGCCTGAGATTGGCAGGATCCATTTGGAGCATAAAAATGGCAAATACTAGAACTCTCGAAGTTCCTTTGGGAAGGACCTTCATTAGTATTAGCATCCCAGTGATTGTGATTGCCTGGACTTTGTCAGCAGAAAGAATCAGGTAGTTCTAGTTTAGACATGCTGGTTCCTAAACTTCAGGCAGCTGTAGAAATCTGGGCATTGATTGCTTTCCAGAATCAGGACAGTTTTTCAGCCAGATTTTCTCTTTGCTGGTCCCCAAAATACTGATGACTGTACCTTCAGGGCTTTTGGGGTACATCATGGGAAAGAGAGAAGACTTGTGCAAAGGAAACTTAATAAGAAACAACTGCTCTTTGCAGCCAGGCTTCTTGCTTTCTATGAAGTCTTTGGGTATTTCATCTCCTGATTGTGAACTCCAAGTTGTCTCCATGGGGAAGTTACAGAAAAAGGTCAAAGCCTGGTGATTCTGTATCCTGACACAAGCCAATGAGTGTTGGGAATAAGCTAGACATAGGGGACTAACCTGGAAACCTAGGATTCCATGAGCATGGATTTGAGGAGACATCTGGAGAGAGTCACTTTTGTAGAGGAGACACAATCTCTGAAGTGGAGACAGAAAAAGGAAGGGTTCTGAGACCACAGTATTTGTGCATCTTGTAAACTACTTCTTGGGAGTGCAATAGAGTCTTCCACCCCAAAGCAAGCCTCCTGCCTCTCTAAACAGTGTATTATCAGAAATTTGCTTTCCTACTATAGTCCTGGGTCACTTAATGGGGATACATTCTGAAAATTGTATTGTCATATGATTTTGTCATTGCCCAAACACCGTTGAGTAAGCTTATACAAACCTAGGTGGAATAGGTCAATTCTTCCACGTGGCCTCTTGAAGCATAAGAGACATGGTTAACATGCCATGTAAGAGGATGCTGCCAGTGTCCTGAGGCAAACTGTTTTAGAGTAAACTTCTTTTTTTGTAAGCAGGAGTACATGCTAAAATATGATCAAAGTATGACATAATAAATACAGAACCCACTAACATAGTCAATTATTATCATTATCCAATATTGGGTACTGTGTATAATTGAGCTATGTTTTCTATGACGGGAAGTGCAGAAGTCTATGTTCACGGTGACCAGCATCATCTATGAACACGAGGAATGGATTTCATTACAATGTTGGGACAGCTGTTCTATCCCTAGGCAAAGAAAAAAATTTCACCAAATAGAGGAGAAACCAGTAGAGTAGAGGAAGTAGTTCAAGCAAAGAAATGGGGGCGGGGAGAGGAGGTTTTTTGAGAATGAAATTGACTAACTTATGCTATGTGCATATATGACTATATCACAATGAACCCCACTATTCTATATAATTATAATGCATGAATAAAATAGTTTTTTGAAAAACCTAAAAAAAATAAAAAGAGAAAGGAAGTTTTCACCTCCATTATAATCTTTTTAGGTTGCTCTCACATAACAGGGTTCATACTGACAGGAACATCATTATGTACTTTCAGAAGGGCACTTAACTTTGGAAGCCTTCGTATAGTTATGGAAGGGGAAGAAAGCATAGAGCCAAGTAATCTCTAAACATTTTAGCTTAAATTTCCACCCATCACCAGGTGAAATGACAGGGGAACATGACTCATCCATCAGGATTTCTCAAACTGTTTGCCTTGCTGCTTTCATAAATTTAAAGGAAAATTAATAAAATATTAACTGTATTGGCATGTCCACTAAATAGAAGATTGTTCTGTCTGCTAGAAAACTGACTAAGATTCTATGTGAAATCCACTTAAAGGTAATTCTAGCTATTCATTTTTTATACTCAACAGTAGGACTAATTTTATTGAAAATGTTATTGATTTTTCCAAAATAGAGTTCTCTGGGCATATGTGATAAACATATTGGCTGGATTGCTGAAAAGAAATATGAGATTTTGAAAAGAAAAGAGAATTTGCCAGTCAACAAACATTGAAATTCAGGGTCTAGAGTTGTGACACAACTCAAAGAGGTTAACAAGTAACGGCATTATTTTTGAGTTCCTAGGAAGTATCCTTAGACCCACAGCTGAAGGATGCTCAGGAATTCAGGTAAATGGGAGACATGCATGAATGGGATGGTCCAGACCAAAGACGGGGTCACTAAGATGTGCCTAGACTATAGAATCTTGGCTCCCAACTTGATGGCATATTAGACTAATGTGGATAGATTTTTTAAAAATACTGGTACCTGGATTTCAACCCCATTTAGTCTGATTTAATTGCCCTGCAGAGTGGCCTGGGCATAAGGATTTTGCAAAACTCCCCAGGTGGATCTAATATGTACCGAGGGTGAGAACAAGTGTTTTGAAGTGCAGGATCACTTCCAGCTGAAGAATCTGGCTTCCTGGACAGGGTCCCATCCCTGCCCTTAAGGAGCTCTCTCATTACTTTATGATTTCCTTTTCCTTGCCTCTTAGCATTTGTTCTACATAGAAATTTTTGTCTTTCTTTCTTCCTTGAAAGTGAACTAACCACAACAAACAAAAGGAAATAAGTGATTATTACATCCAGGCAGCAAATAACCACTACCAACGATAGATATCTTAGTTTACGTAAGTAGTTCAGTAAACAAATGCTGGGTTAAAAGCCAAAGGAATGCACTTCCCCCACACCACTGAGCAAAGCTCATCCATATGTCCCCTGTGGTCTGATGAGTGAATCAAGGTCATTCCTTCCAGAGTCTGTTCGTGTCTTATGGAAGCTATCAGAGACTGTATTCTACTATAGCCTGTTTGTTTGAATGGTAAGGCTTTTGTAATAGGCAAGTGATCAGACAACTATGGCCGTGTTGCCAAATCCAGTCCACTGCCTATTTTGTAAATCAAGTTTTATTGGAACACATCCAGGTCTACTCACTGACTTATTGCCTATGACTCCATCTGTACTACATGGCTGCATTAAATAGCTGTGACAGAAACAACAGACTGAAAAGCCAAAAATGTTCAGTAGTTATTTGCACAAAATGGTGGTCAACCTCTGTTACATAGACATTTTCATAATGGACCATTAGCATTTGCCGACTGTGGTAAAGATTATTTTTTTTAAATGCTACCAATTCTTTACTCCTTTCTGTATCTATCTCATTTTCAAAGAGACTGCAACTTCCCCCATCAGGAATAGATCCCACTTCACCAGTCACTGGATCTGGAATGGTTTTGTGAGTTATTTTTGCCCACAGAATGCCACAGAAGTGATGCTGTACCCTTTCTGAGCCTGGGATGAGGCCTGCCAACTTCTGCTTATTCTCTTAGAGACCTGCTGCTGCACATCCACTCTGGCTAATATCAGCATGGTGGAAAACACATAGTCCAGTCAAGCCACAGCCTCAACCAAGGGCCAACCAACCTCTGGAAGCAGAGTTGCCCGCCTACATGGCTTTCAACTGCAGATGCATGAACAAACGTGATCAAATTCAAAAGAAGAGCCCACCAAAGCTCAGCACAAATAGCCAACATACAGATGCATGGGCTAACTACGTGTTTGATGTGTGAGCCACATAGTTGGGAGTGGTTTGTTACACAATACAGGCAAATTTACCTATCATTAGGAATTAGGCCTGCAAGTCTTGTGGTAGGATTTCCGTTCCCCTCCCCTCCCTTTTTCAATGTGAAAATATCTCAGTCTTATCCACACACTCCAATCTGAAAACAGCAAAAGGGAACAATTTATAGAAAATAATCTTATGATGATTCAATGGCACTTTAACCAAACATGAACAAAATAGCTTGGTTTCCGAACAGAAATAACAAATCTGGGAGGGCATACATATAAATATATTTTGACAGCTTCTTTGGGTAAAGAAAAAAAAATATAGTAGTGAATATCCTATTTGCCTAGGATAATGTCAGATCATTAACCCCATCTTTGCATAAGAGGCCCTTCTCCTAAAGAACTGTGCACCCCAGTGTTTGCATGAAGTCTGTGTTCTCAGCTTAGTGATTAACTGGTTTCTCTTCTGATAAACCAAAGTACAATAGCCCCCTGAGATCTATCTATCACTGTTTTAATTTCATCCTAATATTTTTCTCTATTATCTTATATATTTCATTGTAGATTGTCTTTTTCCATAAGGTACGTTCTAGGAGACATTAGGGACTTCTTGTTTTTCTTTAATTGCTGCTCAGCAATACCAGTGATGGCACCTGATAAATCTCAGTGAATATTTCTTCAACCAGTGGTATATACTCTTGCATTTTATGGGAATAATATAATTTTTATTTTCCAAGTAAGTACCATATGTTAATGGCTTATTTGGGAGACGTGCTTTTTGTACAAAAGTAAATAGAATGATGTACAATTTGTAGAAGTCTAATCTGTTCAATGAATAGATATAAAAAATACAAAAATCCCTGGTTATTCTTCATCTTTATACCTGTCTGTAATTTTACCATTATACAAATGTCTTATTGTCACCAACTCTGGCCACAAGTAGAGAAAGCAGGTTGCTGTTTGTGTTTTGGAAATAGAAATAAATCAAGTTTCCCATTCTGTGGGACCCACAGGAAAACCACAGTCAGATATGTCAGTAGAATCAGAAGATTCAAAAGGCCTAAAATTCTGTGAGCTCAGGAAGCTACCCAATTAACGAAGATTAAAGTCCAAATCTGACTCATACACCTATTGGAGTGTGAGTGCCAGGCAGTGTCCAACAGTATCCAATCTTGTTTTGCAACCAGGTTAATGCTCTGTGCCTTGTGGGGGCTGGAGATTGGAATTTCATTTTTAAAAGAAGCATGAAAAATACTCTGCTCTCCATCAAGAAGTGTAATGAGTAGGTTTTAACTATTCTCTCCCATCCCAAATGATTGAACTGGCACTAGAGCCAAAAATTGGAAATGTCTTAACATGCATTAATTGCTTAATGGTTGTGTTGTCTGCCTGAAAAGGGCGGGGTGGTATTTAAGTTGCTTAATGCCTTTACATTTTCCCATGGCAAAATACTTGTGATTTGGTGATGCTATAATTAAAGTCTTACATAAACAAAGTCTTTGGAAAGGAACAAACTGGCTTCCTTGGAAGAGACATTTTGGTCAGTTCCAGCTGCTCTGCCTACTCCCTTGCTGGGAGAGTCAATTGCCACCCCCAATCCTACTCTTTCTCTAACTTTTAGAAATGCCTTAGTTTCAATTTCTGCCTGTTTGTGTGTTACACTGAACATAAGCTATGGGGGTCAGAGAGTGGATGGAGAGATATTTTAAAATAGAAAATATTTTACTGCTTGAAAGAAATTTCCAAAACGAGTTGAAATATAAGTAATAAAGCGAGTGTATTAAACTTAGATGAGGATGGTTACCTGGAAGCCGGAGAGCCTGGTAATGAGAAACCCCAAGGGCAGAGTGGGATGCATCTTGTAAAACCAGTTGATCAAATCTTTATTACTGTATAAGGAAGAACCTTTGAACCAATGTGGTTTGCTCTCTTATGTCTCAGAAACAATTTCCTCTAAGAGTATTGATGTTAAATTTCTTACCTATGGGTCTTCTATGGTGGTTAAAAAAAAGAACTCTTAATTTAAGGGAAGGAGGCATTCGACCAACCAAAGAAAGCAAGAAACCCAGAGGGTGACCTCTGGTTTCCATGGAATCATTACCTTTGGGCAACAAGAGGTCGTTCCTTTTAACATCCCCTACTGCAATCCCCTCTTGTTTATGTACATTTACAAGAAAGGGGGGAATCAATGGGTAAGGATCAGCTTATTTAACTAAAGGTTGCTTTCACAGTTTGTTCTTTTAGTTTCCTAGATTTTAATTTTTTTTTTGTGTTGTCGTCTTTGCTATGTTTGATGGTGAGTCATTCGTTATATTCACGGGTCCAAGTCTCCCACTGAGAACTCATAACCTGTTCTTAAGTAAAAACAAATATGAGCTGCAAATATAGTTTTCTTTAGATATTTGCACCTCTTCAGCTTTCAAATGTTTGAAATTAAATATTATGTGCCTTTCATTTACTAAATACCATAAGAAAACTGGATGTGTTGAAATCAATTCACTTTTCCATTAGATTTATTGGCAATTCTTCTAAGGCTGAAATGAGAGAAGAGAGTCTGGGGGTCTTTTGACTTAGATGTTGTGGCAGATTGATGGCATTTCTGTTCCTATTTATGACTTCCCTGTATCTAAACCTTTGGCACTGAGATGCTAAAACTCTTGCCACAAAGAGACAGGTCTATCTGACTTGCTTTGTGACTTGTTTCTGCCAACAGAATGCAAAGAATCGATTGTGGACCTGTTCCAAGCCTGGGCGTCAAGACATCTTGAATGATGCCTCTTTCTGTCTTAGAACTGGCCATGGCCACCAACTGAGTCAGCCTCACTAAGTCTCTTGGAAGGAAAGAGGCACACAGGAGATTTTGGTGGTCTCAACCAATGTCAAAATAGAGTAGCTTGGAGTCAGTCAACCCCCAAGTATAGAAGGAGCCCAGCCAAGGTAAGCAGAGCTGCCTTCAAGTCCACAACTGACCACACATGTATGAGTGAGCTCTTCCAAATCCAGCAGAATAGCCTGATGGTATGGAAACTCATGAACACTAAAAGATGCTTATTCTGAGCCTCCTGAGTTTTGAGGTAGCTTGGTATACATTAATGTTTAACTGGAACAAATATTTAAAGGAGATATTTTGTAGATAATAGCAGTAGCCATGGGAAGGGAAGATTCTGGCATTTTCAAGAATTCCAAGGCTGTTATGGTTTGGATGTGAGGTGTTCCCCCAAAAGCTCACATGTGAGACAATGCTAGAGGGTTTGGAGAGGAAAGGACTGGGTGAATCAGTGAATCAATCACCTGATGGGATTAATTGAGTAGTGACTAAAGGCAGGTGGGGTGTGACAGAAGGAGGCATGCATCAGAGGTGTAACTTTGGGGTGTATATTTGTATCTGGAAAGTGGAGATCTTTCTCTCTGCTTGCTGACCAACATGTGAGCCGTTACCCTCCGCCACACTCTTCCACCATGATGTCCTGCCTCTCCTTGGGCCCTGAGGAATGGAGCCTGCTGTCCATGGACTGAGACCTCTGAAACCATAAGTCTTCAAATGAACTTTTCCTCCCCTAGAGTTGTTCTGAACAGTGTCAGTGGTGAAAAAAGCTGACTAAACCAAAGGCCAAAGTCAAATGCATGAAATGATATAAGTATAACTTGAATTTATGAATAAAGAGAGATTCACTAGAATTCAGGACAGCATCTGTTGCTTATTAAATGGGAAGCACATGATCAAAGAAAAGGAGAGTAGTTCTGAAAAATACAGGGAGAAGGATCACTAAACAAGGCCATATTCTTTTTTTAATGAACACCTACAGCTTTCCAGGCATTGTCCTAGGTACTTTTATATATAATGCCTCACTTTGTTCTCACAAGATTTTTGTAAGGTATGTGTTTATTTTTTCCCTAATTTTTAAATAAGAAAGCTGACCTTCAAAATTATTGTATAACTCAATCAAAATCATATGGATTTTGTTGCAGAGACAGGATTTTAGATTGAAGTCTATCTGTGAAGCCCATGTGCTTCTCAAGAACTGAGAAGGAAGGATCTGAAGTTTTATTCCTCTTGCAAGCTGCCAACCAACCTGCTACTGTATCATGGATGCTGGCAGAAGACCTGTCAAAGATAAAGAACTTCATAATGTGTGGCACAGCAAGCATGAACATCAGCGTAGTTTGGTTAGTTCCTCTTGTCCTCAAATCCAATTGATGGCAATGAGGTCTAAAAAATGCTTTTATAAGCTTTGGTTTGTATTCAAAGAAAAAGGTGCACTATATATAAAGAACCAACATATTTTATAATAGATAAAAAAAATTCCTGAATTTTGTTCTAAAAGAAGACACCGTCTCTTTTATCTAGAGCACAAAGCTAACTTCCCATTTGCTCCTGAGGAGACACTGTCTTTTTCCAAGTCTCTTCTCTGCATGATATCCTTGAAAAGATACTCTAAAACACAGTGGAGTCCTCTGCTCACAAGACATACAGAAATGTGAGGGACTTGTGCAGAATTTTTTCAAAAAGCGTTTTCCATCATACATCTGATAATGGTTGTAATAAATTGGGGTCTCTGAATCCTGCTAGCCACTGGCTTTACCTGATTACTGATTTTTAAAAATAGTATTCAGAGAGGTTGGGATTGTGGCTTAGTGGTAGAGTGCTCACCTGGCATGCATGAGACACTGGGTTCTATCCTCAGCACCACATATAAATTAAACATGAAGAAATTGTGTCCACCTAAAACTAAAACTAATAATAATAATAATAATAATATTCAGAAAAAGTGACAGTATGACTCTCATTCAGGAATATAAAGTGAACAGATATTTTGTTTAATCCATTAAGTGACAGAACTGGAAAAGATGTTAAAATCAGCCCCAATTTTTAAAAAATATAAATCTTTATTGGTGAATCAGGAAAAATGGACTTCAAGTAGACACAAACCTGGCTTTTTTAGAGCAAAATTTGGCCCTTTATGCTCCACAATTCATTTAATAGTCAGGAATAATTTGCATTGCCATTTGTACCCTACACATTAGCTTTGATCTGAGCTGAGTTCTAAAATAACCTAGTCAACGATACAGCACATATCTCAGGGGATGAGATAATCCCAGTAAGCCCAGCATTTTACCGAAAGGATATCCAAAGAATGACCCTTCCCTCTTGTCTTTTGGGCATAACTTCCAGAACCCCTTATGGATATCTTAAACCATGGATATTACTGAACCACATTCTGCTATTTTTTTCCTATAGATAAGTACTTATGATAAAGTTTGTGTATTTATTTATTTATTTATTTAGGTGCTGGTAATCGAACCCAGGAACTCATTCATGCTAGGCAAGCACTCTACTGCTGAGCTACATCCACAGTCCAATGATAAAGTTTAAATTATAAATTAGGCACAGGAATAGATTAACAACAATCACTGATAATAAAATATAACAATTATAACCATATGCTATAACAATTTTAACAATGATAACCATATACTATAAAAGTTTTGTGAAGGTGATCATTCTTTCTGACTCTCAAAATATCTTACTCTACTTTTATCTTTATACTTAATCTTTATACTTAAAGGAAGAACTTTATAGCTTTTTTTTTTTTTTTAAGCATTCTTGACTTGCCAGCATCATGGTTCTTGAACTTTGGGGCCAATATTAAGCAAAATAAGTGTTACTGAAACACATACACTATAATACTTTGGCAGTCAATCTGGTAACTGACATTTCAATATGTGACCAACAAATACACTGGACAAAATAAACAATAATGTAGTAAGCAGGACAAAGCAGAGAACACAGTTTTTTTTTCATGCAACACAAGGCAGCATGCAATTTAAAACTTATGAATTATTTCTGTAATTTTCCATTGAATATTTTCAAACCATGGCTTACCACAAGGAACTGAAAACATGAAAAGTGAAATTGTGGATAAGAAGGAACTATTATAATCTCTTTTGCTTGCTTCAATGCTGTACGTATCTTTTCAGTTGTGTTTTGTTTTGTTGTTTTTGTTTTTGGTACCAGGAATTGAACTCAGGGGCACTGGACCACTGAGCCACATCCCCAGGTCTATTTTGTATTTTATTTAGAGACAGGGTCTCTCACTGAGTTGCTTAGTGCCTCACCATTGCTGAGACTGGCTTTGAACTTGCGATCCTCCTGCGTCAGCCATATCTTTAAATTTATAGCAATATCTTCCTCTTCCTCATTTTTTATGTGTAGATGAAAGAGTTGATGGTCACACTTACCATCTAACTTCATGCCAAAGCTTCTATTCCTACGAAGCTTCAACACCAACAAAGGTCTTTGGGTCTTTCTAATGGGAAAGCTCTGTCTGACAGCTTGAACTCATCAGATAAAGACATCAATATGTTTTCCACAGCTTCAAGAATTTATCTTCTGATAGGAACAACTGATACTGGTTTGTTTCCCCTGTTGGTAGAACTTGACAACTAGGAACCTTGCCCTAATGCAGCTGTGTCTTGTAACCCTCTGCTAGCAGCCTCACCTTCTTGAACAGCAATTCCTTATGCATAGAGATGAGGAGCAATTTTTGAGTTAAAACAATCTGGAGGCCTTACAAAACACATCTCCTCACTCTTATCTCCTTTGCTTAAATTTCTTAGATGATAATAATAATTATAATAATAATGTCTCCTTTTTTTACAATAGAAATATATTAACTGCCTAATTAATATATTATTTTATTTCAAACTATCCATATTACTATCACTTGAGATGCTATGATTTAGGAATCTCTTTCCTTGAGTAATAGCATTAATTTCCTACCTTAAAATAGAATCTGGAAATAATAATGAAAAGTATCCAAAGAATTCTAAACTTGCTTTGTTACTTTATCTCCTTTTCCCACACTTCACACTCACACTGATATTTGAGGTGTCAATATTGCTATAAACCATGGTTTCTCACACCTTAGCATATATCTAAATCAGCCTTTCATCACTGTGACAAAATGCCTGAGATAGTACAACTTAAAAGAGAGAAGGTTTATTTTGGCTCCCAGGTTCAGAGGTTTCTATCCATAATAGCTTGGCCCCATTGCTTTTAGGTTTGTGGTGACATAGTACGTGGTGATGGAAGTATATGACAGAGGAAAGCTGCTCACCTGTGATTGCCAGTAATAAAAAGAGAGAACTCTTTTGATAACAAATCCCCTCCCCCCAAATTCATTAAGTATGAGCCCATCAGTGGGTATTCATTGATGAGATCAAAGGCCTCCTGACCTAATCGTCTCTTGAAAGCCCTACCTCTGAACACTCTTGCCTTGGGGACCAAGCCTTCAATCCATGAGTCTTTGGGGGACATTTAAAATTCAAACCATAACAATATAAAATTTTAATTTTAGTTCTTCAAGGAATCAGTATAGTGTTTTCATGGCAGTTATACTAATTTATAGTCCCACCAACAGTGCATAAGGATCCTCCCTCATCCTCATCAGCATTTGTTATATTCTGTATTTTTGGCAATAGCCATTCTAACTGGGGTGAGATGACACTTCACTGTGGTTTTGATTTGCATTTCCCTCATCATAAGGACTATAGAGCATTTTTCATACATTTGTGGGCCATTTACATATCTTCTTCTGATACTTGTTTATTCAGATGAATACTCTGCAAACATTTTCTCCCATAGTTTGCTCTTAACTTTAATGATTGCTTCCTTTGGTATGCAGAGGCTTCTTAACTTGATATAACTCGATTTGCCTATTTTACTTTTGTTATCTATGTTCTGGGGGCACTATCCCAAATATCCTTGCCTCTACCAATGTGTTTAAGTGTTACCCTTGTTGTCTTGTAGGAACTTCATAATTTTAGATCTTACATTAAGGTATTTGTTCTACTTTGAGTTGAGTTTTATGGATGGCAAGAGGAAGGGAGCTAGTTCATTCTTCTGCAAACGTAGAACCAGTTTTGCCAGCACCATTTATTGAAGTGATGTTGTTTTTCCAATGTATGTTCTTGACACCTTTATCAAACATGGGTTGGCTGCATGTTACATGGATTAATTTCTGAGCCCTCTGTTCTCTTCCACTGTTGTGTGTGTGTGTGTGTGTGTGTGCGCGCGTGTGTGTGTGTGCGCACGCGCACACATGTGCTTTTTTGTTTGTTTTGTTTGTTGTTATTCCAGGACCATGTTGTTTTAGTTACTATTGCTTTATAGTATATTTTATGATATCCATTGATATCCATTACTTTGTGCTTTTGTTTGTTTTTGTTTTGTTTAGTTTGCTCAGGATCATTTTGGCTATTTTTGACCTTTTGAAGTTCCATAAATTTCAGGCTTAAAAGAATTCAAGAGAATATCTTTGGTATCTTGATGGTTATTATATTAAATATATAGATTTCCATTTGGTAGGGTGTTGAAAACTACAAAGATCCTTGACGAATATAGATACAAAATTTCTCAACAAAATAGTAGCAAGGTGAATCCAATAGCATTTCAGAAAGTTCATACACCTTGAATAAGTGAGATTTGGCCCAGGAATGACAGAATGACCTAATACTGACAAATCAATAAACATTATTCAGCCCATAAACATAACAAAGGATAAAAGCATATGGCCATCTTAGTAGATGCAGAAAAACATTCAATAAGATTCAACATTTTTTTCGTAAGAACTCTCAACAAATTAGAAGAGAAAGAGCATACCTCAAAGTGTTAAAGGCCATATATGAAAAACCTAAACCAGAATCATACTGAATTGGGAAAAGTTAACAGTCTTTCCTCTAAAATCTGGAACAATGAGGTCCATTTTTGTCACTCTTATTCAGTATAGTATTTGAAATCTTACACAAGAGGAAGAAATAAAAGGCATCCAGATTGGCAAATTGGAAGTCAAATTATCCATGTGTGCCTATAACATGATTTAATCCCCAGAAAAAAAGTTGTTACATATGATAAATTCTGTAAGTTGCAGGATACAAATCAACACATAAAAATATAACATTTTTGCAACAATGTAAGAAAAGAAATCAAGAAAAAAAATCCCATTTATGCTAGCTACAAACATATTCAGAAGTAAATTTACCAAAGAAAGTGAAAAATCTTCACAATAAAAATTATGAAACATGGATGAAAAAATTATAGAGGACACACAAAAATGGAAAGATATTCCATGTTTATGGGTCTTTTGGTAGGGTCTTCTTTGGTAGTGTATTTGTTTTCTATTTCTGGTATAACAAATTACCTACAAACAGTTGTCTTAAAACACTTGGCTTTATTATCACAGTTCTTCAAGTCAGGAGTCCAGGTGGGCTTATGTGCATAAGGCCCCATAATGTTTTCATCCAGATGTCAACTGGGCTGTGCCGTCATTTGGAGCCAAGGCTTTTCTTCCAAGCTTATTCAGATTGTTGGGAGAATTCATTTCCTTATTATTATAGGACTGGAGTCCTAAACATCTTGCAGGTTTTACCATGTGGCTCCTTTTTCTTTATAACTCCCTGCATATTGAATTCCTCTCTTACTATACATCTCTGACTTTCTCTGATGGTGATCTCTTGATGCAGATTTAAAGAACACGTGTGATAGATTAGGCTTACCTGAGAAATTTTTCTTTCTAAGTATAATGGTGCCATAACTAATCATAGGAGTGAAATCTATAATATTTACAGTCCTTGGGATTTCCATAGAATGTCACCAGGAGGCTGGAATCTTGGAGACACTCTTCAAATTCTGTGTCCCACACACAGGTTTTGATACAGTGCTGTGGGAACACTGAGGCTGATGCATCCAAGTTCACTCAGGGGATTTGAAGAAAGACTGAATAAAAGGGGTTGTGAATGATGGAGCCTAAAAAATAAATAGAACTTGGCAGCTTAAGACATAGATGGTATCAAAAGGGTAGCAAAAGAGCATTGCAAATGGAGAAAACTGTGTTCCACTGTATGGCCTCCCCTCCACCCCCAATGTTTAAGAGCCCAGACCCAGCAAAGTTTTCTGGGACAGAAGCTCAGAGCTTGTTGGTTAATTGTGTAAGTACCTTAACCCCTTATACCCAGATCCCTCTATTGTTAAATGATAGCTTTAACCCAGATCCGTATTTGACAATTCATGACCTATGGAGTCTTAGGGTTTTGAAGAGTAGGGGACTAGTATACACCAGAAACTGGTGCAAGAATCCAGAAAGCTGCATGTCAATCTGTGGTGTCCTCACTCTTGGTTTAACCAGAGCCCTGACCTGCATCTATATGTCTTACATGGTTTGTCTCAACATAAGATTTCACTTAGAATAAGAGTTTATTTATATAAATCTTGTAAATTCACATATAATATTTCCATAACATGCTTGTTTTTTGTTAGTCTCAACTTTTGTATTTCATTTATTCAGCTGTTTTTTTTTTTCCTTTTTTCTTTTATACTGCTGTGTGCCAGTCACCACATTAGGTGAGAGGTTTAATATAAAGCAAAAAAAAAAAAAAAAGATACGTTTTCTCTTTCTCTGGAGATTGTCATCTCTTGGGCAACATAAACATTTATCGAACAATCACAAATAAATGCCACATTGCATCTACGATAAGTGCAATAAGCCTGAGGTTCTTGAGGTTATTATAACTGAGGTAATTTCCCTAATAATGTAGGAGGGAAAGGCCTTCCTGAGAAAGTGCTGAGGAGATTGAAATTTGGAGGGTCAATGGCAATTAACTAGATGACTCGAAGGAGAAATGACACTTCACACATGGTAGATGTGGCAGGAGACATGGTAAGGACTGAGTGAAAGTCAGTGTGGCTTGAACAAAGAAAATCCAGAGGAGTCCAGATGCTTCTGCTAGGATCATGGGAAATGTTGTTGGTTATGTTAAAGAGTTTGTTTTTATCCTGAGATTTTGGATTCCAAAAGAATATCATCTGAAAAGAGAAGAAGGGTCAGAAAGAGGCAAGAGGGGATTAATTCAAGAAGGCTGATTTGGAGGGCTGAATAAACTAAATATGATCACATGTTAGACTTAGGAGCACGGTGATAGAGAATATGAAAGTAAAAATCCAGTGCACTCCATATAGATGAGAAGTAAAAATCAAGTGGATGTGTTGAAGGTTTGGATGTGGGAGATGATGGGGAAGAGGTTTCAAAGGTAAAGTCTTAAGTTTCTGGATTGCAAAACTGGAGTCTGGTCTGAAAGAGTTCAGCAAACAGAAATCTTACTCCATTATTTTGTGACTCTTGCAAAAATTCTGTGCTTGCAGTCATTTGAGGTCAATTTGTTGCTTCCAAAACTTTTCCTGGGGTGAGAGCAGTGCCATTAATGGAGACAGGGTACTGGAAGAGATCCAGATTGAGGAAGAGAATCTTGATTTATTTATGATCATGCTGCATTTTATGTACTGACACTATACTTAGACTTAACTATTCACTTAATTTGTTAGGCCTAGAGCTTGAAAAAGAGATCATTTGTGCCATCTGGACTGCAACACTTTCATCTTCTTGCAACAATAATAAAATATTACTTAAAGACCAATGTAAGAATAGATAATATATAGTAAAGGAGAGGGTGATGCAATAGAATTCATACTAGTTGTTATTATAATAGCACAAAAATGGCATGGGGCTTTCTGTTAATAGCTGTCAGCCTAATTGTAAACCTTGCCAAAATTTTAATGGTTGCTAAATTATGCATATGATATAATTTTGGGTCATATAGTCTTGACAGGTAATTTCTAGAAGCAATGAATTGGTCTCAAATGACTGCAAGCACAGAATTTTTGTAGCAGTCACAAAATAATGGAGCAAAGATTTCTTTTTTGCAGAACTGTGTCTGACCACATCTTGTAGGGCACTGACTCTCAACTTGTACTGCCCATTTCCTGTGTGAGTTTGTAAGCATCCCAGCATCTCAGTTAAATCAGAATCACAATACCCAGCCAATTGAATCAGAATATCATGGTTGGTGTTTTTCCAAGTCACTCATGGTTCCTGTGTATAGTCAAGATTGAAAACCACTGGCTGGTTGAGAGGCTTTGCACAAGGCCAAGCTTGGGCATTGAATCATTTAGGGAGGAACTTAGAATTTGTGGACTATGTTTTTTTCATCTTCTTTTTCTCCTTTAGGGACTAATGACCAGGAAAAGCAGAAAAAACAGTTCCTTTGTTCATAATGCCTTAGGCTCTCCCTGGGGACTCCAACTAGACATAGCCTGAGGGCTTTGGAATAGTTCTAGACTTTAGCTGGGACTTGAGGACCTTCCTCACTTTCTAGATTCTCACTTGAAGACTGCAAGTCAACAAGTTAATCATAGAGACCTGAGACCTTTTCTCATAGCTAGTATCTGTGATTCTTAAGGAAGGCAGTCAGGTTTGGAAAACAAGGTCCTATCATTACTCAGAGTGTGATACTTGGAGCAAGAGTCTCAGCATCATCTAGGATCTTGTAATAAACACAGAATTTCATGCATTCCCCACCTATGAATCAGAGTGAATTTTAACAAGCTATCTAGGTGATTCATATACCCATTAAAGTTTAAGACACGCTACCCTAAAACAATGTTTCCCAAAGAGATGTTTCCTACCATCAACATTATGATGTCTTGGGTTGCTAATTAACAATGTTCTACTCCAAATCTTATAAACCCAGAAGCTCTTGGATGTAGCATGGAAATCTTCATGTTTAATAAGATCAGCTGTTTGACTGTTTGCACAACTACTAAAGTGCAAGAATCCAAGATTTAGAATTGGATCTAGAACACCAGATCTAGAACATTCTTTTAGGTAGCTCTGAGGAAATTGTCAAGCACCACAGAACAAAACAATAAGTTAAATTATTGGTTTCATAACATTCTACCCAAACACATTTCATGGTAGATACAGAAAGCCTTACTCATGGGTCATAGTAACAGTAAACATGCTGGATTCATAGGATATGATCCTAAAAGGAGCTTTATTTGTCTAACTATCCCCTTAAATCTAGTGGTAGGAGCAGTGAATACCTCCTCTGGCTTCAGAGAAAAATCCAGGTAGTCACCATGATTTTATAGTTACCTTTAAATTAATAGAAATTCATATATCACTTCAAGCCACTTACTCACAACTGGATACTTAAAAATGTCTACCTCTGGAAAATAATCAACATTCTCAACATTCTGGATCAGATTTAACATTAACATGTATCTTCTCCCTAGTTAGGACTGGCTATAAACTACCTATTTGTCTTTGGAGAAAAGCTATGGTTTTCTTCTTTTTCCCTTTATCTTCTGCCACTTGCTAGCTGTATCACTACCATCTCCTGGAACAAGCAAGAAGAGGGTAGAGAAAAGACAACAAAGGGTAGAGGAACAGAAAATCCATACTGACTTGAATTCTCATGAAATAAGTTCAAGTGTCTAACTTTGGTGGAGATCGACATCACTCTCTGGTAGGGTCTTGAATAGATTTTCATTGTTTCTCCAATTCCTCTGTCTTCTAATCCATTCCTTACCTGTCACTCCACCCTCAACCACTTTTTTTTTTTTGTCCTGAGTATTCATTCAACAAAGACATTATTGGATTCCAAATAACCTATCAAGTGTCACTTTGGGCAAGAATCATGGTTAGCTTTTGACACATACCCTTCCATTTAACCAACTCACAGGTCCAAGGAGACTGCTGCATCTTCAATCACACCTTTGAGAAAAGGTGGTTATGTAATTAAACTTGGTCCTCAATGCTCATTTTTTCTTGTTTTACCTTCTTAAGCTGATAGCCAGATTCTTGACTTTAGGACACTCAGATACAAGTTCAGATACCATCACTGTGATTTTCTAACTAAAAGGACCAACGTTTACCAGTTCTTCATGTGTTCCTAATAAAGTTACTCTCAGTAGACCCGAGAGGTGGGGAAGGTATTTTGCCTATTTTCCCACCCATCCCCTAGAGGGCACAACAAAAGCTCTTAATGAAGAAAAAAAAAATGTTTCACTAATCTCAATAACCTGATCCTCTTTTTTCTTTGTTACAGATTCAAAAGTTGAAATGGTTCGCAACCATTTCTTCTACATTTTTTGCTCATGATGCAGCACTCCCATTGAAATCTGGTGTTTATCATATTTTGGTGCTTCAGTTGAAACTTCTAGTTTAATACCTTATTAAACTACAAAGCATGCACATGCTCATATTTTCAGCAAAGTGTACTCTAATTTACAGTAATGAGTTTTAAGATTTATAGTAAATTCATCCATTTTTTACAGGAAGCTAATTACTATATCAAGATTGAAATAATATTTGAAATATTAGAAAGTCAAAAATGTGTTAACTATCTTCCTTCTTATTATTCACTATTTGAACTACTACATAAAAACAAGAACCTACTACTAATAAATAACAAAGGCTACACTAAAAAATACAATCAAGTTCTTTCTCTGCTTTGCCACATCTTCCACATCTTGAAAGTACCTTCGAGGACTCAGTTAATGATAAAAGCAAGTATGGGAACAAAACTATAACAAAGCAAATAAAATGACAAGGATCCATGTCTTAGCCAGAATAATCTTACTGTTCATGATGCCAGGGATTTTGTTCACATATGCTGGGGTAACACTATAAGGCTGACTCAATTCCATTCATTGACTATCCTGGGGTTGAATAAGGGACCATAAGCATTCCCAAGAGTCAGAAAATAATTTTGTTTTCTTGATAATTATATGACAGGAAGAATACAAATAATTTTGTACCTTCTTCAAATATTTGGTTAAATGTTACATATTTACACATTGTAAAATAAATAATCAGTTTTCCTTTAGTGCTTTTTAGAACATAATTTATTTTAAATGATAACATAAAAAGAAAAAAATGTACATTTTTACAAAATTTGATCACTTTTTCTGATTCACTTTTTCAAAAGTACTAATATTTTAATTATAATATGTATTAGATAATTATTTTGTTTTTATAATGTTCTCACCCAATAGAGTGTAAACTCTACAAGGGAAGGAACTTGTCAAAATTTTCTCCCTTTTTTCCCAAATATATCAGATATCTAGGTCAATACCTAACTCTTTGTAGGTGCTCAATAAATATCTGTTTTATTTAATTTAATTGCATAAGTATACTGTTTTCCTTGTTTGTGATAATTCGGCCTTTTCTCTGTGAACTTATTCTATTTCTCCAAATTGCTCTAGCCTTCCCTTTTCTCTCAGACATTAAAAAATAAAGGAACTGAGATTGGAAAGCTGAGGCAAGAATTTGATCTGTTGACTTTGTTCAAGACAAGTCATCTTTTCTCCAGAATTTTTTAAACTTTTAACTGAAGTTTAATTTTAAAAGCCACATCTTGGAGTACTTCTTGGAGAATTTTCGCATTCTGAATTTCACACCTCAGTAATCATCTGCCCAGAAATTGTGTTCTCAAAAGCACACCTGCTTAACCTGCAAGTGTTAACCCCGTCTTGGATTACTATTAATGTGTGTTTTAGGCTTTGTAATACATGGACTCGAGAAGTTTGTGCTCTTTTTAGCTGATTTCTTTTACTCAACCATTGTGATGGTTAATTTGAATTTTTAACTTGATTGGATTAAGCAATGCCAATGATTAAGAGGCTTCTGAATTTGTCAATGAGGGTGTGTCTAGGAATGATTGGCATGTGGGATAGCCAACTAAAGTGGAGACCCTTCCTAAGTGTGGGCAGCAATAGGATAATGGCTTGGCTAGAATAAAAATTTGAAGAACAATGAAGCAGCAGCAGATGCAAGCTTGTTTCTTCTTGAACAGGTTCTTTTATTTTAAAAAAATAATAATTTTTAGTTTTTTTTTTTACATACATGGAGCTCAACTTTTCATTTCTCTGGTTGTACATGATGTAGAGTTTCACCATTTGTGCATTCATACCCATACATAGGGATAATAATATCCATATGGGTCTATCATACCCTCCATCCTCTACCTCCTTCCCCACTTCCCCTCCCTCCCCTCTGCTCAATCCATAGTTCTTCCCTTTTTCCTTGGCCCCCTGCCCATTATGAATCAGCATCCCCTTATCAGAAAAAAAAAAAAAAATCTGACCTTTGGGTTTTGGGGATTAACTCACTTCACTTAGCATGATATTCTCTAATTCTGTCCATTTACCCAGAAATGCCATAATTTCATTCTTCTTTAAGGTGGAGTAGTTTTCCATTGTGTGTGTGTGTGTGTGCATTTTTTTAATGTATTCATCTATTTAAGAATATTTAGGCTATTTTCACAGTTAAGTTATTGTGAATTGAGATGCTATAAACATTGAAGTGGCTGCATCTCTGTAGAGAGCTGATTTTAAGTCCTTTGGGTATAGACCGAGGAGTGGGATAGCTGGGTCAAATGGTTCCATTTGGTGGTTCCATTCCCAGTTTTCCAAGTGGTTGTACCATTTTGCAATCCCACCAGCAGTGAATCAGTGTACCTTTTCCCCCACATCCTCACCAACACTTATTATTGCTTGATTTTTTGATGATTGACATTCTGACTGCAGTGAGGTGAAATCTAAGAGTAGTTTTGATTTGTATTTCTCTAATTGCTTTAGATGTTAAACATTTTTTCATGAATTTGTTGATCAATTGTATATCTTCCTCTCTGAAGTATTTGCTTATTTCCTTAGCTCATTTATTGATTGGGTTATTTGTTTATGTGGTGTTAATTTTTTAAAATTCTTTGTATATCCTGGGGATTAGTGCTCTCTCCACCTGTGGTAAAATTTTGCTCTCATTCTGTAGGCTCTCTCTTCATTTCATCAATTGTTTCTTTTGCTAAGAAGAAGGATTTTAGTTTGAATCCATCTCATTTATTGATTATTGATTTTACTACTTGCACTTTCGGAGTATTGTTAAGGAAGTCAGGTCCTAAGCTGACATGCTGTAGATTTGGGCCTGCTATTTTTTCTATTAGGTACAGGGTCTCCAGCTTTATTCCTAGGCTCTTCATCCACTTTGAGTTTTGTGCAGGGTGAGAGGCATAGTTTAATTTCATTTTGTTGCATGTAGGTTTCCAGTTTTCCCAGAAGCATTTGTTGAAGAGCCTATCTTTTCTCCAATGTATGTTTTAGGCACCTTTGTGTAGTATGAAATAACTGTATTTATTTGCGTTTGTTTCCATGTCCTCTATTCTATACCATTTGTCTACATGTCTGTTTTGGTGCCAATACCATGCTGTTTTTGTTACTATAGCTCTGTAGTGTAGTTTAAGATCTGGTATAGTGATGCCTCCTGGTTCACTCTTCTTGCTCAGAATTGCTTTGGTTATTCTGGCTCTCTTATTTTTCCAAATGAATTTCATGATTGCTTTTTATATTTCTATGAGGAATGTCATTGGGATTTTGATTGGAATTGCATTAAGTCTGTATAACGCTTTTGGTAGTATGGTCATTTTGACGATACTAATTCTGTCTATCCAAGAGCATGGGAGATCTTTCCATCTTCTAAGGCCCTCTTCAGTTTCTTTCTTTAGTGTTGTATAGTTTTCTTTGTACAGGTTTTTCACTTCTTTTGTTCAGTTGATTCCTAAGTATTTTATTTATTTATTTATTTATTTATTTATTTTTGGCTATTGTAAATGGGGTAGATTTCCTAACTTCTCTTTCAGAAGATTCATAACTTATATACAGAAATGTATTTGATTCATGGGTGTTGCTTTGTTGAATTCATTTATTAGTTTTAGAAATTTTCTGGTGGAATTTTTTGTATCCTCTAGGTATAGAATCATGTTGTTGGCAAATAGTGATAGTTTGAGTTCTTTTCCTATTTGTAGCCTTTAAATTTCTTGTGTTTGTCTAATTGCTGTGGCTACAGTTTCCAGGATATGTTGAATAGAAGTGGTGAAATAGGGTATCCCTGTCTTGTTCCAGTTTTTAGGGGGAATGCTTTCAATTTTTCTTCATTTAGAATGATGTTGGCGTTGGGTTTAGCACAGATACCTTTTACAATGTTGAGGTATGTTCCTATCATAGCGAGTATTTCTGCTGTTTACCAGTGAGGAGTCCTTGCTTCCCCTAATGCTAAAGTATAACACCTGAGAAGCATGCTGAGGCAAATGTAGAGTGGAAAGTGGAAGGCTTTATTAAAGGATAGCAGAGAAGACTTCTCCCCAGAGGAAGAAGGGGACCTGAAGTCCGGAATCTGTGGAAAAGAGAGGTCTTCCCTTTTTTTATATCTAAGGTCTTTTTTGTCCTCCCACATTCCATCCTTTATTTCCCTCTATTCTGCAGTGATAGAATGCAGGTGGGAAGGCCAAAAGGTGAGAGATAGGTGGACTGATGGGGCAGGGAGGGGTAATCTGGGTAAAAAGGGCCTGGGGTGGTTTGATTAGCACCTCAATGTTTGCTGCAAGCTACTTCATTAACAGCTCTTTAGGGTGGGCCTGGGGGATCTTAGGGACATTAACATTTCAATTTCCCCAGGTGTTGTTCTGGTTTTCTGGGCTCAGATCAGACTCTATCTTCTTTACCCTTTCTTTATGCACAGGATTTACCTAACTACACTAACTACCTATCTTTAAATCTGGTTTCACTAGTTTTTCTAGTGTTTTGAACATAAAGGGGGTGATGTATTTTGTCAGTGCTTTTTCTGCATCTATTGAGATGATCATGTGATTCTTATCTTTATGTCTACTGATGTGATGAATTACATTTATTGATTTTTATATGTTGAGCCAACCTTGCATCCCTGGGATAAACCCCACTTTATTGTAGTGCACTTTTTTAACAAGTTCTTAATTGCTGCTGTGATCATCTTAGGACATCAGACTCTCAGACTCTTACTCCCTTTTTTATTAGTCCAAAGAGTACTCTACCAGTGATTCTACAGGGAGTTTCCAATAGCCTTCGGTCTCAAAGTAGGGTAGCACTATTGATCTCTCTTGTTCTGGGGTTACAGTCACTTGGAATGCACATCTACTGGTTCTTCCAGCTCTCCAACCTGCAGAGGACCACTGTGGTCTATCCAGATTCAAATTACATAAGCCCCCTTTTTATAATTATACTTCCTGTTGATTCTGTTCCTCTAGAAAAACCTAATACATTCCTTGTATTTGTGAGAGTTATCCACACTACTCTGTGACATTGTAGTTTATCCATTCAAAACATAGTAACAATCCATTGTATAAATAAACTATAGCTAATTTATTTGTTTTATTTACTAGAGAGATTTCTTCTCTGTATTTTATATTTGAAGCATGTTACCTGGGACTCTACTGACTCTTAGAGTTGATGAATCCCTAAACCCCAATTAAATAGCATGTCCAAGACCTGCTTATCCCTAGGATGTCTCTTCCCTTCATGATGCCTGCTGCTTGGGCTCCTTTGCCCCAGGGATTTGCTGCAGAATCAGGTTCTTGTCAGGTTTCTGAATTGTGAGATAGGAGTAGTGTGAAATATCTTAGGAGAGAAATCACATCATTAACTTCATGATCACATGGTCATGCACACATACACACAATCTCTCTCAAAGGATCCTTTGTCTAATTGTTGTTTGCCTTAGGAGTTATCCCCTTATCAAAAGACAAGATTATAATAAACTTACCTGAAAAATCACCTTACTTGGCTTTTATTCATGATTCCAGAATTGGGTAGTCGTCAGAACTGAAACATCTTCAAAAACATTGGGGTTACAACATGGTCAGGCTGTATTTATGGACAGAAAAATGAGGTAATGGACAGATAAGTTTTAATTGGTTATAGTTAGCTCTTCTGCCTTATATGAATCAACTGACTTCCTGCTATTTACTGAGGTTTAGTTGCTGTTATCAACTCTACCTAAGAGTCTATGCCTAAATTAGACTTTCACTTAGTCTGTGTATCAACACAGATTGAAGTTTACCATATAAGGATTCAAATTTGGAGGCATCTTGAGAATTAAACTTAATCTAATATATAATTTCCCATATGCTGATTTCTGAAAATACTCATGTTGACTTATGAATTTTCTGGTAAATCCAAATATCATAAGGAGAGCATCTCCCTCTTTCTTTCCTTCTTACTATTATTCTGAGAAAGAGAGACTCCTGGAATACTGGAGAACATGCTCCACTGCACTGCATTATATGGCTATAGGAAGGAGCAGACAATTGAAAAGCATAAGGAGTCATTTATACAAAGAGATTCTTGACCCTGTATACACCATGGACCTCAAAGGCAAACCTTTCTCAGAATAATGTTATCAGTGTATAAAGAAAAATGGGTTAAGCTTATAAAGGAAAGCAATGATATTGAAACATAGGTAGCCAAAGACATCAATAAATGTGAGATAAAGTCAAATATGTGTCTTTATTAATACTTTAAACAACAGAATGAACTATCTAATTCTCTCAAAAATTCAAAGTAGTCAATGTTAAAAAAAAATTTGTAGAGATTTGCAGCATTAATAATATGACAAGAAGATATCCATGATTTCTACTCATGACAGGCATAGGGATTGTAAATCTACTGTTTTGCTTGTCGCAGCCAAAACCAAGAGAAATAATGAGTTTTATTTAGAAATTAGTGAAAATAAACATGTGGATATTTTTCTTATCCACATAGATAGTAGAATCATTTTCTAAAGTCCTTTCTGTTTATGTTCTGTTATTGATTTCTTGCTTAATTCTACTTTAGTTAGAAAACATTCTTCAATTTATATGCTTTCAAATTTCTTGAGATTGGTTTTAGCCTTTGGATATGGTCAATTTGTACAAATGTTCTGTGTATGCTAGAAAGTAAGGTATTCTGCAGTTGGGTACAAAGTTCTGTATTTGAAAAATAAATTTTATTAATCCTTTTGGGCCAATCTTTCAGACTGTTATTGATTTCTTTGCCAGCCTCTTCTATGAATTACTGAAAAAGAAGTATGTTATTCTCAAAATATGATTGTGATTGATTTTCTCTATTCTCCCATGATTTAAGCAAATTTTGTTTTATACATTTTGAAACTTTAGAATTGTTTTATCTTCCTGTTGAATTGAATTTTTTCTTATTAGGAAGGGACTCTCTTGTTTTCTAGAAATGCTTTTGATTTTAAGATCTATTTTCTCCTTGATATTAAGAGAACTACCCCTATTAGATTTTGGTCAATGATCACAAAGTACAACTTTTCTATCCTTTGTTTTCATCTTGTGTGTATAAATTCTTTTACAGTATATACCTTGTGTGTATATATTCTTTTACCTTTTTTTACCTTTTCTCTTTCAAATAACATATCATTGATTTTAATTTCTTCCTTAAAAATCCAGACTGTTCATCATTTTTGAAGCAGAGAGGCAAGCTACACCATACCTAAAACCCTGGCACATATTATCTCTGAGATAAAACAATGTTTTGAGGCAATTAAGTTCATTGCAATATTATTATGCACAGTGAAAGCTAACTAAAACACTTAAAATTTCTTTCAGTAGTTACTCTAAAACTTAAAGCAACTATTAACATACTAAATTTAATTTTTATCAACACTATAATCACATTCAGAAAGTACAAGGGAATTAGGATACAACACTTACTCTTACAATTTCTATGCTTCTACTATTGTGAATTTTAATTACATGTAAATATATCTTAAATCTCCAATTATTGATATTTTTAACTGTCAATGTTTATTCAGATTTACTTAAATATTTACCACTTTCTTTGCTTTTAATTTCTCCTAAGATCACTTTCTTTTTTCCTCAAGTTTATTATATGTTGAATTTCCTTAATGTAGATCTGTTGGTAAGAAACTCAGGATTAATTCATTTTTAATTAATGTTGAGATCATTACATAAAGAAAATAAAGAAATATTAATAATGTGTATCTGTACATGGTTTGTACATACACATGAACTTTCAAGGCCCGTTAGCTGATATCCTACCTAATTGGCATGCCTAATGTCTAGATTTTGGTTTTTTAAATATCATTCTCAAAAAAAAAAAGGACTTACTAAAACAAAACCAAAACAAATAAATAAAACTTTAGAGAAATGACTTGTTCTTGAACTACAGCAAGAAATATATGAGCCTAAAGCATCTTGAAGTCCAAAAACCAAAAAAAGCACTTTGAAGAAACCACATGGTGATGGCATATGCTAATGGGACACAAGAGTCAACTAAAATAGCTCTCGATGACCAGAGCTAGAATAATTTGAGCAACATAATACGTCATGTAGTATTGAATTATAAGCCAAAATATAAAATAAACATTCACAATTCCATGCTGATATAAATAAATGGTTGAGTACATAAATAAATAGCAGAGAACAGACAAATCTCTTGTGTTGAATAATTCAAAATAATTTATGTAGATATTCTACCCTCAAGGAATTGGGACAGAACTCCACTACTTAGTCACGGTTGTGCATCGGGACTTTCTTCCAAAAAGTACATTTAGAAAAGGAGTGAAGAGAAAGTCTACAGTGGAGAAAGTCAGCAAGCACCACCTCAGGCAGTTCATGGAGATTAACACCAACCATGACGTCTTGTTGATATGGTAGAGCTTGATACCATGATGAGAATGCTGCTCTACCTCTGTGCTATTCCTCTGAAAATCTGTAAAACATGAGATAAACATGAGACAAATTCCAATGAGAGGCTCTCTCCAAAAGTAAAAATGGATTTCCATTTTCCATTGACTTTGATGACAGCTTTTTCTATTTTTTTTATCAACCTTTACATAGTAGAATGTAAAGTCTTTGTAAATAGGTGTGATATTTCACTTCTATTAGTCTTAATTAATTGTATCACCTCCCTTGAATGAGTATTTATGTGAATACCTAACAAATATTATGATTTCATTATATGGAGGACTATAACAAAACCTTTCAAACTCAGGGGCTTAACAGAGATGCTTTGTCAGGACCATTGTAAACAGATAGACATCTCTGTTTTCAAATTAATATTAGGTGAGAAAAGAACTATGAATCATTAGATAGTCATAAGGTCTTTACTTTTTCTCTCTTTAGTGGTGGATTTCAGTCTACAAGTTAGAAGCCCTTCTAGTTTAGGAAATTGTCTTAAGGGTAGATTATAAATGTTTGGTGCATTTGAAAATAAGGGTGACAATGGCTATAAAGAACATGATTTGGTAAAATTCTGCTTTTTTTTTTTTTAACTTTCATGTTCTTTTCATGAGCTGGGGGATAAATACAAAATCAACAACAAAATAACACAACTTAACTTCCTAAACTGGAATTGGTTATATAGAAAGGAAAATTTAAAAAAAACAATTTATTCCTTTTCAATCTAGAAATCAAACACTGTTATTCTCTTAGCTCAGAATTTCAACAGTCTGATTCCTTCTGAGTAAAGATTTATTAGCAGTGAGCCTTTTGCTAGGGAGTCATTATACTTATAAAACGCTCCATTGTGGTGTCTCCACTGAGACAGGGAACTGTTTCTTAGGAAATAAGAAATTGGCATTATTTTAAAAAAAAAAAGAAATTAGGAAAATTTGCTGACATCAGCATCTCTAAGAGATAGGAAATGCCACAATCAGTTCAAAGCAGGAGGCCTTCTTATTGAGATGTCTGTGTTATATGGTATCTGCAAAGGCTGTTTCTTTTACAACTAAGGGCTATCTACCAGGGCTGGGGATATAGCTCAGTTGGTAGAGTGCTTGCCTTGCATGCACAAAGGACTGGAGTTTAATCCCCAGCACCACCACCAAAAAAAAAAAAAAAAAAAGTTATCCACCATCCTGTAAACAGCAAAAGTTAAGGACATGTATCAAAAATATCTCCAAATTTTTCATTATTATAATATTTTTAATGGGATTTTCTTGAAATTCACTAAAAGTCATTTCTAGTTAATGAATCATGCTTAGCAATTTATTACATACTTACATCCTGGGCCTCAGATAATAAATTTGCCATTCTAGATATTATAAACTAAATGATATATTGGAATAGTTAAAATAAACACAATTGCACCTCTTTTAAAATTTTCATCTCATTTCATATTAACTAAACATATAGTAAGTACCAATGTTGTTTCATAATTCTATATGCTGACTATATTCAACTTTTATGTTTTATGCTTCCAAAATTCTTTTTAATAAATCTTTTGCCTACCAAACATCCACAGATGTTTACATATAATATCTTATCAGGCTGGGCACAGTGGCACATGCTTGTAATCCCAGCAGTTCGGGAGGCTGAGGCAGGAGAATCATGAGTTCAAAACCAGCCTCAGCAACTTAGCAAGGTCCTAAGCAACTCAGGGAGATTGACCCTGTCTCTAGTAAAAATATAAAAAGGGCTGGGGATGTTGCTCAGTGGTTAAGTACCCCTGGGTTCAATCCTGGGTATGAAAAAAAAAATATATATATATATATATCTTCTGAAGGTTTCACTAATTATTTATATATATATATATATATATATATCTTCTGAAGGTTTCACTAATTATTTATATATATATATATATATATATATATATATATATATATATATATATATTTTTTTTTTTTTGATGTATAATCCATCTGCAATTGTGTTATATGGTAGGTCTTCAATCATGGCCTTCTGCCATTACTTTTGCCATTAAAAATGAGTTTCTTTGTGGACTTCATTCCATTCAAGTGGAATATTTATTTTTCTTTGTGACAACATGATACTGTTTTACTATTTATAGCTTTATAATATGCCTTGATATTTAGTAATGTAAATTGTTCAGCTTTACTCTTCCTGTTGAAGATTGCTCTGTATATTTTTGATCCTATATAGTTTGCAGTCCATTGAGTTACTTGCCCTCATCTTCCTTCCTTTTTAGTAGTATTATATACACATTGCTTTGCTGTCGCCTGTTGGCTGCCAAGGTGTATTTTACTTGACTTTGACCTTGGCTCTATGACTTGATTTTCTTGATAGGACATTGGCAGATATGAGATAAGCAAGGCTTCAGACATGCTTGCCTAATTGCTTAATCTCTCTCTTGCTTCCTCATGTTGCCATAAGAGGATCTTATGTTAGGTGGATGCTTCCTTCCAGATTGGGTTCTGAATAAGCAGATAGATCAAAGCTGCCCCAGATGACTTCCAGACCTGAAACTGAGCAAAATCACCCCCGAGCCAACCTGCAAACATGCCAGTGTGAAAGTAAATGCTTGCTTATTTTTTTAAAATATATTTAATTCTCACTTAATTTGTTCTAAAGTATTTTAGAATAGTTTTATATTTGTAGACAAAATTGGAGTTAAAAACAGGTACAGAGTTCCCAGATAAAACAGTTTCCCCTATTAATATCTTAAATTAGTCTGGTGGACACATGAATCATACCACACATCAGGTGCATGAATCAAACAAACCCAGAAGAATCTTCTACCAGATATAAAAGTTATGGTCTATAATTAATGCTTATTGATTTTTAACTCAATTTTTCTTATTCCTTTTGAAAATAAATTTTACAGCTTTAGAATTTTAGATTTACAGAAATGTTTCCAAATTAGTAAAAAGTTCCCATGTACTCCACTCCAGTTTTCCCTACTATTAATATCTCATCTTAGTATGACACATTTGTCACAACTAATGAACCAAAACTGATATAGTAGTATTAACAAAAATCTATATTTTATTTATGTCTCCTTAATTTTTACCTGATTTCTTATTTCTAAGAATTGCCACATTACATTTAGTCTCATGTCCCTTTAGGGTCCTTCTGGTTGTGAGAGCTTCTCAAACTTTTTTCTTTTTTATCAACTTAACAGTTTTGAGGAATATTGCTGGAGTTGAATTCTCTCATTAGAATTTGTGTGATGTTTTTCTCATTATGAGAAAGGGCTAGCTATAGTGGCACATGCATGTAATCCCAGTGGTTTGGGAGGCTGAGGCTTGAGGATTGTGAGTTCAAACCCAGCCTGAGCAACTTAGAGAAAGTTACATGCCCCTGAGTTCAATCCTTGGTACAAAAAGGAAAGAAAAAAAGGCAGAGTTATGGGTTTGAGGGGTGGACAAAACACATAAAGTGACATACTCATCCCATTTTGTTAAAAGTATAGATGGTCAACATGACTTCTCACTGTTGATGCTAACCTTGCTGACTTGTCTAAGGTAGTTGGCTACATTACAATTATTCTTTATTTTTCCTCCATTCTAGTAAGTCTCAATTCAACAATGACACTAAAAGACTTGTTGTTATATTTCTCCCTAGATACCAAATCTTTACATAAATGAATTGATTTTTTTCTACACCAATTTGTCTGTTCTCCTCATTCTATCTATTCAATCATTTATTCCTATTATTTTACTATCTCGGGTGTTTTGCTCTAATTAGGATCCCATTCTTGTGGTTGTACATGATGTGGAGTTTCACTGGTTGTGTATTAATATATGAACATAGAAAAGTTATCACAATCATTTATTACCAACAGCATGAACTCATGGATACTCATTTTAAATTTTGAGTTGTTATACCACACTATATTATACACTATGCAGCTTATCATATTCCAGGGTTGGCCACTGAGAGCTCTTCAACTTAGCTCCTGTGTTTCATTGAAAGAAACTCATCATTGTGGGTTTTGCTTTGTTTTTGTTTTTGTTTGATCATTTTACTTCCTTACTTTCTGGGATTAGTGGATATAGTTGGTCATTGTTAATGAGTATCACTGTTTCTAGGCCTATTCAGATAACAGAGTCAGAAAATATGTTTCTACTAACCTGTATACATATTAGTATATACATTTCAGTATGTATATATATACTTCGTGCCTCTGTGTGTGTGTATATATATATATATACATATATATATATATACACACATATATAAAGAGAGAGGGAGAGATTTGTATTTTTATTGAGCAAAACATGAAATCATATCAATGTCTCCAGCTTTATCCTAGTACCATATGGATTCTTCTAGACTTCTCCCTTTTCTCCCTTTCTCTTTTTTAAGGAGTCCAACTCTTTGCTTATACTTTCCTTCTCTTCTTCATGTTTCCTCTTCCTATTAGACTTCTTGGTGTATTAAGTAAAATCATCTTAACTTTCAAGTCTCATAAATCCCTGTCATATCTGGTTGTGACAATTGCTTGATTGCTTTGTCTCTTTTGTTGTTGGTTAGTTGGTTGATTGGTTGATTGGTTTTATTAACCATTGGTATATCTGGTTTGATGAAAGCTGATATATTAAGTAGTCAGGACTGAGGTAGGTATGGGTACTGAGGGGATTTATATTAATCCGAATAAAGTTTGACTTTGTTAATTCATACTAGAACCATAGATGCTAGAGTCATGGAATTCCTGGAATGTCTCTCTTGAATTTGGACTTTGCTAAATAGGCTCCTGCCTGTTTCTTGAGGCTTTTCAGTTGAAATTCACAATTATACTTCGTGCCTTCTTAATGCAATGGTAAGATGTAGAAGTTGGAGAACATTCTATAATTTTCTATCTTTTATATGGATTGTGACAAGCCATTTTGTGGCAGTAACTGCCCACCCCATCCCACCTTACTCCAATCCCTGCTGAAGTGTTTCCTGGTGGTACTTCCTGAAACTCTTAACCCCATTCACTGTGTGGATTGTTCCCCACTTAGAAGAGACAGGAAAACTGGAGGGGCTTCTAATGAGTCTTTCCCCCAAATGAGAAAAGACTCTGAGAAAGGATTTATTCTTGGAGGGTTGGAAAAATCTTTCACTATTTTGTTTCCACTCCCTTGGCAGAGTCTCAAGCAATATTAGATCTTCAATGAGAACCTGGTGGGATTCCCACAGGGAAAGCCAACAAAGTGTGATTCTCTCAAGAATGTGGCCCCTAGAAGTTTATCAAACTCATTCAAGTCCATAGCAATTCATGAAAATTGTCATTTAATTATCTCTACCAGCTTATGACTTTAGCAGATTCTGCTCCAGGGGAAAAGAGCTTAGCTGTGACTTTCAAGCTCTCTCTACCTAGATTTCAGGAGACTAGTACCCCTGAAGCTGCAGTTCTCTATGATATTCAAAAAAAGTTACTGATTTTTAGTTCACTAAATTCTTTCTTATCTTAGGGCTAGAAGTAATGACTTCTAAGTGTTCTATATGACAAAATGGAGATAGGAGGCAGTCTTTCTCTTTTATGGCTCTGAATTTTTGGATAACTTCATATGCAACCATAATGTAGAAGAACTAAATAGACATAATATAAAGTATAAATTGTGTATGTGCATGTGCGCACATACACACATAAACACAATTTTTTTGTTGTTCTAGGTATTGAACTCAGGGGAGCTTTATCACTGGGCTATATCCCCAGTTTTTTCTATTTTTTAAGTCATTTTGTTTTTTAGTGACACAAGTTTTTCAGTACATTGCCAAGAATAGCCTCAAATTTTGGATCTTCCTGTCTCTGCTACCAGAGTCTCTGGGATTACAGGTGTGTGCCACCTTGCTCACTCATATACATGATTCTTATTGAGATTGCGTTAAATGCATATAAATTATGTGGAGAATTGATATCTTTACAATATTATTTCTTCGATTCAAATCTTTGAACATATTGCAACCTTAATTTATTTCTTTAATCATCTTTTATCGTTTACTGGATAGAATTCTGTAATATTTGGTTTTATTTATTACTGTTATTTGATTTATTTTGATTTTATTACAAATGATATTTAAAATATTCTGTATTTTCTAGGCATATCTATGTATGTATGCAAAAAAATTTTTTAAAAAATAAAATTTTTTAATAAACTCTTAAATAAAATGTGTATCTACAAAACTACACAAATCATAAGTGTACAGTTTGATAAATTTTCACAAATCACTGCTGTAATCAACATAGCAACAGTATACTTACATTTTATAGTATACTTTTCTTAATTTCTAATACCATAGATTATTCTTGAACTGTTTTTAAAGTTTATAGTAATTGAACAATATCATGTATATCCTTTAGTTTCTAGCTTCCTTCTTTCAACTTTGCTGTAAAATACTCAATTTTGTGAATATGCCGTAGTCACTCTGCCAATTATGGGATATATATTCCAAGATTCCCAGTAGGTGCTTGAAATCATGGATTATAACAAATCTCATAATTTAATACTCTTTCCATCTTAAATAAGCATTCATCATGCACTATGGCTGCACCCTTTGCTGTTTATGGAGCAACAGCAAGACTAGAATAAATTTTGATTTTCTATTTCATAATTTCACAGATAGAAAGTTCATTCTTTTGTTTGTTTTGTTTTCTGGAATTTTTAAAAAAATTTTTAAATTCTAATTTGTTATATATGATAGCAGAATGCATTACAATTCATATTACATGTATAGAGCACATGTTTTTGTATCTCTGGTTGTGTACAAAGTATATTCACACCATTTGTGTCTTCATACATGTACTAAGGGAAATGATGTCCATCTCATTCCACCATCTTTTTAACACCCCTTGCCCCTCCCTTCCCCTCCCTCCCATTTGCCCTATCTAGAGTTCGTCAAATCTTTACATGCTTCTTCCCCTCCCAACCCCACTATGTTGGAGAATATAATGCTAAGTGAAGTTAGCCAATTCCAAAAAAAACAAAATGCCAAATGTTTTCTCTGATATAAGGAGGCTGATTCATAGTGGAGTTGGGAGAAGATTCATTCTTATTGTAGATTTTAGCAACCTCAGCATACATTTTTTCCCCTTATGAAATAATTATTTTTCACTTTTTCAGTTAAAAAATGCACTTCATGGCCTTTCTTTGGCATATCTGAATTGCCAGTATTTTGTGTTGGGTGGCCATTATTAGCTACAACACTGGTGATTTGGCACAAGCACTGCGTTACTTTGACAGTCAACCTGGTAACTGAAAGGGCTACTGAATGACTAATGGGATACTGTGTGGACACACTGGACAAAGGGATGATTCATACTCAAGCCAGGATGGAGACACAACATGAGATTTTGTCACACTACTCCAGACAGTACAAAGTTTAAACCTTATGAATTGTTTATTCCTGAAATTTTTCACTGAATATTTTCGTGCTGTGTCTATTTGTTGGTAATGGAACAACAGGAAGTGAAATCAAAGGTAAGGGGAGACTGCTGTACAATTTATAAGTCCTTCCTAATATTGATGGGCAGTGGGGTAGCTGCAAGTTTTGACTATCAAAAATAGTGAGTATAAAAATAGTATTTATAGATATTTTTTAATATCTATACATAATTCTTTTGGATATATAAAAAATAGTATAATAATGTTATGTTTAGTATTAAACTTCTAGGTGAAGGGAGTTTAATTGATCTGTAGTTTAATTGATCAGTTAAGACAGTAGATTTCCAAAGTGCTTTTATCAATTAATAATCCTAAACTCTTAGAGAAAGTTCTGACTGATTGATATCCTCAACAATATTTAATATATTATATGACTGCAGTTTTAAATACAATATTTCTAACAATTAATAAGTTTAATAAATATGTTTACTAATCATTTGACTAAATTTTTAGTGAAGGAATGATTTGAATTTTTTTTGCCAATTTGTATATGGATTGCCCACCAACTTCTTATTAATTTGAAGATGCTCTTTTTATATAATGGATATGAGTTTCCTTTTGGAATCACATCTTTTTCATCTCAGTTCTGAGCTTTTAATTTCACTCTTAAAGGTGAAATTTTCTTATGAGGAAGATTTAATTTTAAAGTTGTTACATTTAACAATTTTTAATGAATACCCTATTTGGGTCCTATTTAAGAAATCTTTGCTTACTACAATGTTATTAAGATATTATCTCATTTTTTCAAGTATTTGCTCTAATTGTTATGTATTGTTTGAGGTACATATCAAGATACATTTTGTTTCTATGTTGTTTAACAAATCACAATATCATATATTAATAATTTCACCACTGTACTACAGTGTTACTTTTGACAAAAATCAGGTTACCACTTATGTTTTGGGCAACTCCTGATTTCTTTATTCTTTTTCATTTGTTTGTCTGATTTATTTACCTGGTACCTTCACCTACACCTTTGAATAATGACATCTTTATATTTGGTCTTAATAGCCAATAGCACAAGTTTTTTTATTATCATTCAAAACTGTACTTTACCTATTCCAGTTCTTTTGCACTGCCATATAAAATTTTGCTTAAATTAGATTAAATATTAAATCAATTTGGATAAATTTGACAGTTTTAAAATATTGAGATTTTTATTCTATACCATGGTCTGTTTAGCTCTTTCAAAATTCTATCAGTAATATTTTATAATTTTCACTATAGAGATCTTTCATGTTTATCATTAGGTTAGACTAGATGCATTTGATATTTTTGATGGAATTTTAAGTGTTATTTTACTAACATTTAATTACTTAATTTTGATATTCAGAAGTAAAATTGGTTTTTATTTTAGTATACTCAACGTTCTAGTTAAATTAATTTATTACTTGTAGTATTGTATCTATAGAATATTTTGAATTTCCTGTTGATCAAATTTTGTTAGCTTCAAATAATACATTTTTTTCTTAGTATTTAGCTTTTATATATATAATTTTTCCTGTCTTATTACACTGACAAGGACCTCTAGTCCATGACTACACACTTGTATTATCCAAATTTTTAAAGAGACAACTGACAATTTTTATCAAGTATATTGTTCATTACTATTATTTTGAATGGGTACCTTTACCAGATTATTATTTTTGTGTGTGGGGGATTGGGCTGTGGAGACTGAACCCAGGTCTAGTCTATCACTGAGCTTCATCCCCAGTCCTTTTTATTTTGAGACAGTCTCCCTAAGTTTCAGAGGTTGACCTCAAACTTGTGATCCTCTTGCCTAAGCCTTCTAAATTTGCTAGGATTACAGGTGTATGCTACCATTCACAGTTTAATGGCTTCTTTTTAATCACAAATGAATGTAAAAATTTTATTTAAGGATCTTTCCTCATTAATTGACATAATTTTCTTTGTTCTGTTACTGTGGTGAATTATCTGAATTGATTTTGAATGTTAAACCAATGTTGTATTTCTGAATAAATTCAATGTCATCATTATGTATTATCTTATATGTTACTGAAGATTTTCCAAAACAGCAATAAAGGGGTTACAGTTAATCCATTTTGATCTCCTCCCCTGAATAACATTTAAAAAGGTATTTCAATGCTACAGTCTTCTGTTTTTACTCTCATATGTATGATAATAATTGCAGTTAGTAATTTTCATGGCTCATAATGTCAGACATTCTTTTAGCTTCTTTATCTATATGATCCCATGTAATTCTCTTGAAAAAAGAGTGAACATTCTATCCTTATTTCACAGGTTAAAATATATATATAGCATAGTGGAATTCAGTTACTTGTCCAAACATCACCCCAAATCACAAGACTTAGAATCAAATGGTGCTCCTGGGAATCTGATTCCAGAGCTTACATGTTTAAGGGCAACTCCATCATACTCTCATGCTGTGTTTTTCAGCTGAAATTTCACCTCTAAATGTTTTCAACAACTTATTTAGGGCACTCAATAAGTTTTCCTGATTTCCTGACTCACTATTGTTTCTCATACACTGGATTCATTTGTCTCCCTGCTGGATCATGTCCACGGTCATATTTTTTAGAGAAGGTCTAGTTGTGATGATTCCCAAATTAGTTCATGTCTACAAGTGTATTTCTTTATTTTCACATTTGAATGATTGTATTGTGAAGTCTAGCAGCACATTTACTTCCCCTCCACTTCCTCCTTGCACGAATCTGTTCCAAACTTCCAAACACTAGAATCTTTGACTATTTTCTTGAATTTTGTCATTCTGAAATTTTGCCATAATATGTCAGGGGATGTTTCTTTCACAATTCATCCTACTCAAGCATGGCTTTTTATCCTGATAACTTGTGGCTTATTTAATCTTGAGAAATTTTCTTTCATTGCTTTGAAAATTTTATGCTATATGTTTAATGGTCTTGTAGCTGCAAGTTTACTTAATGAGTTTATAATAACATTTTAAAACATTTACAAAAGAAAGGAAATCCTTCCAAATTCTCTCACTCAAATACATCGACTGTTATCATTTTTTCTGCAATCATCACTTATAAACCAAGACTGTGGAAGATTTAAATAATTTAAATCCCTTTCTATTTAATATTTTGTATCTTATTGCATGTTTTATATCATATAATATCACAGAGCATTAGTAACCATTTAAAGGCTTATTATATTCTATTAAGTTGTCAAAATTTTCTTAAGCTACAGAAAAGATGATTCTGGAGAGACAATCATATTCTCACATTTGATTCAACAAATCACACTTGTTTGTATTAAACTGAGGGATTTATAGTGAGAATGCAAAGATATCAGACAGATGGAAATCAAACAAATAAACAAACAAACTTTACACCTGATAAAATGAAGTCAAAAAAATAAAAATATTTTAACTTGTGGTCAGGGCCCCCCCCAAATTCCTACACTCGGAAGAACCCCAAACCTGGTTTGACATTATCACATCCAAATTTTCAAATTATTAATCAATTTTGAAAAGGAAGCTCTGCATTTTATCTTGCATTGGGCTCTGCAGATTATGTAGCCTGTCCTGCTAATAGTTTTAGTCAGCATTCCTAGAATTTCCTTTTAAGTCTAGACCTTATAATGACTACTCTGAAAAATAATTTGCAGAGTTGATTTTTGCTCATCAGTTGAAATGGGATTCCTGCCTCACACTCATACGGCTCCAACATCAAGAATAAGGACAGGGGGGTTCTCCCCCATGAGGGTCTATATTTGCTTACCAGATGCAGAGGGAGCTGGTGGGAAGCATCACTGCTCTTTCCCAAAAGTTTTGAAAGGGCAGAGTTTACCACTTTGTGAGCTGCAACACTTTCTTAAAGAGGAAGAAAACTATTTTCCTATAATTTCAAAATTGTGAAGGGCTGTCAATAGGAAAGAGCTTTGGTTGACTCAGGACTGTAGCAGGTATGAAACTGTGACAGAAGGGTGAAAGCAAGAGGCCAGTGTATTTGAGCAGAATTTAAGATTAATCTATTTAAAATAAGGATTACTTAAAAATTAGAACCAGATGACTTGAGATGTAATGAATGTCATGTCATTGGCAATATCCCACCAGGCAATGACTGGATAAATATCCATAAGTAAGAAGTCTTTTAAATAGGGAGTTGAAAATGTTGCTTCATGAGGGATGAATAAGTCAACTTTCTTTTCTGATTTATTTATTTGGTTGTTTGTTTATTTTCTTAAAGGAATACCTTATGAATCTATTATTGTAAACATTTTTTTCTGTAATTTTAGGTTTAATATTTAAAGAATTTTTCAATTTCAATACTTACTTCTAAGGCAGTGGTGATACCCACATTAATCTATTAATCTATGTATCTACCTATTTATTGGTTTTGATTTTATTGAATATAGAACAAGATGTTATTGTTATTCAAATAATAAACACCCAGGGCACTGGGCTGAAATTTAAACCATGAATTTAACATCTTACTTAGTCATATTAAAGACTACTGTTATCCCATTTTACAGAGAAGAAATCTGAGGTTTCAATAGATTTATTATACTCATAGATACATAGATACAGATAGTAGGATTCAGAATTTGATTCAGACCCATAAGCCATCTGTTCATAGAATAAGGATTCTTAACCTGAAATATGTATTGTCTAATGTCCTAATATTGTTACTCTGCATTTACAAAAATTCAAAGTAGCAAACCTACTTCTATTTCCCCACTCACCTGACAAAGCTGTCATTAGAAAGATATTTAATATCATATCTGTCTGGTTGCTGTGCTGTGATGTCACTTAATTATGGCAGGAACCCTGAGGGGTAGGTGTAACTTATGCTCACCATGTGAAAAACTGATGTGACTCCATTTTTTGAGAAACCAGCTTCTACCTGTCCAGAGGGAGGGGGACGTGACCCTTGTCCTAGGAAAAACCCATAGAAAGCTCCTAGGCACATAGCCACCCTGCTGAGCTGTTTAACAGGAGAGATCTGTGGACCCAGGTGTCCCTGACTCTGTCATGCTAGGTAAAGACCCATAGCAACCCTCTAGCAACCACCAATCAGCATGAGACAGGGAAAATATCTGAAATGCCAGGTGACCCTCCCAGTAGTTTTGGTGATTGATAACATGATTAGGCCACCCTGCAGTTTAGCATATATACTCTTGCAACCCCTTATGGCTTAAACCAATCAGTTCAAATATATCTACTCTTGAACTCACCAATCACCCTTACCCAACTTGTTCCCGCCAATGAATGTGCTAATCAATGTTAAGAGTTGTTGTTTGATTTTCCTGAGGTATGGAATGATTTGCTGTGTGATGTTGTGAAGCATAGAGTATCCCCCAAAAAACCTATAAATCTTCACTGAACTAAGGGTCAGGACTCACCCCTCTGGACCACTTCGTTGGAAACGGTTGTGAGTCCAGGCTTGGGTTGAGCTTGCAATAACGACTCGTGTGTGATTGCATCGGATTCAGCTCCTGGAGGTCTACTGGGGTTCCACGAATCTGGCATTACACATGAACAAAGCAACAGAGGGTCTGGGGGTAAATGATTTTCCTAAGAGCCCATAACTAGTCTCCTAGTAATTTTTAAGA